>NW_012103576.1:218367-246980 GCF_000951045.1 Mandrillus leucophaeus
CATGTGTCTTTATAGCAGCATGATTTATAATCCTTTGGGTATACACCCAGTAATGGGATGGCTGGGTCATATGGTACATCTAGTTCTAGATCCTTGAGGAATCGCCATACTGTTTATTTTATTTTTTAACGTTTCTTCTTGATATTTTATTTTCTCTTTCTTCCCAACTTTTAGGTTCAGGAGGTATATGTGCAGGTTTGTTACATGGGTAAATTGAGTGTTGTGGAGGTTTTGTGTACAGATTACTTAATCATCCAGGTAATTAGCATAGTAATCATTGGGTACTATGATTTTTGTTTTTTTTAATCCTCATCCTCCTTCCTCCCTCCACCCTCAAGTAGGCCCTGGGTGTATTGTTCTCTTTTTTGTGTCCACTGGTACTCAGTGTTTAACTCCCACTTATAAGTGAAAATATGCAGTATTGGTTTTTCTGTTCCCATGTTAATTTGCTTAGGATAATAGCTTCCAGCTCCATCCATATTGCTGCAAGGGACATCATTTCATTCTTTTTTATGTTTACATAGTATTCTATGGTATATATGTACCGTATTTTCTTTATGCAGCCCACCATTGATGTTAACAAGTGTTTAGGCTGATCCCATGTCTTTGCTATTGAGGCACTGCTTCTTTAAGGAACTGTTTCCTTTATCTACTTTTTTAAATTCACTGTTAACATAAGCTGCTCTTATTTTGTAAATTTTACTTTAAGTTCTGGTATACATGTGCTGAATGTGCAGGTTCATCACATAGGTATACATGTTCCATGGTGGTTAACTGCACCTATCAACCCATCATCTAGGTTTTAAGCCCCACATGCATTAGGTATTTGTCCTAATGCTCTCCCTCCCTTTCCCCCTACTGCCCGAGAAGCCCTTGTGTCTGATGTTCTTCTCCCTGTGTCCATGTGTTCTCATTGTTCAACTCCCAATTATGAGTGAGAACATGCGGTGTTTGGTTTTCTGTTCCTGTGTTAGTTTGCTGAGGATGATGGTTTCCAGCTTCATCCATGTCCCTGCAAAGGACATGAACTCATTCTTTTTTATGGCTGCACAGTATTCCATGGTGTATATGTGCCACTTTTTCTTTATTCATTCGGTCATTGATGGGCATTTGGGTTGATTCCAAGTCTTTGCTGTTGGAAATAGTGCTGCAATAAACATATGTGTGCATGTGTCTTTATAGTAGACTGATGTATAATCCTTTGGGTCTATACCCAGTAATGGGATTGCCAGGTCAAATGGTATTTCTGGTTCTAGATCCTTGAGGAATTGC
This sequence comes from Mandrillus leucophaeus, assembly GCF_000951045.1. Classification (NCBI taxonomy): domain Eukaryota; kingdom Metazoa; phylum Chordata; class Mammalia; order Primates; family Cercopithecidae; genus Mandrillus; species Mandrillus leucophaeus. Next base: position 219,640 of record NW_012103576.1, read on the forward strand.
CACACTCTCTTCCAGAATGGTTGAACTAATTTACATTCCCACCAACAGTGTAAAAGCGATCCTATTTCTGCATATCCTTGCCAGCATCTGTTTACAGACTTTTTAAAGATCGCCATTCTAACTGGTGTGAGATGGTATCTCATGGTTTTGATTTGCATTTCTCTAATGACCAGTGATGATGAGCTTTTTTTCATATGTCTGTTGGCTGCATAAATGTCTTCTTTTGAGAAGTGTCTGTTCATACCCTTTGCCTAATTTTTGATGGGGTTATTTGCTTTTTTCTTGTAAATTTGTTTAAGTTCCTTGTAGATTCTGGATACTAGCCCTTTGTCAGATGGATAGACTGCAAAAATTTTCTCCCATTCTGTAGGTTGCCTGTTCACTCTGATAATAGTTTCTTTTCCTGAGCAGAAGCTCTTTAGTTTAGTTAGATCCCGTTTGTCAATTTTGACTTTTCTTGCAGTTGCTTTTGGTGTTTTATTCATGAAGTCTCTGCCCATCCCTATGTCCTGGATGGTATTGCCTAGGTTTTCTTCTAGGGTTTCTATGGTTTTGAGTTTTACATTTAAGTCTTTAATCCATCTTGAGTTAATTTTTGTATAAGGTGGAAGGAAGGGATTCACTTTCTGTTTTCTGCATATGGCTAACCAGTTTTCCCAGCACCATTTATTAAATAGGGAATCTTTTCCCCATTGCATGTTTTTGTCAGATTTCTCCAGATCAGAAGGTTGTATATGTGTGGAGTTATTTCTGAGGCCTCTGTTTTGTTCCATTGGTCTATATATCTGTTTTGGTACCAGTCCCATGCTAATTTTGGGTTACTGTAGCCTTGTAGACTAGTTTGAAGCCAGGTAGCATGGTGCCTCCAGCTTTGTTCTTTTTGCTTAGGATTCTCTTGGCTATGTGGGCTGCTTTTTGGTTCCATATGAAATATACAGTAGTTTTTTCTAATTCTGTGAAGAAAGTAAATGGTAGTTTGATGGGAATAGCATTGAAATTATAAATTACTTTGGGCAGTATGGCCATTTTCATGATATTGATTCTTCTATCCATGAGCGTGGATTTTTGTTTTTTCCATTTGTTTGTGTCCTCTGTGATTTCCTTGAGCAGTGGTTTGTAGTTCTCCTTGAAGAGGTCCTTCAAATCCCTCGTAAGTCATATTCCTAGGTATTTTATTCTCTTTGTAGCAACTGTGCACGGAGTTCACTCATGATTTGGCTCTCTGCTTGTCTATTATTGGTGTGTAGGAATGCTTGTGATTTTTGCACATTCATTTTGTATCCTGAGAATTTTCTGAAGTTGTTTATCAGCTTAGGGAGTTTCTGGGCTGAGACAATCGGGTTTTCTAAATATACAATCATGTCATCTGCAAACAGAGATAATTTGACTTCCTCTCTTCCTATTTGAATACCCTTTATTTCTTTCTCTTGCCTGATTGCTCTGGCCAGAACTTCCAATACTATGTTGAATAGAGGTGGTGAGAGAGGACATCCTTGTCTTGTGCCAGTTTTCAAAGGGAATGCTTCCAGCTTTTGCCCAGTCTGTATGATATTGCCTATGGGTCTGTCATAAGTAGCTCTTATTATTTTGAGATATGCTGCATCAATACCTACTTTGTTGAGAGTTTTTAGCATGAAGGGGTGTCGGATTTTATCGAAGGCCTTTTCTGCATCCATTGAGATATTCATATGGTTTTTGTTATTGGTTCTGTTTATGTGGATTACATTTATTGATTTGGTTATGTTGAACCAGCCTTGCATCCCAGGGATGAAGCTGACTTGATCATGGTGGATAAGCTTTTTGATGAGCTGCTGGATTCAGTTTGCCAGTATTTTGTTGAGGATTTTCACATTGATGTTCATCAGGGATATTAGCCTGAAATTTTCTTTTTTTGTTGTGTCTCTGCCAGGTTTTGGTATCAGGAGGATGCTGGCTTCATAAAATGAGTCAGGGAGGAGTCCCTCTTTTTCTATTGCTTGGAATGGTTTCAGAAGGAATGGTACCAGCTCCTCTTTGTACCTTTGGTAGAATTTGACTGTGAATCTGTCTGGTCCTGGGCTTTTTTTGGCTGGTAGGCTATTAATTACTGCCTCCATTTCAGAACTTGTTTTTGGTCTATTCAGGGATTTTACTTCTTCCTGGTTTAGTCTTGGGAGGGTGTATGTGTCCAGGAATTCATCCATTTCTTCTAGACTTTCTAGTTTATTTGCATAGTGGTGTTTATAGTATTCTCTGATGGTAGTTTGTGTTTCTGTGGCATCAGTGATGATATCCCCTTTATTGTTTTTTATTGTGTCTATTTGATCCTTCTCTCTTTTCTTCTTTATTAGTCTGACTAGCATTTTATCTATTTTGTTAATCTTTCCAAAAATGAGCTCCTGGATTCATTGATTTTTTGAAACGTTTTGTGTGTCTCTATCTCTTTCAGTTCTGCTCTGACATTAGTTACTTCCTGTCTTCTGCTAGATTTTGTATTTGTTTGCTCTTGTTTCTCTAGTTCTTTTAATTGTGATGTTAAGGTGTCACTTTTAGATCTTTCCCACTTTCTGATGTGGGTATTTAGTGCTATAAATTTCCCTCTTATTACTGCTTAGTAGCTGTGTCCCAGAGATTCTGATACGTTGTGGGTTTGTTCTTACTGGTTTCAAAGAACTTCGATATTTCTGCCTTCATTTCATTATCTACCTAGTAGTCATTCGGGAGCAGGTTGTTCAGTTTCCATGTAGTTGTGTGATTTTGAGTGAGTTTCTTAATCCTGAGTTCTAATTTGATTGTACTGTGGTCTGAGAAGCTGTTTGTTATGATTTCCGTTCTTTTGCATTTGTTGTGGAGTGTTTTACTTCCAATTATGTGGTCAATTTTAGAATAAGTGTGATGTGGTGCTGAGAAGAACGTATATTCTGTTGTTTTGGGGTGGAGAGTTCTGTAGATGTCTATTAGGTCCAGTTGGTCCAGAGCTGAGTTCAAGTCCAGAATATCTGTGTTAATTTTCTGTCTTGTTGATCTGTCTAATATTGACAGCAGGGTGTTAAATTCTCCCACTATTGTTGTGTGGGAGTATAACAATACTTTGTTATAGGCCTTTGTCTCTGTAGGTCTCTAAGAACTTGTTTTATGAATCTGGGTGCTCCTGTATTGGGTGCATATATATTTAGAATACTGAGCTCTTCTTGTTGCATTGATCCCTTTACCATTATGTAATTCCCTTCTTTGTATTTTTTTATCTTTGTTGGTTCAAAGTCTGTTCTATCAGAGACTAGGATGGCAACCCCTGCTTTTTTTCCTTTCCATTTGCTCGGTAAATATTCCTCCATCCCTTTATTTTGAGCCTATTTGTTCCTTTGCACATGAGATGGGTCTCCTGAATACAGCACACGGATGGGTCTGGACTCTTTATCCAGTTTTCCAGTCTGTGTCTTTTAATTGGGGTATTTCGTCCATTTACATTTAAGGTTAGTGTTGTTATGTGTGAATTTGATCTTGTCATAGTGCTGCTAGCTGGTTATTTTGCACATTAGTTAGTGCAGTTTTTTCATAGTGTCGTTGGTCTTTATATTTTGGTGTGTTTTTGCAGTGACTGGTACCGGTTTTTCCTTTCCATGTTTAGTGCTTCCTTCAGGAGCTCTTGTAAGTCAGGCCTGGTGGTGACAAAATCCCTCAGCATTTGCTTGCCTATAAAGGCTTTTATTTCTTCCTCACTTGTGAACCTTAGTTTGGCTGGATATGAAATTCTGGGTTGAAAATTCTTTTATTTAAGAATGTTGAATATTGGCCTTCAGTCTCTTCTGGGTTGTAGGGTTTCTGCAGAGATATCCACTGTTAGTGTGATGGGCTTCCCTTTGTAGGTAACCCAACCTTCCTTTCTGGCTGGCCTTAACATTATTTCCTTCATTTCAACCTTGGAGAATATGACAATTACGTGTCTTGGGGTTGTTGTTCTCAAGGAATATCTTAGTGGTGTTCTCTGTATTTCCTGAATTTGAATGATGCCCTGTGTTGCTAGGTTGGGGAAGTTCTCTGTGATAATATCCTGAAGTGTATTACCCAACTTGGTTCCATTCTTCCCATCACTTTCACGTACCCCAATCAATCATAAATTTGGTCTTTTCATATAGTCCCATATTTCTTAGAGGCTTTGTTCATTCCTTTTCATCCTTTTTTCTCTAATCCTGTCCTCACACCTTGTTTCAGTAAGTCGATCATCAATCTCTGATATCCTTTCTTCCACTTGATTGATTCGGCTGTTGATACTTGTGTATGCTTCGCAAAGTTCCTGTGCTGTTTTTTTCAGCTCCATCAGGTTATCTGTGTTCTTGTGTAAACTGGTTATTCTAGCTAGCAGTTCCTGTAACCTTTTTTCAATGTTCTTCACTTCCTTGCATTGAGTTAGAACATACTCCTTTAGCTCAGAGGAGTTTGTTATTACCCACCCTCTGAAGCCTACTTCTGTCAATTTATCAAACTTATTCTCCATCCACTTTTGTGCCCTTGCTGGAGAGAAGTTGTGATCATGTGGAGATGAGGCATTCTTGTTTTTGGAATTACCAATAATTTGTGCTGTTTTTTCCTCATCTTTGTGGATTTACTTTGGATAGGATTTTGTGGGGTGTCCTTTTTGTTGATGTGGATGTTATTGCTTTCTCTTTGTTAGTTTTTCCTCTAACAGTTAGGCCCCTCTTCTGCAGGTGTGCTGCAATCTGTTGGAGATCCACTCCAGACCCTACTTGCCTGGGTATTACCAGCAGGGGCTACAGAATAGCAAAGATTGCTGCCTGCTCCTTCCTCTGGAAGCTTTATCCCAGAGGGGTGCTGGCCTATTGCCAGCCAGACCTCTCCTGTATGAGGTGTCTGTCAACCCCTCTTATGAAGTCTCTCCCATTCAGAAGGCCCAGGGGTCAGGGACCTACTTGAGGAGACAGTCTGTCCCTTAGCAGAGCTCAAGTGCTATGCTGAGAGAACCCTCCTTGTCAGGATCAACTGCTCTCTTCAGAGCTGGCAGGCAGAGATGTTTAAGTCGGCTGAAGCTGTGCCCACAGCTGCCCCTTCCCCCAGGTGCTCTGTCCTTGGGAGATGGGAGTTTTATCTATAAGCCCCTGACTGGGGCTGCTGCCATTCTTTCATAGATGCCTTGACCAGTGAAGAGAAATCTAGAGAGGCAATCTGGCCACAGCCACGTTGCTGTGCTGTGTTGAGTTCTGCCCAGTCCTTACCACTGACAGGAAAACCACCTACTCAAGCCTGAGTAATGGTGGAAGCCCCTCCCCACACCAAGCTCGATTGTCTCAGGTTGACTTTAGACTGCTGTGCTGATTGTGAGAAGTTCAAGCCAGTGGTTCTTAGCTTGCTGGACTTCATGGGAGTGGGACCTGCTGAACGGGGAGGGAACTTTTCAGGGGAGTGAATGGTTCTGTCTCACTGGGGTTCCAGGCACCCCTTGCGGGGGAGGGGAACCTCCTGCTGCTAGCTCTGTGTCTGCCCTAACAGTTGCCTAGTTTTTTGCTTGAAACCCAGGGGCCTGGTGGTGTAAGCACATGAGGGAATCTCCTGATCTCTGGATTGCAGAAACCCTGGGGAAAGTGTAGTGTCTAAGCTGGATAGCAAAGTCCCTCACAGCTTCCCTTGGCTGGGAAGGGGAGGCCCCCCTGCTCCTTGTACTTCCTGGGTGAGGCAATGCCCCACCCTACTTCTGCTTGCCCTTTGTGGGCTGCACCCACTGCCTAACCAGTCCCAGTGAGATTAACAGGGTACCTCAGTTGGAAATGCAGAAATCACCCGCCTTCTGTGTTGATCTTACTGGGAGCTGCAGACTGGAGCTGTTCCTATTTGACCATCTTGCCCCCATAAGCTGCTCTTATTAGGGCAAACATTTCACATGCCATTCCTCACTTTACAATCATTACAATACAAATTGTAATTTTGGAAGTGACAGATGGGGGCGTGTCAGCATGTCTTCCATACTTAAAAGTGATTGAGAGAAATAAGACCCTCAGCACACATTGCTATTCATTCTGCCTCATTGGAGCTTTCATGAAAGACTCTCAAATGACCATGCTTTTGCATATCTGAATTTAAGAAGAAGAGAAGGTGTTCCAGAGGACAGTATCTTAGGACTTGAGAAATCATTAACTTCAACCAACCAACCAATTAGTAAATTCCTGTTACAGTCTTTTTTTTTTTTAAAACGTGTCAAGGTAATGAACAAACTTTTTTTGCTATTAATATTTAGAAAAACCACCATAAATACAACTGTTCTTCGGTATCTCTGGGGGATTGGTTCCAGGAATCCCCACAGATACCAAAATCCTTGGATGCTTGAATCCCATATGTAAAATGGCATAATATTTGCATATATTCTACCTGTGTCCTCCTGTGTACTTTAAATAATATCTAGATTACTTGGAATACCTAATATAATACAATGCCTATATATCAATTCGTTCCTGAAGATTCAAAGTTTTGCTTTTTGAAACTTTGTGGAATTTTTTTTTCTGAATATTTTTGATCCTTAGTTGAATCCACAGATACAGAATCCATGGAATACAGGAGACCAACTATTTAGTTTTAGTGTATTCTGAAACTGAATCTTAAACTATTCTGATAATATTAAGATAAACTTAGCTTTTATAGAGTTTGGAAAGGGTTTACCTTTAAGATTGCCCCAGTATATTTGTTAGTGAATTTTTTTACATGAATTAATGCAACTTTAAAAAATATTAATTTTTTCTCTTATGTTTTCTTTAATTATCTTTATTTTTAAATTGATATTTTAGAATAGTAGATTATCTTTCACAGCAGTGCCTCCTGGACTGATAATATAGTACCCAGTTTCTGAATGTAAAGATTTTAAAGTGCAGTTATGATGTTCTATATAAGCTTTTGAAACAACTGTAAGAAGAAGGATTTTTCTTTTTTACTATCCAGGAAGAAAAAGTAAACTATTAGATCATTAGCATTAGGAAAATAACATTCAAGTAAAATATTTATATTGTGGCAAATGATGGTTTCTTTTTATTTTTGTCTAATTTCAAGGCAAGACCTAGTGTCAGATTTTAGTGCTTTCAGAATTAACCTACTGAACAGAATACATTTCAACAGAGCAGAACCATAGGGTATTAGGAATTATTAGGACTCCTCTATGTCACACTGTTTCCTGCTATAGCAGAAGAGGGCTTCAAGCTCTTAGAGAAATGCTTGCATAAAAATAAAAACTACTCTCATACACTAAATCTTCATTTCACTACAGTATTGAATTTCATTTTGATTAATGCCTATTCTGCCATTTAGCATCTTGGACTTGGGAAATTTTGGGTTGCAAGGAAGGATTTGACAATGGCCTGTTGTCAGTCTTCTGTGCTCTTACACTAATCTGCTGAACATGCTGCATTTCAACAGAGAAGAACCGTAGGGTATTAGGAATTATTGGCACTCTTAAACCTCCAAATTATTAGCATTTTCTTGTGTTGTAAGTCTGAGATCATTCTTTCCTTTGTAACAATCTGTTGGAGATCATTGTCAGTGATTTTAGGGAAGAGGAAGAGTAGAGGGTAAGCAAGCTTCTGTTAACAGAAGTCCTTAGCTAGGTCCTGAACCTATTTATGGAGTAGTCTGGAGCTTTGGGGGTTTGAAGTCACTCAGAAAAGTGGCCTGGCCATCCAAGAACTTTAGGGGGAGAGAAGTCCTAAGAATTAATTTAGTGGACTGTTTTGTACCTAGAGCGATCCTGTGATCCCAGGGAGCCTCCAAATCTAGGATGCTTGGATTCTTTTTGACATTGTCAACTTTGTCACCAGATTTTTGGTACTGTGAAGTAATGGCACCAGCAACAATAACAATTAGCATTTGTTGAGTGCTTAATATGTGCCAGCCAAAGTGCAAATACATTAAATTCTTACAGCTACCTGGTAAAGACTAGTTCTCAGTGTATAAATGTGAGATAAGATGCTGAGCCTTAAAGAGGTTGAGTTACTGTTCATCCAATGAGGCGTTTGGATTTAAACCACAGGCATTGGAACACTAGAGCAGTTGCTCTTAACTGCTATGTGTGTTATCATGCCTTCTGTTACAATAACATGATTGAGAGAGACTCAACTTGTACTAGGAGTTCCTGAAGTTTTTTGTCTTACATTGGTAAAAGTATTATTAATATGCTAGGAGAGGGGATGAAAGGAGATCATATGAAATGCTTAGTTAAAACCAGAGATGGCAGAAATGGAGGGGAAGAGAAAAGAGGCTGGGCACAGTGGCTCACACTGTAATGCCAGCACTTTGGGAGGCTGAGGCAGGTGGATCACTTGAGGTCAGGAGTTCGAGACCAGCCTGGCCAACATAGCAAAACCCCGTCTCTACTAAAAATACAAAAATTACCCAGTTATGGTGGCAGATGCCTCTAATCCCAGCTACTGGGGAGGCTGAGGTGGGAGGATTGCTTGAGCCCAGAAGGCAGAAATTGCAGTGAAATAAGCTGAGATCATGTCACTGCACTCCAGCCTGGGCAATACAGTGAGACTCTATCTCAAAAAGAAAAAAGATAAAGAACAATTAATAGAAAATGGTTACCAACATAGTAGTTATTAATCCATCTATATCAGCAATCACTTTAAATGTGAATAGTATGAATATGTAGGTTAAAAAAGACTGTCAAAGTAGATGAAAAACTGAGGCCCCAAATATATGTCATCTAAAAGAAACCCACTTTAAATATAAATATTTAAGCACTTCATAAGATAAGAGATGGAAGAAGATAACTCAAAAGAAACCTGGAGTAGCTATATTATTTTCAGACAGAGCAAACTTCAGAACATGGAATTTTTTCAAGGATAAAAGCAGGCATTGCAAAATGATAAAAGGGGTCAATTCACCAGTAAGACATAACAATCCTTAATGTGAGTGCATCTAACAATAGTTTGTTGAAATGTGTAAGGCAAAAGCTGATAGAACTGCAAGAAGAATAGACCTCCACTATTTATACTTGAAGGTTTTAACACACCTCTTTAATTAATAGATCAAGCAGGCAGAAAATCAGTACTGTATGGTTGACTCGAACAGCACCATAAATCAACTTGATCTAATTAACATTTGTAGGTTACTTTGACAGCAGTAGAATACATATTCTCATGCTCACATGGAGCATTCACCATTATAGAACAGGTTCTGGTCCATATGAAACACCTAAACAAATTTAAAAGAATATATATCATGTAAAGTATATTCTCAGACCCCAGTGAAATTAAAATTAAAATAACAGAAAGATGATTGTCAAGTCCCAAAACATTTGGTGATTTTACAGCACGTTTTTGAGTAACAGCTGGGTCAACAACAAAGTATACAGATAAATTAGAAAGTATTTTAAACTAAACAAAAGTGAAAATACAACTTACCAAAATCTGTAGGGATGTAGCAAAAGCAATGCTTAGAGGAAAATTTATAGCATTAAATACATATACTAGAAAAGAAGAAAGATCTCAAATCAATTAGTTTAGCTTATACTTTAGGAAACTAGAGAAAGAAGAACAATTTAATCCTAAGGCAAACGTAAGTAAAAGAGACAATACGAATTAGAGGGGAAATCACTGAAATTAAAAATAGGAAAACAACAGAGAGTGAGAAAATCAACAAAACCAAAATCTGGTTCTTTGGAAAGCTCTGTAAAATCGACAAACTTCTAGCAAGGCTAACAAATAAAACAAAGACACAAATTACTAATACCAGAAATGAAAGAGAGAAGTCATCAATACTGATCCTGTGGTATATTAGTTTTAGTTTTAGAAAATCTAAAACTTTCTAAAATAATAAAGTCTGTTTAAAATATTAAAACTTTTTATACCTAATGCATGCAGGGCTTAAAACCTAGATGACGGGTTGATAGGTGCAGCAAACCACCATGGCACATGTATACCTATGTAACAAACCTGCACATTCTGCACATGTATCCCAGAACTTAAAGTAAAATTTAAAAAATTAAAATTTTTTAAATGAATAGTGATTGATCAGGAGTTTGCTGAAGCATAGGAGTCTCTATGTAGATGATAGAGTGCATGCAAAGGCTGAGCTCATAAAAGATCTTGTTTAGTTTATGTATCAGTGTCTAGCGTGCTATGGCTGCAAGGGATAGTAGAATAAAGACCCCAGAGAGCTTGGCTTACTTAGCCAGACCTGTGAATGCATTTGGGGGCCATGTTTAATTGGCACTCACCAGTCTTAGAAGCTCTGTTGAATTAATATGGGTATTCACAAGAATTTAAGTGAAATTTTTCAAGGTGAAGACTGACTTGCCTTTTATTTTCCCTTAAGAGGAAATGGGCCATTGGTAGTCAGTAAAAGGAAGAAAGATTGAATATAGTGACAACAGCCATAATAGCAGCTGATAATGAACAGTGCCTATCATTTGTTTTTTTCAACTGCCTTATGCCAAGGTTCTTTGAGCAAATAACTTTTGAATTGACTTTTAAAATTTACATTAAGGATGACTCACCTGAGGTGTACCTTATGATTGCATGTAATTTCAAATGCTGAATTCCTGTACCAAATCTCTGCCTGTGAGTCACAGGGCTGCTAGTCTACCTTCTAACAAAGAGAAATCCCCTAATTGGCTCTTCCTAGGAATCTCTAGCTTTGGGTTTTCAGAAAATAAAATCATATGGGTCACAAAGGAGTGAGGGTGGGGAATGTCAAGGGGTCCACAGATAGGAAGAAGGAAAAGGCCCAAACCAATTGTCATCACACCTTCCCTATTAGCAGCCAGGGATTGTGAGAGAGAAGAGTTAGAAAATGGGAGAGCTCAGATATTTCGGGAGGAGGATCCAGATGTCCACAGTTTGATGTACCTGAACTAATACTTCCAAGATTTATTTGGCTCCTTGAAAAATTTGCTATTAAATACTACTGTGCACTTACTTATGTTCTACATGGGCAGTGTCTTTAATAGATCACTGCAGGACCCTGATTATACCCGTTTTGCTTATTATATTCTGTGGATTATTTCATTGTAGAGAAAACAAGTCTCACTGTAACAAAATAATCATACTCACTCCCAGCCCAAAAGGGCATTACCTTTGTTACAGATTGAATTGTATTTTCCCACAAAATTTATATTTGGAAGCTCTAACCCCCAATATGACTGTATTTGAAGACAGAGCTTTTAGGAGATAATTAAAGTTAAATGAAGTCATAAAGGTAGGCTTCTAATCTGATAGGATTGGTGGCCTTACAAGGAGATATCTCTTTCTCTCCCCATACGTACATACTCACCAAGAAAAGGCCACGAGAAGACAAACGACCACATCTGCAAGTCAGGAAGAGAGGCCTCACCAGAAACCAAACTTTGCTGTACTTTTTATTGAACTTTGCAGCCTCCAGAACTGTGTGAACACACATTTCTGTTGTTTAGGCAACCCAGTCTTTGGTATCTGTTATGGCAACCTGAGCTGACTATGATATCTTCCATCTTTTTCTCTAGCCCTGGAGGATCATTAGAGGCAGTAGCTACTGAGTATTCCCTACATGTAAAGGACAAATGAATTCCCTGTGTGGAAGCTTGGTGTTTACATGTATAAAGGGCAGTTTGACTTGTCTCTTTGTCTCTTTGTGTTTTAATAGCAGAATGGCATTTCACATAATAACTTAACTCCATGGCTGACTCTAATCTGGGTCTGTCATTGGGGGGTTGCATTCCTTGCTTGTGATTTCCATCACCTGATACCTAATGTAATGATTTCCACTGCAAGGGCCATCTCTGTGTCTATGCAGCTCTAATCTCATTGGCAACCTTGTGATAGCTGGAATATCCCATTCGATCAGGAAACTAGGGCTGTGTATAATTAACTACATCCCTTTCCCCAACACCAGCAACTGTTACACATCACTTCCCCTAAAACTAAGTGAAAGAAATATTTTTTCCCACTTACTTTTCAGTAAGTGCAGACAGCTGCTTTAAGCTTTTTTTTTTTTTCATTCAAAATATTCATGAGCATGTCTGTGTTAAAAATTTCAGATGCATTCTTTTAAGGATGTCATTAGTACCTGAGCTCCCTCACTAGCTACTGTACTTCAGGTCAGTCATTGTAACTGGAGTTCCAGCCATCTGCATTTAAGCAGCAGCCATCTCTGTGATTGTCCTCTAGGACTATAATAGATCTTTTAGCTGATAAATAGTACATGTAATTTTACTGTCAACATTGCAGTTCATTGGCAGTACTTAAGAACCAGTTATTCTGTGAGTTAGGCTGATTCGATAGCCTTATGGTGTAATAGAATATGGGACTGGGATTTTGAGGGCAGGATTTGCTGTGATTATTTAGGTTGTATCATTAGGCATTATTACACCAAATAATTTATCCAAGTGGATGGTCTTCAATTTTCAAGTTATTCAGATTTTGAGTGACTGACAAATTAAAAGAATGAAGTTCATTATGGGGAATGAGAAGAAGAAAAGTACATCAGAAGCTTGGAAAGGGCCAGAATCTTAAAACCAGCTAAGCCCATAATGCATTCCAGCGAATTGTTAAGATGCCATTATTATGTTAAGAAGTCCTCTGCTTTCCTATAAAGGTCTCTGAGAGTATTTTCTGTTGGCCATTAAGCAGAGCTAGGCAAACCAGACAGCAATTGTGACTTGAATGCTCAGTGCTATAAAACTACTATGTGAATCCATTTCAGTTTAGGTATGGAAGATGATGGTGCCTCAGTGCCGTTTGCATCATTAAAACTCAGGAGGGAAAATGTAAAGTGAGTGGAAAAGAGGAAGGTGAAAAAATTAATTGGAGCTGTAAGACCAATGACACTCCCACCCGGTCAAGCCCCATCTATAGTTAAAGAATTAAATGCTGTCTAGAAGACTCTGAATGAGTCACTTCTTGAGAATCTCTGAAAGGTTGTTAACCTTTTGCCCGTATGCAGGAAGCATATCCCCTAGAACATATTCTGACACTATTCACTAGAAAATAGAAATCAGGATTAGGTAGACATTCTTAGAGCTTATCCAGGAGAGTTTAGTTAACTGAAATAACAAATATCCTCATTACCCAAACTCTCCTCTCCAGCCCAGCACAACTCCCTGTACTATCTGACTTTTCTGTTGTTTCCCATCTCTGGAATGTGCCCTCCCAGCCTTTCACTTAATGAGTAAAAAGGCTTAGCCCAATGCTAAGGTAGACTGGAAAAAGGAGACTGTACTTAGATAGGTGCTTTGAGTTCTAGTCTTTGTTCAAACACTTAAAACCTTCCTGACCTGAATTTACCTATCTGACAAACTTGGTCGTGAGGCTAGAGATCTCTTATATCCCATCATCAATCACCAAGACTTCTTAAATCCCTACATTTACCAACCTAAGAGAGCTCCCTGCTTTGTGGCCCGTTGCCATGCAGGATTTACTTACATCTAGAAAAGAACACCAACTTGGCTCCTGAATTTTCACATTGGAAAATTAATCCTATACTCTTGGCTTGTCTCAGGTATGAATCTGTTTTATACTAGCAGGGAATATTAGCCCTCTATACTTGTTTTTCCTTTTTTTTTTTTTTAAAAAAAAGACTCTCACTCTGTTGCCCAGACTGGAGTGCAGTGGTGCAATCTCAGCTCACTGCAACGTCTGTCTCTCGGGTTCAAGTGATTCTCCTGCCTCAACCTCCTGAGTAGCTGGGATTACAGGCATGCAACACCGTGCCTGGATAATTTTTGTATTTTTAGTAGAGACAGCGTTTCACCACGTTGCCCAGACTGGTCTCAAACTCCTGACGTGACCTCAAGTAATCCACCCGCCTTGGCCTCCCAAAGTGCTGGGATTACAGGTGTGAGCGACCGCACCAGCCCTCTGTACTTTTTCTATTCATATTTTAAGAAGACATGAGCTCATATTATACTCATGGTTAATATCCTGCTTTCTTAACATTATACTCATGTCATGGGCTTCTTAGAATAACCATATATTCTGAAATGAGTACTATAGACATGGTATATGAGTGCGGTCACTTTTGATTGAAGGTGTCAGAAAAATTCGAAGTAGCTTTTAAGTAAGGGAATTTATGGCATGTTACTGGGAAATTATTTGGTGACACTTAGTTTTACATATAGTATTTTCTTTCTTTTTCCCAGCTCTGCTTTCTCTGGTTCTCTAAGTCTTGGCTCTTTCCTCACACAGAAAGATGCCTTTTTCATGTGGCAATAGGAGACAGCTACCAGTCCTCTCACCCCCCTCCCCGTCTACATTATAAGGAGAGACCTTCAAACTGGAAAGGAGATCTCATTTTCTCCACATGGCTTGGATGCCCTGTTGTCCCAAGATGGGCAGGCAGCGCTCTGATTGCCTACTCACTGACAAAATCAACAGCAGTCTACCATATTCTATTCCTACTCTGCTAAGCACTCTTCGGACTCTCCCTGAAATGCACATGGCAGTTCCACTTCTTTTCCTGGGACTCTTTGTTAAACAACTTCCTGGCTGGAATCACAAACACACTCATTCTCTTTCCAACTGAAAATAACCGAAAGACAATCAAGTTGATGTTTGATGTTTTCAGTGGTATCTGTGGAGGAACTTCTTTCCAGAATTGTGGAATCAGTTATGTGAATAGACTTTAATAGGAATGAAAATCCAATTTTATTTTTTTTCCACCTTTTTGGTAGTCACAAACACATTCACTCCGTTTCCCACATTTTAAAGTGGTTCTTCAAATGGTTTTAAAGCCCTGTAAACATTGAGACCCACTTAAATGCCATTTGTGATCTGAATGTAAAGTCTCCATTTCCACCCAGGTGTGCTGCCTGAACTCTCTAAGTGTGTAACTGATTGTCTACTGTAATCTCTCTTGAATTCAGACTCCACTATCATAAATCGATTTTTCACCTTTTATCTCTGGGGCCACATCTTGGATTCAGTAAATTCCACATTCTTGTGACTTTGGACTATATCCATAAGGATATTAACGGCTATTGCACCATTCTTCATGCTTTTCTACTGCCTTTTACTGATAGTGATCACTCTTTTCTACAGTTTGATCTCTATTGTTTGCCAGTGCATCATTATCTGTCGAAATCTCATCTATGCCATACTATAAGCAAACCTTGAATGTAAAATAGAGGCTTAAACAAAACATCAGTTAGGAAGCCATTCACTGCAAGGAACTCTAATGACTTAAGTAGGAGTTTGACTATTTTAATTGTTTCACATAACAACTCTATCTCGGGTGGTCAGAATTCCTATTTAAGGCTTCTTCCCTATGTGAATATGGAATTAATGATTAAAACTAAGTACAGAATCATTTAGGTATGTTTGACTTTAACACAAATTTTACCGCATGTAACCCCAACTACAGGCTCTTAATCAAATAAGAGTTCGTTTAACTGTCATATCACACAAAATGTGTTGGTAGTAAATTCATTCCTTGTGTAGTAGCTAGCTCCACATCATTAAGGGTCAATGCTCTCGTGATCTTTCATTTTACCTTGCCATCCTGCACTTGCTAGCTTTCCAATTCAACTAATCTAAAATGACTTTTCTTCTCAACTTTTAGTCTTAAACCTCATGGTATTCCATATCCAGCGGTCCTGGGCTTTCAACTGCAAGTAACAAAACACAGCTACAATAGCTTAAATAAGTAGGGTGGTTATTGCAGTGGCTCAATGGCATCTTCAAGAAACAGTGTTCTTAAATCTTTTTACTCCTCAATTCTGGTTGTATTTCATCTTCCTAATTCTTGTCTCATGAGCCTAGGAAGGCTTCCTTATTCTAGTCATCTTCTTTATACTTGTCTCATGGTGCTTTATTTCCTTATTCCAACTGTCATATATGTATTCAGCCAGTGAAAAGGGAAAAAGTGAATGTCAAATGGCAAAATGGGTCCTTCTAGACGTGTCTATCTTTATCAGGCCAACAAACTCAGTAGACTTCTGCTGCTATTGGTTGATAGCTGTGTCATATGTCCTCTATATCCTAGAAAGGGGATTGGAAAGGAAAATGCTGTGGATGGGGGTTTGGGTCAGCAAACCTCTAGTACCTGCCAAACAGAATTAGATATCACAATAGATTTTCCAGAACTGTCAAGGTATTAAGCTATGCCTAGAGTCACCTTATTTTATAGATCTTAGATCTGTACTGTCAAATATGATAGCTACTAGCTACTTGTAACTATTTAAATTAAAAATTAAATAAAATTCAGGTTCCTACTCTCATTAGTCATATTCAAGCATTCAGTAACCACATATGACTTGTGGCTACCATATTAACAGTGTGGATATAGTACTTTTCTGTCACTGTGGAGAGTTCAGTTGCACAGTGCTGTACTAGATAAAATAGGGCCAATAAAGGAACAGAGTTAATTTACAGTTCTCAGAGTTTGCTAGCAGCAAAGCAGACACCAAGCACCTAGTCTTCTGATGTTTGATCAATATTCTTTTAAATAGGTAACATGGCTTCTTAAACATTTCTGTTCTCCTGTTTCATATTATTTCTTATTTTTTTAAAAAATTATACCTTTATAGTTTGTTCTATCCTCTAGTGGATATGATTAGCTAAAAGTACATGAGCAATTTGTGGTGTTTTCACTCATTGAGCTGCTTAACATTACAATATAATGAGGACCTAAGTGGTCACAAATAAGTCATTTGAGACTAGTTAAAAATTGTGGTGATGATGAAGAAATCTGTTTTAGCCTTAATTCTGTGTTTTCGTTTGTATGATGGTTAAAATGCATTGCCTCTTTAAGAAACCAGATGGTAAAATTGAGTGTTTTAAAAGACAGAAGGAGGAATAGCTGGAGGCCCAAAGTATTGCTCACCCTTTAGAAAGCTTTTTAGATCTTCAGCATAGAGAAGGGCTAGAGTGGGAGAAGTGCAGAAGCAAAGATGTTTGTAAGAGTAATAAAAAGCAGAAAGGCTGTTATCACCTAGATTCTATGTAATATCAGGCTATAAATGGAAACACTCGGTTTAAAGTGTGTGCAAATAGCCTTGGGTGATGGCGAGGGGGACAAAAGACATTAGTTAGAAAAAAAGGAATATTAGAAGTCAGAGATAAGAATACTCTGTGTATTTGAATTCCTTCTTTCTTTGGTCATTATTTAAGTGGGCTATTTTACAAATAGTAAATGGGAAATGTTAAACTGTTTTCTTATTTATCTAAAAGTGTATGCACAGATAATCTGGTTTATTACTGGTATTCTTGATTTCTTAACAAAAATTTAGCTGGTTTTCCTGTGCTGCCTGAAGTAGACATCATTAATCACCTTGTGGCTATAGCTAGAGGTGAAAGTATTTCAGAGGAGTAAACATCATCCTCTCATACCTGGCCTTCATTTAGGAATGTGTGAGGCATAAAGCCTTAGCAATGAAAACCAAATACTTGACGACCACCCACTGTAGTGCATTAGTTAGAACATGTCCAATATTCTTGAGCATTGGTCTCATTTTTTTCATATGAAGAAATTTAACCTTTCACATAACTCATTTCCCTGGTCCATTCAGTCTCTGTGTATGTCTCTGTGCACGTTTTTCAAGCACTTAGCAAGGAAGTAAATAACTAGGATAAGCATCTATAGGTTGAGGAGATCTTGGTTTCTTCTAGAGATGTGCTTTGTTTTCACATCTCCAGAAGACACAAATGGAAATTTTGTTTTTTAGGAAAATACAGCAC
Organism: Mandrillus leucophaeus; assembly: GCF_000951045.1. Classification (NCBI taxonomy): domain Eukaryota; kingdom Metazoa; phylum Chordata; class Mammalia; order Primates; family Cercopithecidae; genus Mandrillus; species Mandrillus leucophaeus. The sequence continues at coordinate 237,264 of NW_012103576.1, forward strand.
AGGTAATCAGCAGAGAATCTGATCTGAGTTCAGTCCCTAGCTATGAGGATGTGTATTTGACAGTCTGTGTACTGATATTGAAAGAATATGAGGGAATTAGCTTTGTGCCCTTGAACAAGTAATGTATCCATAGGCTTATTTTTCTCATTTGTAAATGAGGAGTATGAACGAGTTTTTTTGTGGCCCAAGTTTCATGATTCTGTGGGAAATATTCCTGGCTTAGTATTTAGAAATCATTAAATGTGTAACCCCTCCACAGACATGTAAAAGTACACTAGAAATTGCTGAAAACAACTGCAGTAGAAAATGCCCAGTACAACTCATTGTCTCTTTCAGTGAGAAAAGTTCAAGTTCCAAAGGAAATTCTCATGAATTCTGACTCTCATCAAGAGGTACTGAGTAAATCAATGTATTATTGATCAACCTGCTCTCATGAATCTTTTCTCTCCATCTGTCTCTTTACTTATATAGTGAATGACATGTCCAGCAGCTCCTCAGAGAAGTAAGCATAGGTGGTTCACCAAATTCCAGGGGTGTTTTGCTTAATAGAGCAAAAACAAGTGGCCTTTAAAGAATGCAACTGTTCCACTGTGTTGTTGGCTTTAAATTAGCACCTACTCCAGGGTATGAAGGTTCTGTCACATGTGCTCTCATCTGTTCGGTCAAAGGCATGAAAAGGCAAAATCCACGATGGAGTAATTATGAAAATAGGGATATACAAACAATCAAAGCCAAATCCCCTTCAATGGCTCCAAATGCAAACCCCAAATAAGAACTCTATAATTACACTATGCTTGTCATATTCAAAACAATCCTGTCATTTAGCCCCATGAATTACTTTATAATTAACAGTTATTGTTTGGGCATGTCGAATACTGGCTCTTCAAAATATCACCAGAATAACCTGTTGCCAAGATAAAGCTACCCGAGTTTATGGTTTGGCACTGTTAGGGGGAACTCACCTTGACAAAATCTGATAGCATTTTAGGAAGGAAAAGGCAATGCCAGGATATTGAGACTTTAAAGTCTGGCTTAATGAGAGGGGGGAATTGATTAAAATTAGGTAAAGATTATGATGTAATGGTTAAAATTGGTGAGCATGGAAAAACAGATTGGGAGGGAAGAAGTTCAAAAAGTCTCAGGGTACAAAATTCATGCTTTTTGTCTTGGTCTATTTGGTCTGCTATAACAAAATAATCATAAACTGGATGGCTTGTAAACAATGAAAATTTATTTCTCACAGTTCTGAAGACTGGGAAGTTCGAGGTCAAGGTGCCGGCAGATTTGGTGTCTAGTAAGGGCACTCTTCTTGGTTCACAGATGGGGTCTTCTTGCTGTGTCATTACCATGGTGAAAAGGGCTAACTAGTTCTCTGTGATCTCTTTAATAAGGACACTCATTCCAGTCATAAGGCCTCTGCCCTCATGACCTAATCACCTCCCCAAAACCACACCTCCTTCTACCATCACTTTGGAGTTAGGATTTCAACATCTGAATATGGGGGGAAGGTGGGGATAAGCGTTCAGTCCATTGCACATTCTATTGAAGAGTTGCTGGAATGAGCAGTAAAGCTATTTGCAATTTGTGTCTTCCTGGGCAAGAGTCTCGTGGAATAGTAAAGTAATATTGATGAATGTAGTGCAGTAGTAGACTCATGTTAATGAAAAACTAAACTGTGTTGGGGTAGATGGTTTCCTTCTTGGAATCTATGTACTAGAAGAAATACATATGCCCTGCTGCTCTCCAAGTATTTTATGTATTTTAAAATTCACAGAGGCAAAGGGCAAGAATTGAGGGAATAGACATACTGTTAAGTTGGGAGAATGGTGGACACATTCATGGAGAAGATAGCATTTGAGCTAGGCCTTGATCACTGGACTTAAGTTTGTAGCGTTTGGGTGGTAGCCTGCTGTTTGATGATAAAGGCTACTACTGCTTGGCTGGTCGTGGCTTCTTTTCTTCTTTATGGGTTCATTCAGGGCAAGTAAGGGTTTTCATTTTGCCATAGTCCTGTGGAGGAAAAATGAAAGCAGAGTCATTGGTTGAGGTTTAAACCCTTATTTTTGAAGGCTGCTGGGCGCTTTCTGTAGCAAAGTAGCATGTTTTCTTGTCTCTGCTTTTTATAAATGAAGCTCAGAACATCGAGCAGTTTTATTGGTTCTGTGCATTCTTTAGTTTGAAGATGGCCTCCATTAGCATAACATAAAAATCACTAAAATAGCAGGGAAAGAAGAGGGATGAGGTGGTTTGTTGGACTCAGGATTATGTTGAAGTATGCAAATCCACAGCAGTTGCTTATTTTCTCATCAGAACTTTATGGGTTCCTTTTTCTTCCAAGGTGACTGAGCTGAGAGCCCCGTTTTTGTCAAACAGTGGGTTATAGACTCCAGGAAGCAGGAGCTGCAAAGCTCCAAATAACTGTGCAAGCATTGATTTTCTTTGATTTTTGGATCTCTCTGTTTTTTTCTGTCTCTCTTTCTCTCTGTTTCTGTCTCTCTCTCTCTGTCTCACACAAAACTTTTTAAATGGCAGCAAAGAGGAAGAACTAGTATGCAGAATCAGGGACCAGTTAAGTAGGGAGATGAATGAGAATCACTTTTTTAGGGGTTAGAGGTATGATTTAGGTTTTGGGAATCCAATCTTAAGGATATCTTGGTACAAGTTTTAAAACCAATGGACAAATTAAGGCAACTTTACAAATCTGCTCAGGAGACTGATCCTTTAGATAAGACAATTTGGTATTTTTAAGGCATTCTGAAGGATTTTTATTCCAATACCTGTGGCATTTAATACATTTTCAAGTTCATTTTCCAAATAAGCATCTATGTAAAATTCCCTCACGGCTCTTGCTAGGTGTATGTTGCAGTTATCCTTAACTAAGCTGAAGATGCATTGAAGAATTGCTGCCCTCTTTACCTTGGAAAGGAAAATGCTATAGCTCCCCCTTGTGTCATGTGAGGCCAGACAACCCTGATTGATCCACAGCAGTGGAATCTATTCCATTAGTGTCCCATAGTGTCTCTGCAAGGCTTTTTGGGGATGAGGACATTGATAGAAGGATAAGTACCAAGAAATCCTTGTAGGACCACCCCAGAACATTCCAGGGAGACCTCTGTCATACTCCTGCTTGTTGAAAAATGAACTTACCCACTACTCCGTAATTGGATCAAGGCCTTTTCCTTTCCAGAATTGGACCTGTGGTCATGGATGTTCCCAGGAAGACCTTGACCCAACAATGATTGTTGGAATAATCAATGGCAAGAAGTAACTCTTTTTTATTATCATAAACTGTCTGCTTGTGATATGTTTTCCTTATTCAGATTTCCCAGCATATTTATTTCAAGGAAGAATGTGAGGATAGTAGTAGACAGGTGGGTGGGCACAAATAGTGCAGTTTACCCTGGGATTTCCCTCAAAGGTCAAGTGCCTGAGCTTTTTGACAGAAATCCGAAGACAAAACCGATGCATACTTAACCGTCTGCTCACTTGTGGACTTACTTTTTGAGCTATTTTTTTTCCCCCACAGGGTTAGCTCTGTGGCCCAGGCTTGAGTGCAATCACGGCTCACTGCCACTTCAGCCTCCTGGGCCGATCCTCGCACCTCAGCCTGCTGAGTAGCTGGGATCACAGGGACATGCCACCATACCCAGCTATTTTTTTTTCTATTTTTCTTAGAGATGGAGTCTTGCTATGTTGCCCAGGTTAGTCTCGAACTCCTGGGCTCAAGTGATTCTCCCATCTTGGCCTCCCAGAATGTTGAGATTACAGGCGTGAGCCACTGCTCCCAGCAGGAAGCACTTGATATGGTACAAGCCCCAGCCCCGCCTATCTGCTATGGCAGCGCTCCTTAGTCAAGTGTCAGGACTTGCAAGCAAAGATGTCAGTGAAGGGTTAAAAATAGGTTTACCAGTAAGGACAAGAGAGTACAGGACAGCAGGATCAGGGCTGGAATTCTGCTGAGCAAAGAACGTTGTAATGGGATGTCAAATATCAGTGAAGTTGAGGGTTACTCTGGACAGAAAGTCCAAACTAAGTAAGATTACACACACGGTGTGAGGGAAAAGGACCTGTGTGTCTGTGAGCTTCAGTAGCCCAGGAAATCTTTTAGCAGTGGTAGCTCAGTTATCATTGGCCTGCACTAGCTTCTAAAACTTCCTACAAGGCCAGGCGCGGTGGCTCAAGCCTGTAATCCCAGCACTTTGGGAGGCCGAGACGGGCGGATCACAAGGTCAGGAGATCAAGACCATCTGGTTAACACAGTGAAACCCCGTCTCTACTAAAAAAATACAAAAAACTAGCCGGGCGAGGTGGCGGACGCCTGTAGTCCCAGCTAACGTAGTCCCAGCTACTCGGGAGGCTGAGGCAGGAGAATGGCGTAAACCCAGGAGGCGGAGCTTGCAGTGAGCTGAGATCCGGCCACTGCACTCCAGCCTGGGCGACAGAGCGAGACTCCGTCTCAAAAAATAAAAATAAAAAAACTTCCTACAATCTCTCCTTTCTTTTCACCTAATGAAATTTTAAAGCAAGTGAATCCCTGTACAGCACAGCTCTTAAGGTTTTCCCAATCCAGTACCTTCTCAAAATCCTCATCCTTTTTTGGGTGCCCCCTTCAATTTGACTACTTTCTGATAGCTCAAACCACCCCCACCAGTTCCTTCTCTGAACGCCTAAGCACTTATTGTCTGAATCAGTTTACTGACACCAAACTAACTCTGCCCAGAAATACTTAGTACCTTTCCTGGATTCCTGTCAGCACTCCAGATATTTGAGGGAATTAAACAAAGGCCATTTTTTATTGCTTTCCTAACTCAAGTCTAGACTGGTTTTTTTTTAGGCTTCATGTTGCCTTACTGTCAAAATTGGTTCCAGGTCATCCCTCTTACTTTTTGAGTATAGTGTCTAGCCATTCACATGCTTAGAGAATAAGGATTCCTAGCAGTGACAGACACTGATACTGTACGCATAAATACAGTTACTACTGTGTCCGCAATAGGTAGCAGCACTCCTTGCTTGCCAAAAAAGTGGCAATTTGGTTTTCTGTTGTTGTTGACAAGCTTAAATAAATAATGAGTTCCTTGGAGGAGGGGCCAAGATGGCTGAATAGAAACAGTGCCAGTCTGCAGCTCTCAGCAAGACCAATGCAGAAGGCAGGTGATTTCTGCATTTCCAACTGAGGTACCCAGTTCATCTCACTGGTACTGGTTAAGCAGTGGGTGCAACCCACAGAGAGTGAACAGAAGCAGGGTGGGACATTACTTCACCCAGGAAGTGCAAGGAGCTTGGGAACCTCCCTCCCCTAGCCAAGGGAAGGCAGGAGGGACTGTGCTACCTGGCCTGGGTACTATGCTTTTCCCATGGTTTTTGGAATCTGCAAATCAAGAGATTCCCTCATGTGCCTACACCACCAGGGCCTTGGGTCTCAAGCACAAAACTGGGCAGCTGTTTGAGCAGATACTGAGCTAGCTGCAGGAGTTTTATTTTGTTTTGTTTTGTTTTTGTTTTTGTTTTTTTTCCATACCCCAGCAGTGCCTGGAACCCCAGCAAGACAGAACTATTCACTCCCCTGGAAAGGGAGCTGAAGTCAGGGAGCCAAGTGGTCTCACTCAGTGGGTCCCAGTCCCATGGAGCCCAGCAAGCTAGGAACCACTGACTTGAAATTCTCACTGCCGGCACAGCAGTCTGAAGTCAACCTGGGATGATCAGACTTGATGAGGGGAGGAGCATCCACGTTACTCAGGCTTTAGTAGGTGGTTTTACCCTGACAGTGCTAAGGAGGCTGGAAGATTTGGACTGGGCAGAATTCACCACTGCATGGCAAAGTGACTGTGGCCAGACTGCCTCTCTAGATTCCTCCTTACCAAGTAGGGCACCTTTGAAGGAAAGGAAGCAGCCCCAGTTGGAGGTTTATAGATAAAACTCTCTTCTCCCTGGGACAGAGCACCTGGGGGAAGGGTGACTGTGGGCACAACTTCAGCAAACTTAATCCTTCCTGCCTGCCAGCTCTGAAGAGAGCAGTGGATCCTGGCAAAGGGGATTCTCCTAGCACAGCACACCAGCTCTGCCAAGGGACAGACTGCCTCCTCAAGTGGGTCGCTGTCTCCCATGACTCCTGACTGGGAGAGACTTCCCAACAAGGGTTGACAGACACCTCATACAGGAGAATTCCAGCTGGCATCAGACTGGTGCACCTCTGGGATGGAGCTTCCAGAGGAAGGAGCAGGCAGCAATCTTTGCTGTTCTGCAACCTCCACTGGTGATACCCAGGTGAACAGGGTCTGAAATGAACCTCAAGCAAACTGCAGCAGACCTGCAGAAGAGGGGCCTGATTGTTAGAGGAAAAACTAACAAACAGAAAGCAACAGCATCAACATCAATAAAAAAGACCCCCCACACAAAAACGCCATCCAAAGGTCATCAGCCTCAAAGATCAAAGGTAGATAAATCAATGAAGATGAGGAAAAACCAGCACAAAAATGCTGAAAATTCCAAAAACCAGAATGCCTCGTCTCCTCCAAATGATCACAGCTCCTCTCCAGCAAAGGCACAAAACTGAATGGAGGATGAGACTGACGAATTGGCAGAAGTAATCTTCAGAAGGTGGGTAATAACAAACTCCTCTGCGCTCAAGGAGTATGTTCTAAACCAATGCAAGGAAGCGAAGAACCTTGATAAAAAGTTACAGGAACTGCTAATTGGAATAGCTAGTTCAGAGAAGAACATAAATTACCCGATGGAGCTTTAAAACACAGTACGAGAACTTTGTGAAGCATAAACAAGTATCAGTAGCTCAATCAATCAAGTGGAAGAAAGGATATCAGAGAATGAAGATCACCCTACTGAGATAAGGAGTGAAGACAAGTTTAGAGAAAAAAGAATGAAAAGGAACAAACAAAGCTTCCAAGAAATATGGGACTATGTGAAAAGACCAAACTTATGATTTGATTGGGGTACCTGAAAGTGACAGGGAGAATGGAACCAAGTCGGAAAACAGGATATTACTGCGGAGAACTTCCCCAACCTAGCAAGACAAGCCAACATTCAAATTCAGGAAATACAGAGAACACCGCTAAGATACTCCTCAAGAAGAGCAACCCCAAGACACAATCATCAAATTCTCCAAGGTTGAAATGAAGGAAAAAGTGTTAAGAGCAGCCAGAGAGAAAGTTCAGGTCATCTACAAGGGGAACCCCATCAGACTAAAAGTGAATCTCTCTACAGAAACCCTACAAGCTCAAAAAAAGTGGGAGCCAATATTCAACATTCTTAAATAAAAGAACTTTCAACCCAGAATTTCATATCCAGCCAAACTAAGCTTCATAAGAGAAGGAGAAATAAAATCCTTTCCAGACAAGCAAATGCTGAGGGATTTTGTCACCACCAGGCCTGCATTACAAGAGCTCCTGAAGAAAGCACTAAATACGGAAGGAAAAACTGGTACCAGCCACTGCAAAAACACACCACAATATAAAGACTAATGACACTATGAAGAAACTGTGTCAACTAATGTGCAAAATAACCAGCTAGCATCATGATGATAGGATCAAATTCAAACATAAAAATATTAACCTTAAATGTAAATGGGCTAAATGCCCCAATTAAAAGACACAAACTGGCAAATTGTATAAAGAGTCAAGATCGATCAGTGTGCTGTATTCAAGAGACACATCTCACATGCAAAGACACACGTAGACTCAAAGGGATGGAGGAATATTTACAAAGCAAATGGAAAGCAAAAAAAAAAAAAAAAAAAAAAAAGCAGGGGTTGCAATCTTAGTCTCTGATAAAACAGACTTTAAACCAACAAAGATCAAAAAAGGCAAAGAGGGGCATTACATAATGGTAAAAGGATCAATGCAACAAGAGCTAACTATCCAAAATGTATATGCACCTAATACAGAAGCACCCAGATTCATAAAACAAGTTCTTAGAGACCTACAAAGACACTAATACTCCCACACAATAATAGTGGGAGACTTTAACACCCCACTCTCAATATTAGACAGAAAATTAACAAGGATATTTAGAACTTGAACTCAACTCTGGACCAAGCAGACCTAATAAATATCTACAGAACTCTCCACCCCAAATCAGCAGAGTATACATTCCTCTCAGCACCACAAAGCACATAATCTAAATTTGACCACATAATTGGAAGTAGAACACTCCTCAGCAAATGCAAAATAATGGAAATCAAAAACGAACAAACAAACAAACAACAAAAAAAAAAACCAGCCTCTCAGACCACAGTGCAGTCAAATTAGAACACAGGATTAAGAAACTCACTCAAAACCACACAACTACATGGAAACTGAACAACCTGCTCCTAAATGACTTCTGAGTAAATAACACATTTAAGACAGAAGTAATGAAGTTCTTTGAAACGGATGAGAACAAAGAGACAATGTAACAGAATCTCTGGGACACAGCTAAAGCAGTTTTTAGAGGGAAATTGATAGTATGAAATGCCCACATAAGAAAGTGGGAAAGATCTAAAATTGACACCCTAACATCACAATTGAAAGAACTAGAGAAGCAAGAGCAAACAAATTCAAAAGCTAGCAGAAGACAAGATATAACTAAGATTAGAGAAGAACTGAAAGAGATAGTTACACGAAAAACCATTCAAAAAATCAATGAGTCCAGGAGCTGGTTTTTTGAAAAGATTAACAAAAATAGACAGACCAATAGTCAGACTAATGAAGAAGAAAAGAGAGAAGAATCAAGTAGACGCAATAAAATGATAAAGGGACTGTCACTACTGACCCCACAGAAATACACAAACTATCATCAGAGAATACTATAAACACCATTGTGCAAATAAACTGGAAAATCTAGAAGAAATGGATACATTCCTGGACACATACACCCTCCCAAGACTAAACCAGGAAGAAGTAAAATCCCTGAATAGACCAAGAACAAGTTCTGAAATTGAGGCAGTAATTAAAAGCCTACCAACCAAAAAAAGCCCAGGACCACACGGATTCACAGCCAGATTCTACCAGAGGTACAAAGCGGAGCTGGTATCATTCCTTCTGAAGCTATTCCAAACAATAGAAAAAGAGAAACTCCTCCCTAACTCATTTTATGAGGCCAGCATCATCCTGATTCCAAAACCTGGCAGAGACACAACAAAAAAGAAAATTTCAGGACAGTATCACTGATGAACATCAATGTAAAAATCCTCAGCAAAATACTGGCAAACTGAATCCAGCAGCTCATCAAAATCTTATCTACCACAATCAAGCTGGCTTCATCCCTGGGATGCAAGGCTGGTTAAACATATGCAAATCAATAAACTTAATCCATCACATAAACAGAACCAATGACAAAAACCAGATGATTATCTCAATGGATGCAGAAAAGGCCTTTGATAAAATTCAACACCCCTTCATGCTACAATCTCTCAATAAGCTAGGTATTGATGCAGCATATCTCACAATAGTAAGAGCTATTTATTGACAAACCCGTAGCCAATATCATACTGAATGGTCAAAAGCTGGAAGCATTCCCTTTGAAAACCAGCCCAAGCAAGGACTTCATGTCTAAAACACCGAAAGCAATGGCCACAAAAGCCAAAATTGACAAATGGGATCTCATTAAACTAAAGAGCTTCTGCACAGCAAAAGAAACTTCCATCATAATGAACAGGCAACCTACAGAATGGGAGAAAAGTTTTGCAATCTACTCATCTGACAAAGGGCTAATATCCAGAACCTA
>NW_012103576.1:247684-271399 GCF_000951045.1 Mandrillus leucophaeus
GCATTAGGAGATATACCTAATGTAAATGACGAGTTAATGGGTGCAGCACACCAACATGGCACATGTATACATATGTAACAAACCTGCATGTTGTGCACATGTGCCCTAGAACATAAAGTATAATAGAAAAAAAAAAAAAGCCCAAGACAAGGATGCCCTCTCTCACCACTCCTATTCAACATAGTATTGGAGAAAGAAAGAAATAAAGGGTATTCAAATAGGAAGAGAGGAAGTCAAATTGTCTCTGTTTGCAGACATGATTGTATATTTAGAAAACCCTATTGTCTCAGCCCAAAATCTCCTAAAGCTGTTAAACAACTTCAGCAAATTCTTAGGATACAAAATGAATGTGCTAAGATCACAAGCATTCCTATACGCCAATAATAGACAAGCAGAGAGCCAAATCGTGAGTCAACTCCCATTCACAATTGCTACAAAGAAAATACCTAGGAATACAACTTACGAGGACATGAACGACCTCTTCAGGGAGGACTACAAGCCACTGCTCAAGGAAATCAGAGAGGACACAAACAAATGGTAAAAAATTCATGTTTATGGATAGGAAGAATCAATATTGTGAAAATGACCATACTGCCCAAAGTAATTTATAGATTCAATGCTATTCCCATCAAGCTACCATTTACTTTTTCACATAACGAGAAAAAACTTCCTTAAACTTCATATGGAACCAAAAAAGAGCCCATATAGCTAAGACAATCCTAAGCAAAAAGAACAATGCTGGAGGCATCATGCTACCTGAGTTCAAACTATACTACAAGGCTACAGTAACCAAACAGTATGGTACTGGTACCAAAACAGATACACAGACCAATGGAGCAAAACAGAGGCCTCAGAAATAACAGCACACATCTACAACCATCTGATCTTCACCAAACCTGACAAAAACAAACAATGGGGAAAGGATTCCCTATTTTAAAAATGGTGTTAGGAAAACTGGCTAACCATATGCAGAAAACAGAAACTGGACCCGTTCCTTACATCTTATACAAAAATTAACTGAAGATGGATTAAAGACTTAAATGTAAAACCTAAAACTATAAAAACCCTAGAAGAAAACCTAGACAGTAGCATTCAGGACATAGGCAAAGACTTCATGATTAAAACACCAAAAGCAATTGCAACAAAAGCCAAAATAGACAAATGGGATCTAATTAAACTAAAGGGCTTCTGCTAAGCAAAAGAATCTATCATCAGATTGCGCAGGCAACCTACAGAATGGGAGAAATTTTTTGCAATCTGTCCATATGACAAAGGTCTAATATCCAGAATCTACAAATAACTTAAACAAATTTACAAGAAAAAAACAACCCCATCAAAAAGTGGGTGAAGGATATAAACAGACACTCCTCAAAAGAAGACATTTATGTGGCCAACAAACATATGAAAAAATGCTCATCATCACTGGTCATCAGAGAAATGCAAATCAAAACCACAATGAGATACCATCTTACACCAGTTAGAATGGTGATCATTAAAAAGTCTGGAAACAACAGATGCTGTCGAGGATGTGGAGAAATAAGAATGCTTTTACACTGTTATTGGGAGTGTTAATTAGTTCAACCATTGTGGAAGACAATGTGGCAAGTCCTTAATGATCTAGAACCAGAAATACCATTTGACCCAGCAATCCCATTACTGAGTATAGACCCAAAGAATTATAAATCATTCTGCTATAAAGACACATGCACATGTGTGCTTATTGCAGCACTATTTACAATAGCAAAGACTTGGAACCAACCCAAATGCCCATCAATGACCGAATGAATAAAGAAAATGTGGCACATATACACCATGGAATACCATGCAGCCATAAAAAAGAATGAGTTCATGTCCTTTGCAGGGACATGGATGAAGCTGGAAACCATCATCCTCAGCAAACTAACACAGGAACAGAAAACCAACCACTGCATGTTCTCACTCATAAGTGGGAGCTGAACAGTGAGAGCACATGGACACAGGGAGCGGAACATCACACACCAGGGCCTGTTGGTGGGTGGGGGTAAAGGGGAGGAAGAGCATTAGGAGAATTACCTAATGCATATGGAGCTTAAAACCTAGATGACAGGTTCATAGGTGTTGCAAACGACCATGGCACATGTATACCATGTAAAAAACCTGCACATTCAGCACATGTGTCCCAGAACGTAAAGAAAAAAAAAACCTTAAAAAAATGAGCTTCAACTGATACTATATATATATACACACATATATATACACATATATATGTATATATATATTTTTTAAGGCAGTTATTTCCTTTTTTTTTTTTTTTTTTGTTTTGAGAGAGTCTTGCTGTGTCACCTATGCTGGAGCGCAGTTGCATGATCACAGCTCACTGTAGCCTCCACCTCCTGGGTTCAAGCAATCCTCCTGCCTCAGCCCACATTTTTGTATTTTTTGTGGAGACGGGATCTTACCATGTTGCCCAGGCTGATCTCAAACTCCTGACCTCAAGTGATCCACCCAACTTGGCCTCCCAAAGTGCTGGGATTACAGGCATGAGCCACCGCACCCGGCCCCAACTGGTACTTTAAAGCTGGAATCATTTGATGATTTCTGTTCTGCTGTGATTCTCCTCTACTTTGGGACAGAGTTGCTTTACCTCTTGTTTCTACTCTTTACCTGCTGATCCATTATTGTGGATATTTGCCTAAAAGGTCTGTAAGATTTGGATGTCTCATTTGGAAAAGACAACGGAAAGAAAGGAAATGAGAGAAAAAGCCTAAGAAATGCAAGTTGATTCTCCAACCAGATGAGACAGGAAAAAATAATAATAAAGGAGACAGGTGGGATGTTGGCTCAATTAGTCTCCATATATGAAGAAAATATGGACAAAACATTTTTATTTAGCACCATGTGTGTTTGTGGTTTTAACTCCCCAATGTTTTCTGTCATAATAGGCTCTAAAAGCTGGTTCTCTCATGGGAGGCATTACCAAATTCTTTGGAAACTCTTCCCCTTGGGACCAACAGTACCATTCTTTGATAAGCTGAGGTCTCCAGCTAATCTTTTGTGCTTTCCCCCTTATTTCCTGCTCTCCTGCAGTGTGTCCAAAAGAGCCTCTTCTTGGAGGGTCACGTTTTTCCAGCAAATAATTCCTTTGGATAATTTTCTTGTAGTCCAGTTATCTCCCACTTAGTACACAGAATATTGTACCATTTCTTCTCCAAATAGAGGGAGTAGAACTTGCTTTCACTTTTGCCTCCTTTTGCCATGTCATGTGGGATTCTTTCAGTATCATGACTTAACCAGTTTCAGTCAGGCACCAGGGTTTTTGCCCCTCTTACTCCAGAGTAAAGATGTCAGATTTTCCCATGACTCTCACACTCTACTCAGTGTAGCTTACAGATTTTGGCTTCTCAGTGAGTATCCAGCCAGGGTGTAAGATGCAGTCTGAAATCTTTTGTAAATGATTTTCCAATTTTAGTACTCCTTCACCTACTTGACTTGAACATGGGAATCAGGGAAATGCCACAGTGTTCCCTATTAATGAATTTCCTTACTTTAAATATTTTTTTTTTGTAAGAGACATGGTCTTGCTCTATTGTCAGGCTGGCACTATCACAGCTCACTGTAGTCTTGAACTCCTGAGCTCAAGAGATCCTCCCACCTCAGTAGGATCCACATGAGCCACTATGCCCGGCCTTCTTTAAATAATCTTTGATAACTATGTTATTCACATGTATGGTAATTCTTGTGCAGTGTATTATAGTTCTTGTTACTCAGTTTTGTATCTTTGCCAGTATCATGAGACAAGAAGAAAAGTCTCATTTTATAGGTCCTTTAAAAACAATCAAAGATACTGATTGTTAGAAAGATTTATAGTTTTCAACTATGTAGGACACAAACTTAATAGAATAATTGCTTCATTAAAGTGTGTATGCATTTAAAATGTGATTGAGGTGTATATCTGTTTAGTCTCCTGTCTTATTTAACCTTGCCTTCATGTCATAGCTTGATGTTCCCATAACAGTTCTGCCCATTAATTTCATCTTTTCCTGACCAGTCGGTCCTTGTTTTAAAACTTTAGATGCTGTTTTCCTCAGGAAAGTTAAGATTCTTTGGTCCTAACCCTTAAAGGAGCCCTAGTTATCCAACTTTATGGTTTCTCTAGGCAAAGGAAAATTTGGCTGCACACACATACTGAAAATAAATTCATCCTCTGATAGCTGTTAACTTTGTGGTCGGGTAATATGGAGCAGCATTGCAGGGTATCACAGGCAAAGTAACAGTCTTACAAAAAGTGAATGACTGGTGAATTCTGAGGCAGGAAAACTCAAACCTGGGAATCGTCAAATAAAGTGTGACTTGGACTGGGTCTTTAAAAGTTAAGAAGGGTAGAACTGAGACAAAAGTAAGGGAATTATTAGGGAATTCCAGGCAGAGAGGAAATGCTACAAAAGCTAAGATAGCAGAAGATACATGGACTTTTAGGTAACACTAACTGAATTTTACTTTCTTAATTAAGACATTTTCCCTTGCACTGCCATTGTTTGTATTTGTCTTAAAACCTGAGGTCAGGAATATTTCACTGCTTCATGTTTGGATATGGGCCATAGTTGATGTCCGTAGTTGACTAGGTATCAACATAGTTTGGTCAGTAAGTGAATAAACAAATGAATTGCAATAGTTAGCAGAAAGGGCTGCAAAATACTAGGAAGATTCCAACAGGAGAAAAAAGTTTAATTTCAAGAAAACCTCATTTATCATTATTTCAGTGTAACAAATACATGCTTTCTCATGAAAGAGCACTTTTTCTTAATGAATTCATATTAAAATTTTGGAAAATAATCTTCGCATTCTGTTTTCCTAATCAACTATGTTGTGTTAATAGCACTAGCATAATTTTAAAAGAATGAAAAAAAAAATGCTCTGCCAAATCGGTCCCTCAGAAAGGGTTCAAAGCTTGAATAGTTCATGGGAACAATTTGCTAGTCTAGAGAATTCTTCCCATTTTGGTCAGGGCCTCCTATGGAGAGACTTATGTGCAGTGTATGTCAAGAGACAAAATAATGGCATTTCTCTGCAACACAATGACTCGGACGTTTGGTGAGTACAGAAATGCACCTTTAAACTAGAGAAAGAAAAAGAAAGTCTGTGCCCTAATCCAGTCATTTTGAAAAGCCATGCACACTGAAGCTGGGACTAAACATAATAACAGGATTTAATTGCTAATGCTCTAGAAGCAATGTGTCTCTTGATGTGTTGACCTTTAGCCCAAACTTGGGAGGGTAAAAAAAAGGGAGGGAAGGATTTCCTTTCCCCTTCTGCCCACTGTCCCCGACTCCCTGTATCTGATCATGTCTGCCTCTAACCCAGTCTACATGCCCTTAACATTCAACTCTCCACTTCCATTTCCATTAGTTACTTCCAGCTTTGGAGCCGGAATGAGAATGAATAGAAGAACAGAAAGGAAGATGGGAGGAGAATAGGAGAAGAAAGTCTGTAAGCAGTTGACAGCTGCTTAGAATCAGGGGACAGAATTATAGCTGCTGAAATGAGAGCTAGACACCTAGTGCCCCGATGCTTCTCCCCTACTCCATAGTATTTTGTGATATTTAGGCCTTTTCATGTGTTTCTGTTCATTGTTCCATTTCACCCTTTCTGGGTCCGTACTTATAATCATTTTTTTTCTCTACACCATCAGCTCCCATTTTCCTCTTACTTGGTTACTTATGAATGGCAAAATTTCAAGCAAGTTAAATTCAAGGCTCTGCCTATTCCACACCTGAACCATGGCAACTAGACAGCTAAATGTGGCTGGAGAAAAAACATGCAGATTGGTCTTGCTGTAAATATATGACTACTAGCCTAAGTCAGCCCTTGGTGCTGCTCAGCAAGGTTACTAGTCCATTCAGTCTCCCGCTCTTTTACAAAACTTCCACAACTTCTTTCTCTTCAAATCTTTTACCATGCTCCAGCCACACTGACCTGCTTTCTGTTTCCAACATGCCAAGCCCATTCCCACCTGAGGGCCTTTTCATTTACTCTTCCTCCTGCCTGGGGCATCCTACATTTAGATATTTGTTCACTTCTTTCAACACCCTGCTGCATATTGTCATCACATGTTAGGCCTTCCCAGAACCCCCTATATAAGGCAGCACATCCCTGTCACCACTGACAAATTCAGTTCCTCTAACTTTGGAGTTTTGTTTATTTGTTTGGTTGGTTGGGTTTTTTTGTTTGTTTGTTTTTGTTTTTGTTTTCGTTTTTTTTTATTGACAGAGTTTTGCTCTGTTGCCCAGGCTAGAGTGCAGTGGCATGATCTTGGTGCACTGCAACCTCTGCTTCCCAGGTTCAAGTGATTCTCCTGCCTCAGCCTCGTGAGTAACTGGGACTACAAGCACATGCCACCACGCCTGGCTAATTTTTGTACTTTTAGTAGAGACAGGGTTTTGCCATGTTGGCTAGGCTGGTCTCAAACTCCTGACCTGAGGTGATCCATCTGCCTCAGCCTCCCCAAATTCTGGGATTACAGGCATGAGCCACTGCACCCAGCCTCCTCTAACTTTGTTTTCTTTAGCAGTTGCCACCATCTGGTGTTCTCCAAATTTTGTGTGTATGTACTGTATTTTCTATCCCCCTGCTAGAATTAAAATTTTTTCAAGAGCATGGATTTTGTGGGTTTTTTTTCTTTCTTCTATATCTAAAGCTTAATGTAATGCTTTCTAGTACTCCATACATATTTATTTAATGAATAAATGGATGTTTGCTCCTTTTGAATATCTTCTCTTCCCAATTGCCAAACCTAGAATATCCCTTCCCTATCCATCCTCCCGTATGTTTTTGTATTGTGCCCCTCGTGTCCAAGTCCAGATTTAGTGCACACCATCTAATTGTTGGAGAAAGTTTCTTTTATTTGGCCTGTCTTGGGAAATCCAATGTGCTTAAGTATTTTGTACTTAGAAGTATAGTGTCACAGAATGGAGCCCTCAAAAAGAGTTTTATGATCATTTCCCGATGTGTTTAATGGACCCTAATAGAGGAATTGGCTTATCCAAGATCACCAAACTAAGTGTAGTTTAAAATAAATGTGAGTTGAAGTTGTTTTGCTTTTCAAAACTCTTGCTTGGGATTATTGGAGATACCCAGAAATGGTTAGAAACTCATGTAGTCAATACGTGGCTCTGCCTTTCCACTTACTGCATTCATGGGTTGGCACACCACCTCATGGGTACTTCATTTCTATTCCATGAGATTTGCTTAGGTAACTTAGCAGGATTTCTCAGTGTATCTTTGTTCTCTTCACATGTTTTCATGAAGTTGTGAAAAAAAAAAAATAATTAAAACACACACCACTTGTACCACACTGCCATATATCTTGACCTTCACCTATTCAGTAAGATAAACACATACTCGATTTTATATAATTGATGACAGTTTGTACTCGTGTCAGCAGAGGAGAACTGACATAGAAATGTTAGTTTCTCATAGTCATTGAGCCTAACGAGCCTTCTAGAGTTTATTAATTTGCCTCCAAGCCATAGCTCCCTCTAAACTTTTCAGAACAAATGGATCTCTTCTTAAAGCATCATCCATTTCACCAAAATACTTGAAAGAAAATAATTTTTGTCTTGTTTTCTAATTTTTATTACTCTTTTGTAATGTACACTTTGGGATTGAGAAATGCAAATTCAGATTTGAAAGGTGTGTATGGATTTGTCTTCAAGTTCTTGAAAGCCTGAGTGGTGGGAGATATAAATGGAGGATGCAGAGGGTAAATACTCCAAAAGCAACACAAACCTTCATTAAATTACAGGAGTCCCCTCTTTTATTGTGACGTTTACACAGTGATGTTTAGAGTCTAAATTATTTAGGTACAGTGAATCCTCACATCCATTGTGTCCCTGAGAACACCGGCTGCAATACCCAACATTGAGCAGATACTCAGCAAATCATAATATGCAGGCAGCATAGACTAGATGCTCAGCAACTGTCTCAGTGACCATGAAGACCAATGTAGGGTGAATTAGTAAATTAATGATGGAGCAGACATTTCTATTAGGGATTTTTTTAAACTGCACAACAAGATGCTTGGCACCATAGGTCATGCCTCCAAATCTGACAGAAGTGGTACAGTTTTGTGAATGTCTAGCTATCCTTTGAGTCTGAAGTGTTGCACTAATAGTTGATCAGTCAAACTGAATGGATGGAGTTTGTAGGTAAAATGAGAGAAACGCATGTTGGCTTTCATAACTTTTGAACACAGCTGTCATCTATATGTTTTGAATCTGGTGTGGGGGTGAGAAGGGAGGAGGAATGCTGAAGTTTATTTTAGGTTGTATGGAATAGTCACATAGTGCTCTTCAGTGGAGTCTTGGAGAAACAATACATTTTAGTTTAAAATACTCTCAAAGCAAGCAGTCAAGACAAAATGAAGAACAGGATTTAAGCTTGAGATGTCCTAGGGAAGTAGGCAGTGGTGAGACCACTCAGCTTGTACATCAGCGAGATGGTTCTTAATCTTCACTTTCCATGCTCAGTGGGCTCAAATAAGCCTCCTTTCATCTGGAATGAAATGTAGTCAGGATGGACTGTGAGGAAGGAATGTCTCTTAACTGTATTTCTGAGGGCAGAGAGAAGAAATGTCAAGGGGGTCTTAGATTATTTCATCTACCAATAGAAAGAAGATGGTAATTTTTGATAAATACAGATGAGCTGGGTGCAAAATTTTAAAATAGACTGCAAGTGGTTCTATGGTTGCAGATTCTCTCAAGTTGTTGAAATAAAAAGGAACAATTAAGACTACCTTTTTTGTGGAGAGGAAATAGTTTAAATCCTTACTTAGCATCTACAATAGGACAGTGAAATAGAAATAATCCAGAGAACTTAAATTTTTGCTGTGCTTGAATGTTTTTATGGCCCCATTTCTACCATGAAAAATATAATCATTCTTTTACTTGGATGCATACGCACTTTCGTATATGGATGGATGCCATCCCTACTTCACTGAACATAGGTTGATAGATGAAATACTTTATAAAACAAAAATCTCATTAATTTATGTTTCACCAATTTTAAGATTTTGATAATTTGAACAGGGACTGAGCAGAAGTTTCCTGCAGTATTATTCATAAAGATGGGGTTTGCTTAAGCAAGTTAATAGCATAGAGAAGATTCAGGAAGAATATTTAACTATTGAGGAGGACAGCTTCCAACTAATTCTTGGATGTATACTTTCTGATGCAAACATTTGTAGTGCTATCTGCTAACTTATTCAGTAATTCACATTGGCTCCAGAGTTTTTCAGAGATTCTGATTTTCAGTGATTAAGTACATCTAATTTTTCTTCACTTGTTTTGAATACAGGGAGCTAGCTCTGATTAAGTGGGCCTTATGGCCAGAGTTGGCTGCAGGAGCCTCACTAGCTTATATCTAATGGGTAAGAAGTTGTTATTCTTAAACTTTTGTCAATGGGCAGGTAGAATGTAATGATGTTCCCCAGTGCCAAGTGAAATATAGGAACATAGCTAGATTTGGAAGGAGGTAGACTGATTTACTTTGGCCCATATATGAGATCCTCTAGACATCAAGGAACAATTCATCTGTTACTGATTTGAAGGCCACATAGTGCCTTCAATTTCTCATTCACTTATTGTAGTTGCCCTGTGGGGTCATTCTGTGACAGGAAGATTAGCATATTGTATGCATACACTTGAGACTCTATTGAGTATACTTTTTCAGTCATGTACTGAAAATCTTCCAAGTGTTTCATGATTTCAGTTGAAGTTGGGAAATTAATCAGAATGGAGCCCAATATTTTGGTGGAAACTACATGTAGTGTATGAGTGTAGAGTTTGAGTTTTGTCGAAGCCAAGCATTTCTGTAATAGTTTAAAGAATGTTTCTTGATTTTTCCCATAGTGTTCTTGTCTTGGGAATCAAGACTCTGCCTTCATGCAGCCATGGAAGGCTCTCAAAAGGCATTGGTCTCATTACCGAAGGGCTGGATACCTAGAACCTGAACTAGACTCTAGTATAAAGCCAATACTAGAAATAGGATCATTCTGTGTAGAGAACTAATGAACTGTTTCTTTGGTGTTGTCTCCACAGCTGAACATGCAAACCAGATTGGAACTTCAAGATTATCAATAATTGGAGATACATATATTTTATTTGTAAAGAAAACATGGCTGCCCTATTCCTACATGGTTTTGTCCAAATAGGGAACTGCAAGACTGGGATGTCTAAGTCAAAAGAATCATTCATTGAAGCAGTGGAAGGAAGGAAGAAAGATAGACTGGTGCTCTATTTCAAAAATGGAAAATGTAACACTTTTCAGCTAAGTGATAATATTCAAAACGTAGCCCTAAGATCCTGTAGAGGAAACCAAAATCACCTGCATTTAACTTTACAAAATAATAATGTCTTGTTTATTGAAGGATTATCCTCCACAGATGCTGAACAATTGAAGACATTCCTGGACAGAGTTCATCAAAACAAGGTTCAGTCACCTGTGAGACCTGGTAAGGGTAGGAATGTCTTTTCTAGCACAACAACACAGAAAGAAATCAACAAAACTTCATTCCACAAAGTTGATGAGAAATCAAGTAGGAAATCTTTTGAGATAGCAAAAGGAAGTGGGACAGGTGTCCTTCAGAGGATGCCTTTGCTTACATCAAAATCGTCAACACTTACTTGCGGAGAGTTACCTGAAAATCAGCACAAGAAGAGGAAAAGAATGCTCTCATCTAGCTCAGAGGTGAATGAGGAATTCTTGAAAGAAAATAATTCTGTAGAATACAAGAAATCCAAGGCAGATCGCTTGAGGTGTGTAAGCTATAATCGAAAGAAACAATTGAAGTTAAAAGAGTTAGAAGAGAATAAGAAATTGGAATGTGAATCTTCGTGCATCATGAACGCTACTGGAAGTCCTTACTTAGATGACATTGGATTTCTCCAAGCTCTCACTGAGAAAATGGTTTTGGCATTTCTATTACAACCAGGGTATAGTGACGGTTACACAAAGTGGGATAAATTAAAACTATTTTTTGAATTATTTCCAGAGAAAATATGCCACGGCCTCCCCAATTTGGGAAACACCTGTTATATGAATGCAGTTTTACAGTCTCTACTTTCGATTCCATCGTTTGCTGATGATTTACTTAATCAGAGTTTCCCGTGGGGTAAAATTCCCCTTAATGCTCTTACCATGTGCTTGGCACGGCTACTTTTTTTTAAAGATACTTATAATGTAGAAATCAAGGAGATGTTACTCTTGAATATTAAAAAGGCCATTTCAGCAGTTGCAGAGATATTCCATGGCAATGCACAGAACGATGCTCATGAGTTTTTAGCTCACTGTTTAGATCAGCTGAAAGATAACATGGAAAAACTCAACACAATTTGGAAGCCTAAAAGTGAATTTGGGGAAGATAATTTTCCTAAACGGATTTTTGCTGATGATCCTGATACCAATGGGTTTTCTTGCCCTGTCATTACTAATTTTGAGTTAGAGTTGTTGCACTCCATTGCTTGTAAAGCTTGTGGTCAGGTTATTCTCAAGACAGAACTGAATAATTACCTCTCCATCAACCTTCCCCAAGGAATGAAAGCACGCCCTTCATCTATTCAGTCTACTTTTGATCTTTTTTTTGGAGCAGAAGAGCTTGAGTATAAATGTGCAAAATGTAAGCACAAGACTTCTGTTGGAGTGCACTCATTCAGTAGGCTACCTAGAATCCTTATCGTTCACCTCAAACGCTATAGCTTGAATGAGTTTTGTTCATTGAAGAAGAATGGCCAGGAGGTCGTCATTTCCAAATATTTAAAGGTGTCTTCTCATTGCAATGAAGGCACCAGACCACCTCTTCCCTTGAGTGAGGATGGAGAAATTACGGATTTCCAATTATTAAAAGTTATTCGAAAGATGACTTCTGGAAGCATCAGTGTATCATGGCCTTCAATAAAGGAACCCAAAGATATCCTAGCTTCACACATTGGATCAGATACGGAGTCTGAACAAAAAAAAGGCCAGACAGTCTTTAAAGGGGCAAGCAGAAGACAGCAGCAAAAATACCTTGGAAAAAATTCTAAACCAAATGAGCCAGAATCTGTATACTCAGGAGATCGAGCATTCATTGAAAAAGAACCATTAGCTCACTTAATGGCATATCTGGAAGATACCTCACTTTGTCAGTTCCACAAAGCTGGAGGTAAACCTGCCAGCAGCCCAGACACATGTCTTGCAGAAGTTCACTTTCAAACAGTCCCTGAAAATCCAAAACGAAAGAAATATGTGAAAACCAGTAAGTTTGTAGCTTTTGATAGCATTATCAATCATACTAAAGATTTGTATGAAGATAAAAATGTCAGAATTCTCAAAAGATTCCAAAAAGTGTCTGAACAGACTCAGCAGTGTGATGCTATGAGAATCTGTGAACAAGCCCCTCAGCAGGCACTACCTCGAAGCTTTCCAAAGCCAGGTGCCCAGGGGCACACAAAGAACCTCATAAAACCTACAAAATTAAATCTCCAGAAGCCTAACAGGAATTCCCTACCTGCACTGGGTTCCAATAAGAATCCAAGAAACAAAGACGTTTTAGATAAGATAAAATCTAAAGCCAAGGAAACAAAAAGAAATGACGATAAGGGAGATCATACCTACCGGCTCATTAGTGTTGTCAGCCATCTTGGGAAGACTCTAAAGTCAGGCCATTATATCTGTGATGCCTATGACTTTGAGAAGCAGATCTGGTTCACTTACAATGATATGCAGGTGTTAGGTATCCAGGAGGCCCAGATGCAGGAGGATAGGCGTTGCACTGGGTACATCTTCTTTTACATGCATAATGAGATCTTTGAAGAGATGTTGAAAAGAGAAGAGAATGCCCAGCTTAAGAGCAAGGAAGTAGAGGAGACCCTTCAGAAGGAGTAAGAAGAACGTACTCCTCCTTGAACAGATCTGCTTGACTGTCTCACTCGATACCACTTCCTCCATGGAAGGAAAACTCTAATCTTTATCCAGAGATGAAAACGCAATTACTCTAAGACCAAAGGTCAAACAGAAACACTTAATGGGGAAATCACCGTTCTAACCCTGACACAGACACCTCAATCCCATAGCTCTGGCTGATGAACATCCTTCTGTCCTACAAGACTGAAATTGTGTTTTTCATGTTCTTCTTCATTTTAATATAGTTAGGGTCTCGCTCTGTCATCCTGGCTAGAGTGCAGTCCTTCAATAATAACTCACTGCAGCCTCAAACTCTTGGCATCAAGCGATTCTCTCTCAGCCTCCTGAAAAGAGAGGGAGTATTCTCGCTTGAGCTGGGACTATAGGTGTGTGCCATCAGGCCTAGCTAATTTTTTTTTGGTAGTGACAGGGTCTCACTATGCTGCCCAGGCTGGACTTGAACTCCTGACCTCAAGCAATCTTCCTGCCTCTTTTCATGTTCTAATGCAGTGGTTTAAAACTATGCTCCTTAAACTAGCAGCACCAGGAGCATGGGGTACTCATTGGAAATGCAAGATCTTGGGTTCCACTGTAGACCCACAGATTCAGAAACTTGGGGTGAGGGATAGCAATCTGATGGAGACTGTGATGCTTGATACAGTTTGAGAAGCACTACTGTACTACGTACACTACCTTGGTTGTATATTTAAATTGCTTATTTTGTAAAAGGTTTTCATTATATTTTTGTGTTTTTCATATTAATGTATGCCTTGCCTTTGTGAGCTTATTAAAAACCAAACTCACAAAAATCACTTCTGATCATACTCTGCAATTTGGTGGAAAAAACAGTTGCTGGGATCCTGGCAATAAAAAATGAGGCCGATAACTTTTGAATCCTCTTGGGCATATATAGATGAGGCTAACTGCCAAGTCAAATCTCCAGATTGATTTGCTTTTAAGAAATTGGCCCACATTTCCTGTGTGTCTGCTAGAAAGTTCTTGGCCTTTGGTGGTCTGAGCCCACCTTGCCATGTTAGTTTTCTTAGAAGGGCGCTTTTGTTGCCTCAGAGGAACTTTGTTTACCTGGACTTCATCAAGATTGAAACCTTAAACAATCTTCTTCATTCAACATTACATGAATAATTCCAGATTTTTTTTTTCATCTCTGTACCTTATAGTGTGGCGGTCTTGTTCCTTCAATGAGTAAGCAATATATGCTTTAAAGTGGGCTTGTAGGATTTGAAAGTCTTACTTGTTACTGATTTGACACAACATCAGAAACTCCATATGAAGATGTTCTGCTTCTGGGGAAAGATGCATGGATCCTAGTGTGGTCATATTTCATTAAAATCCAGGGGATTTAATAATTTTGCCATCAAGCGTGTGCCACCGCTGTATCATAACCTTTTCCTGCCTTTGAGGCAGTGAATCTGTTGTACTTTTTGATGCTCTTAAGCCTAGGGTCCTTTAAAATAGGTGCGTTGGATTTTAGTGGTGTGGGGAAGTTATTAATAGGTAATACCCTGTAAGAGGAAAACCAGATTCCAAAGCTTGGAGATTCTATTCAGAACACAGTATATCTAGAAGGAAGTCTTATGGGACCTGAAGATTGCTAAGGTATATAGGAGGGAATATCATAGATTGAATTAATTACTCTTATGGAAGAAGGTGTGACAGACACAATGAGTGATTGTTCATCTTCTGTAGTACTTCAGGAGCTGAAGGATAAGGCTGGAGTTGCATTTAGAGGAGAGTGACAATTTGGGTTCTAAATTTCGTGGGTTTTTTTTTTTTTTTTGGCATCTAGAGTAGTTTATGTTGAGCCCAGTTACATAGACAACAGAACAGGATTTTGGTAAGAATGAAGGAAAGTTGTTTTGTTTTGACAGGAGTGTGTAGATGCTAATAGCTTGATATTTTAGTACGGAGTTTACATCCTGGACACGCTGCTCTTCAGCATGTAGCACTTCCAAATGCAGGGCGAAATGAAATATGAAGAAGATGGTAGGGGTATCCATGACAGGGAGGACCGTGGCTGCAATCCGTTGTTGCCCTATGAGAAGAAATTCTGAATGCACTATGAATGCTTGTATAGTATTTACATGGTATGTTTTCAAATAAAAGATTAAAAGTTCTTCAGTGACTCAGTGGCTATTATGTATATAAATTTGTTCTCTTAATTTATGGGTCAAATTTTCAAGTAATCCATGGAAATAAAAGTTTGACTTTCAGTGTGTTCATTTCCTATTGCTTCTGTAACATATTACTACAAACTTAATAGCTTATAAAAACATAGTTTTTTTTATCTTACAGTCCTGGAGATGAAGAGTCCAAGATGATTATCACTTGGCTAAAATGAAGGTGTCAGCGGGGCTGCAATCTTAGTTGCTCTGAAGGCACAACCTGTTTCTTTGCCTTTTCTAGCTTTCTGGAAGCTGCCTGCATTCTTGGACTCGTGGCTTCATTCCTCCGTCTTCAAAGTCGGCAATGTTGGATTGAGTTCTCACGCTGCCAAATCTGGTTCTCCCTTTTCTGTCTTTCTTTTCCACTTTTAAGAACCATTGTAATTAGATTTGGCTCACTGAGATAATCCAGGATAATATCCCTATATTTAATCAGCAATATTTTAAAGATTTTATTTATTGAGACAGGGTCTTGCTTTGTTGCCCAGGCTGGAGTGCAGTAGTGCAATCATAGTTCAGTGTAACCTCTAATTCCTGGGCTCGAATTATCCTCCCATCTTAGCCTCCCAAATAGCTAGGACTATAGGTGCTCACCATCACACCTGTTTAATTTGTGTGTGTGTGTTTGTGTGTAGAGATGGGGTCTTGTTGCCCACACTAGTCTCAAACTCCTGGCTTCAAGCAGTCCTCCCACCTTGGCCTCCCAAAGCACAGGGATTACATACATGAGCCACCGTGCCCAGCCTAAATCAGCAATCTTAATTCCTATATGTCTTGTAACACAACGTATTAAATTTTCAAGGATTAGGATGTGGACATCTTTGCAATGCCATTATTCTCCATACTGCACATGCTCAATAGTAAATGTTAATAGAAATCTACCTCAACAACAAAAAATTTAGGGTGATTCAGGGACCCCTGAACTGAGACCCCTGGGAAATGGAAGTTTGGATAGCTTTACTAGGTAAAGAACTGAAGTAAATAAAGCTTTTAAGATTTTAGCTGAGGGTGAGAGAAAATTATAATTAGTAATTGAAGAGCTCAGACCTTGAGACAAATTACAGAAACAAAGACTATTGTTCCTTTGCATATTCCTCTATGCTTATCATATGAATGCTTTTATTTGAATATGTGTACCATTCTTTTATTTTCTATCCTGGTTCTTATTTTTAATTTTATGTGCAACTTCATGGGAGATTAACTTTACTTGTCTTTAGGTAAGATAATATTCAATGGGAACCTGACTGAATTTGAGGAGTACTTAATAGATCCCATGATGATTGCAATCACTTGAGAATCCTGGTCATCTAACTTTAGGTAAGAGTGAGCACTTCACTTTACAAGAAGGATTGATGTATCATGTTAGGTAGAAAACGTTTTGCCGCTGCAAGGGAATTCGGATGTGTGTCAAGGGGTTCACATGGAGGCAACCAGGAGGGTAGACTGTGCCTGTTATCAATGTATTGCACCTCACCTTCAAATTCACCTTCAATACATGCTCAGCGATAATGGACAGAATTGCTTTAGGCATTTCTCCTTTCCAGTAAACATATGTTGTGCTTTCTCAGTAGTGAGCACTATAGCTGCATTGCAAGTGGAAGGGATTTCTGCTGTTTCCAGTTTGCAACAGTGTGGCTGTGAGAGTATCTGGTGGTGCACCATGCCAGCCACAGACCCAGAATGTGTGGTTTCTGATGCCCTCACAGCTCCAGCCTGGTCTGGTGATCACTTTGCTATTGCCATCTTTACATGGACACCTGCACCAGTGTCCTGACTCTCTCTGTTCCTGAGTCCTTCCCGGTTTGGTATTCCACAGTTCTTACAACATCCAGCTCTCCTGACAGGATATGGTACACTCCAGGCCTCCTGCCACACTGACACTCCCAGTTCCTCTGCATGACCACATACTTGACCATTGGCTATAGCCCTGCCTATGTGCTAGAGGGTTACCACTGGGGATCCCACTCCCTGTGCATGCCCTTGCATCGAGCGCTGTCTGGGGCTTGCTTGCATCCTAACTCTGCCTCATCTGTCCTCTGGAGGGTTGCTTCCTGTTTGCTCAGTGACTGCAGAAGAGGTCTGCCTCAAACTGGCTGACGTTTCTGCAATCCATTGGACTGCAATTACAATAGACTTTCAGCAAGGTCTGAACCTTAGCCCTGTAGATTGGGTGACCTTTCCAAATTTGTCCTTCCTTGGGTACTCTCTCTCAGCCTTTGGATATGTTGGGACTTAGAAAACAATACCCCCAAATGAAGGCCTCAGAAGCAAAAGTTTTTCTTTGACATCCTGCCCTCCTGTCTCAGTCCCATTCTCCCCAGAGGCTAGCCATAGAAGCTAGAATCTTGCTTCCCCAAGGTGGGTCATAGAAACCAGAACCCTTTTTCCCCAAAGCCAGCATAAATGCTAAAAATATTACTCTAATTTTCCCTCTTCTTTTCTATATAAAAACTGGCAATAAAGAAATTATCTGACCTACCTTGTTTGACTGTAGGTCACGGGACTCCCATTCCAGAGAGGGATCTACCCCATGCTCAGAGAGGTGAAGAACAATCTAGATAGTGAAACTTTGCTGAATTTTCCCACTCAGTCTATTAGCATTAGATCATACCTTTTTGTCCAACTATATTTCTACACAGCTCACCATACATTGTTGAACCTAAGCATAAAAATGAGCAATGTCTCCTGTATGGTTGGGCCTTTCATTCTGAAGGCTCTCATCTACATATACATTAAATAAATGTGTATGACTTTTCTGCGATTAATCTGCCTTTTGCAAGTTGATTTTTAAGTGAAACCACAAGGCCAAAGGCCTTGTCCCCTACAGAAACTATATAGATTTTTCTTATAGATACTCTCACCATAGTTTAATAATTCCTTGTATTAAAATTCTCCTGTTTAAATAGTTTCTCTCTCCTTATTGGGCCCAGACTGATATGGAGGCTGAGCATATGGGATAGTCTAGCTATAATATTCCATTTAAAGACTTTAATATGGGATCTTTTGTTCTGATTTCATTTAGTGTTGTATTTTGATATAAATCAGTGCAAAGAATGCTGGATTCAGAATCACAGGACTTTGGTTGCTTCTGTAATGCCTGAAGAGGTAGCTGAGATATTAATTGAGCACCTCTTATTTTCATGCTTCATCTGCTATGTGGATGACTATAAGGAACACTAAGAGTTTTATGGGGTGACTGGAGATCAGTTTCACATGTCAAAGACAGGGACTTCAGACATCACTCTACTGTCTATATTCATCTCCTATCAACCTGATTACATTTCCACTCTGTGTTGACCTCACCCAGTAAAAATATTTCAGAAGAGAAGCCTTAGAAAAGTTTGTCTCTATAACCTAGCAGGGTGGTATATTTCTCCCAATGTACATCTGAAAGTTTTATATCTGAGCTTACTGGTATTCTAGGCACTGCTAACCTTTGTCCTGGAATAATTTAGCCAACACATAAGCATATTTTCCAGTTTTTCTGCTAGAAATACAACCAGGCTACTTGTTCAAGGTATCAGTGAGAGTTCACCAGAGAAACAACCAACAGGGTGTGTGTGTGTGTGTGTGTGTGTGTGTGTGTGTGTGTGTGTGTAGAGAGAGAGAGAGAGATTTAAGGAATTGGCTCATGTGTTGAAGCTGGTGTGATGATTTATGCGTCAATGTGACTGGGCTAAGGGATGCCCATAGCTGGTAAAACATTATTTCTGGTTGTGTCTGTGAAAGTGTTTCTGGAAGAGATTAGGATTTGAATCAGACTCAGTAAAGAAGATCAGGCCAAGCTCGGTGGCTTATGCTTGTAATCCCAGCACTTTGGGAGGCCGAGGCAGGTGGATCTCTTGAGGCCAGGCGTTCAAGACCAGCCTGACAAACACGGAAGAACCCCATCTCTACTAAAAATACAAAACTAAGCTGGGTGTGGTGGTGCATGTCTGTAATTCCAGCTACTCAGGAGGCTGAGGCACAAGAACCACTTGAACCTGGGAGGCAGAGGTTGCAGTGAGCCAAGATTGTACCACTGCGCTCCAGCCTAGGCAACAGAGTGAGACTCTGTCTCAAAACAAAAAAAATACCGTGCTCATCAATGCATGTGAGCATCATCCAAATTGTTTAGCACCTGAATAGAACAAAAAGACAGGAAGGGCAAATTTGCTGTCTGCTAGAGCTGGGATATCTATGGTCTCTTGCCTCAGACATCATTGCTCCTGATTCTCAGGCTTCAGACTCAAATTGGGATTTATACCATTTACTCCCCTCATTCTCAGGCCTTTGGGTTTGGACTAGAACTACACCGTTGGCTTTCCTGGGCCTCCAGTTTTCAGGTGGCAGATCATGGGACTTCTCAGCCTCTGTAATCACATAAGCCAATCCCTTATGATAAATCTATCTATCTATCTATCTATCTATCTATCTATCTCCATCTCTCTCATATTGGTTCTTTTTCTATGGAGAACCCTAACTAATACAGCTAGTAGTCCGGGTTTTGTAGGGCAGGCCAGCAGGCTGGAGATCATGAAGAGTCAGTGTTGCAGTCTTGATTCTGAAATCCACAAGGCAAGCAGGCAGGCTGGAAACTGCTTTAGTCCTAAGGCAAAATTTCCTCTGGTAACTCAGGTTTTGCTCTCAAAGCCTTCAACTGATTGGACGAGGCCCACCCACATTATCAAGAGTAATTTTCTTTACTTAAAGTGAACTTATTGTAGATGTTAACTGTATCTACAAAATACCTTCACGGCATCACCTAGATTACTGTTTGATTAAATAACTGGGGACTGTAGTCTATCCAAGTTGACACATAAAACTTATCCTCACATGTATTATTTAAGTGCAGAAACTCAGAGTGCCTTAAGAAAAGCATGAACAAAATGGTCAGTTTTAATACACACTGTTTTCTGTTATAATCCTAAATCATTACAGGATAAGCAGATTCTTAGGAAAAAAAATTCAGTTGGACAATTAGGACAAAAAACCCCACAAAAACCCATTTATTGGGGAAATTGTTCCTTAGGCTACTTAGAAAAACTCTCAAACAACTATTCAGTTTCATTATTGCAAGAACTATGATTGTTTTATACCAGTCCATAAAACTTACTACATAAAATTGGAAATTTTCCAAGAATGAGTATTTTCATCTGATAGACACTCTTTCAAATTTTCTTCTTTAATTCTACTTCTATGCATTACCAGCTCCTGATGCTTCTCTAAGGCATCTTTGCCGTTCTGTCTGGAATGCTAGCATCTGTAACATTCACAGCCAGGGTTCTCAGTGGAAAAGCACACTCCCTTGCCTTTTCTGCGCATCACAAAGTTTCCTGTCACTGAAATGCGAGATACATGTATATATATATACACACACACATACATATACATACACATATGGGTGTATATATATATACACACACACATATATATACATATATATATAAGTATATGGGATACATATAAGGGAGCAATAGGTAGATGGCGAGAAATGGCCATTGCTTTTCTGTTATTATTTCACAGACAGTGGAAATGCCAAAAATTAAGACTGTAGACTAGGGTTGAGCAAACTATGGTCAGTGGATTAATCTGGCCTGCTGTCTGTTTTTGTAAATTAAATTATATTGGAACACAGCCATACCAATCATTTACATATTGCCTAACAATTCATTTGGATATTGTCTAACTACAACAGCAGACTTGAGTAGTTGTGAAAAGGCCTACAAAAACTAAAAGATGTACTGTCTGGCCCTTTAAAGACAAAGCTTGGCAACCCCTTCTTTAGGCTATTACCCTGCTAGTGCTTAAAATTCCCCATTAGGAAAAACATCACTTGGAAATGTTCCTACTGGCAAAGGGAAAAGCCCTGGGTAGATACAATACTTCAGTGTTCATGAGGTGAGATGCTTTTCTCCTCCAAATTAAGCCTATGGTAGAAATGAAAATGGTTAGGAGGAGGAAGAAAGGAAGTTGGGGCATTGAGAGATGCATCAGGACAGAGTCTGTGAGTATCAGAGGGTGTCGTAGTGAACACGGTTTACCCGTATAGGATACATGCAGAGAATAAGGAACATGGGGTGCCAGACTTGTATGAATACCATTTCCTGCAATGTCTGGCAAGAACAAGCCCAAGTATGAGAGAATGCCATGGAGGGCACTACACTGAGACTTTGGACCAACACCAAGAAGACAGAGAAAAGGTTCCAGTTGAAGCGAATTCAATTAACCTCAACAAGGATTAATTGAGTACTTCATCTATACTTCATCCACCACCCACAAAAGGTGGATAATCTAGCTGAGAATAGAAAGCTTGATTCATTTCTGTCAGTGGGGCTACCAACCTTGAAATAATAGCATCAACTTAAACTCCACCCTCTTTCTCAACCACCATGTAGCCAATCAATCATCTGTCTCTTCTTTTTCACTCATTCCCAGTGCTATCCCTCTAGACCAGACTGTAATCAATCAATTTAGTCAACTAATAACCCTTTGAGTTTATGATGTATACATGAAAATATAACTGATGACACCATAGAGTGCCAAAGAGAGGCACAAGACATTGAGAGTGTTACAATTCCAGAGAAAGGAGATTGCTGTGGCCTGGGTTCATAAGAGAAAGCTTAAAGACAGACATGGCAACTGAGTTAAGCCTTGAAAGTTACACAGAATTCAGACATGTAGGAAAAGGGCATCTCAAGTGAAAGGGTGAGCCTATCAATGGCATAACATGTGGAATGCCTCATTCTCATATTACGACGCACAGTGGCACTAAAGCAGAACCTAAATGTCTGCCCTCTAAATAGGAGGTAAGCCATCAGGAACAGTGACCAAACCCCCACCAAGCTGAGTGATCACTAAAGAGCTGGCTGAGCATATTTAGATTGCTCACTTACATTTAATTAATGTGAGAGGATGTGCTGATTAATGGTCTCTTGTATCCAGGAAGACTGCTACTTGTGCTAAAGATAACGTAATTGTGTGTGTAGGAGGAGAGCAAGTGACACCCCATCTACATTCTCCACAAAACAGTGTCCCAGTGAAACAAATCGAACAGAAAGAAATAAAGTGGCATCTGTGCCTACATTGAGACAATAGTAAGAGGTTATACAATTCACTTATAACTTTGTGAAATTCTTAAGAAATGAATATAATGTAATTCACTTCTGGTTTCTTCAAGTCTGTACCAGTTTATCCACCACAAACCACAAAATATTCTGCAAAACCAATAGGAAAGCTAAGTCTTGGAAAAACCTCTCATTTGCTATATCTTTTAGAAAGTAATTCAATCTAAAGAGCCACTGTTGAATAGAAATATGATATCTCTGCACTTTCCTACCTGTATATGACGTATGCAGCCATTCCTCAGTATCTATGGGGCATTGGTTCCAGGAACACCACCACCTTGCAGACACCAAAATCTGTAGACGCCAAGTGCCTTGTATAAAATGGCATAATATTTGTGTATTACCTATGTACATCCTCCCATACAGTTTAAATAATCTCTAAATTGGTTATCATACCTAATACAATGCAAATTCTATGTAAATAGTTGTGCTGTATTGGTTATTCATATTTTTTATTGTTTTATTATTTTTTATTGTTTTTTCCTAATATTTTCAATCCATGGTTGAATCCAAGGATGTGGAACTCTAAGATACAGAAGGTTGACTGTACTTTCTCACCTACCCCAGTGTTGTCATCTTCACAGCAGGTGACCAATATGGAGGAAATGAACACTGATAAACTCTCACCCCACTGGGAGTTTTCCATTTGTATTACCACATTGCCATTCAATATGTCCAGTGACCTCTACAATTCATATAACGGTCTCATTAATTATTTCAATAGGCTATCCGATGAATACAGTAATCCTTGTTGAGGTCATTCAGGATTTGGGAACTACACATTGTGTTCATCATATACACTGATTACTCTCATATCAGTGCTGAATTCCACTCATCATCTGTCCCCACAACTGTCAACAGCATGTACTTGAGAAGCTGGTCAGTGCATGAATTGTGTCATTCCTGCTGGAACAATGTTTAACAGGAGAAAGGCTGGCAGATGGGCAGTGTTGCCCAGGGCAGAGGTGACTACAGACATGACAAATATGCAGGAACAAACTCCTATTACCAGATCCCTATTCATTATCCAACCATCAGGATAAACACTTTCTTGTATTCCCCAAAAGACAATGCTGTGTCCCTACCAAATGACATACTTCCTTTGAATGAGTGGAAACCCATCCTAATCCCCAATAGACATAATACGCTGAATGTGGTTGGCAGAATAATGGCCCCCTCAAAGACATCCATATCCTAATCCCCAGAATCTCTGAATATGATATGTTACAGTGCAAATGGAAATTACAGGTGGAATTAAGGCTGCTTATCACCTTATCTTAAAATGAAAGGTTATCCCTACTCTGGAGGCTGAGTCAGGAGAATCGCTTGAACCTGGGTGGTGGAGGTTGCAGTGAGCCAAGATCGTACCATTGCCCTCCAGCTTGGGCAACAAAAGCAAAACTCCATAAAGAAAGAAAGAAAGAAAGAAAGAAAGGAAGAAAGAAAGAAAGAAAGAAAGAAAGAAAGAAAGAAAGAAAGAAAGAAAGAAAGAAAGAAAGAAAGAAAGAAAG
>NW_012103576.1:271462-294303 GCF_000951045.1 Mandrillus leucophaeus
AAGGAAGGAAGGAAGGAAGGAAGGAAGGAAGGAGAAAGAAAGGAAGGAAGGAAGGAAGGAAGGAAGGAAGGAAGGAAGGAAGGAAGGAAGGAAGAAAGGGAAGGAAGGAAAAGAAAGGTGATCCTGGATTATCTGGGTGGGCCCAATATAATCACAAAGGTTCTTAAAAGTGGAAGAAGGAGAAAGAACCAGAAAGATGATATCATAGGAAGTCTCAGCTTGACATTGCTGGCTTCAAATATGGAGGATGGGGCCATGAGCCAAGGAATACGGGTGGCCTCTAGAAGCTGGAAAAGGAAAGGAAATGGATTCCCTCTTAACACCTCCAGAAGGAACACAGCCTCTCTGACACTTTGATTTAGTCCAGTAGGAACTATTTCTCACTTAGGACCTCCAGAATCGTAAGGTAACAAATTTGTGTTTTAAGCTGCTAATTTTGTGGTAATTTGTTACAGCAGCAATAGAAAACTAATATAGCATGGAAGTACTAAGAGGTGCCCCAGAGACTCCCCTGGGTTCCAGATGGCAATGAGGAACTTGATCTGAGTGACCCTGTGACACTAGAAAACAGTGATGAATTATCTCACCCTTTTGTGCTCCAAGAAATGACTTATTGAAAAGAATCACGATTCTCCATATGAGTTGTGCATGACCTCCTTGTTTACTTACTGATGACAAGGCCAGACACAGACTCTCCAAATTCCCATTCTTCGTCTTATAAATTTGTATTAGACTGTTCTTGCATTGCTATAAAGAACTACCTGACACTTGGTAATTTATAAAGAAAAGAGGTTTAATTGGCTCACAGTTCTGCAGGCTGTACAGGTAACAAGGCTGGGGAGACCTTAGGAAACTTGCCATTGCCGTGGAAGGTAAAAGGGGAAGTGGGCACATCTTCACATGGTGGAGCAGGAGAGAGAGAGCGAAGGGGAAGGTGCCACACATTTTTTTAAACAATCAGATCTCATGAGAACTCTATTACAAGACAGCACTAGTGGATGGTGCTAAACCATTAGAAACCACCCCCATGATCCGGTCACCTCTCAGCAGGCCCCACCTTCAACACTGGGATTACAATTCAACATGAGATTTGGGTGGGGACACAGAGTGAAATCATATTGAAAGTGAACTGACCTGGTTGTCCCCACTGACCAGTCTGGACAAAATACCAACTAACTTGACTTGAGCAAACTTTAGTCTGGCTTCTCCCATCTCCACAAGCCCCTGAACTTTGACCCACACTCTCAGCCTGAGCAAGTACCACAATGCAGAACAGCTCCTCCTTTCCTTAACGATCCCTCCAGGAAAATCAGCTGACTAGAAAGAAACCCTTTTTTTTTTTTTTTTTTTTTTTTTTTTGAGATGGAGTCTCACTCTATCACCCAGGCTGGAGTGCAGTGGCACGATCTTGGCTCACTGCAACCTCCGCCTCCCGGGTTTAAACAATTCTCCTGCCTCAGCCTCCCAAGTAACTGGGAATACAGGTGTGTGCCACCTTGCCCAGCTATGTTTTTTTGTATTTTTAGTAGAGGTGGGGTTTTACCATGTTGGCTACGCTGGTCTCAAACTCTGACTTCAAATCATCCACCTGCCTCGGTCTCGCAAAGTGCTGGGATTACAGGCGTGAGCCACTGTGCCCAGCCAAGAAAGACATCTTTGATTGATTGTCCAATTATGCCACATACTCATTTCATGTCCTTGTATCTGGTTATTTCTAGCCTGCTTTAATTCTTCCTGTAAAAGAAAAACCCTTTCTACCTGACTTTTGAGATACTTGCAGAAAAACCCTTTCTACCTGACTTTTGAGGTACTTGCAGGTATTACGGTCAGAGGGTTATCCCTACCACAGTAGTCCCATTCTTCCTATTTCAATGGTCCCTTCAAATAAAGCCTCTCTTTACGAAAGTCCAGATTTGTTTGTTGTTGTTGTAGTTGTTGTTGTTGTTGTTGTTTTGACCCGTAGTCTTCCTTGGTTCCAATGTGTAGCAGCAACCTGATTTCTCTTTGGGAGTTAGGACCCATGACTAGTAGATTAACCCCTCCTTATGCCAGTATTTTCAGGAGCACAAGGAGACCAAAATGGCCAAGTAGCAGTTTCAACTTCCAATTCAGTGGAACTACTGTTGTGTCCCTGGTGGAAGCATCCCTACCTTGGGAACCAGTATCTCTAAACGAGCAGAGCTCAAAATTCCAGGAATGGAAAGCAAAAATTCAGGAAGTGGATTATTAGGTGTAATCGTGAGAGGAGCCACCCCTACTGCCACTCCCTGATTTCTCAGCCCATATGTTATGGGTATGGAGAAGATAACACCACACTGTGGTCTCCCGTTTAAAGCACAAACTGCACCCTGTGAGCTGAATCCCATCCAGTCAAGATGTTTTCTTCTAATTGGCACTGCAACTGAGTCTTCAGTAAGCCATTCCACCTTTCAGTTGGACCAGCTGTTTCTGGGTAATGAGATATGTCACAGGACCAGTTACATCCATGGGTATGAGACCTTTGCCACACTTCTTTTGCTGTGAGATGAATTCCTTTGCTGATAAGATTCAGGGCTGTGTGGAATGCCATGATGGAAGATTGGGCATTCTGTGAGTCTATGGATGGTGGTGCTGAGAGAAGCATCACCAGTAGGGAAGACAAACTCATATCTATATTTATACCCAGATCTATGTATCTATTTTAGTGAGGACAAATATTTGCCTCCGTGGTGGAACAGGTCCAGTGTAGTCAGTCTGGCAGTAGGTGGCTGGTTGGTCATCTTAGGAATGATGCCATATCTGGGGCTCAGTGTTCATCACTGCCACCAGCATGTTAGACCCTCAGGATAGCTTTAGCCAGGCCAACCTTCATGAGTGGAGGTTCATGTTGTTTTGCTTGTGCCCAGCTTCCATCTCTGCCACCACTGCCACTTTGTCCACAGGCCTGTTGGGCAAGCACTCAGATGGCTGCAGAAAGAAGCTGACTGACATTGACAGGGTGCATAATTTTGTCTACCTGCTATCTTCACAGTCTGTGTCCATTCTGAGTCATCTGTCCACATACTTCTTCCCCAGACTTCCTCATATCCACCCCGCTGACCCACTCCACAGTACCAGCTGCATGAAACAGCAGAGCCCCTTTCTTCTGCAATGTCCTTCCATCGCCCTCTACTGGTAAAGTTCAACATTTTCATTTCAGTGCACACTGTATAGGAGGAATGTTTTAAAGAATTCTGTCCATTACCACAGAGCACGTATTGATGGATGAATTTGGAATTAAAAGATGATACATTGATAACTGGCAGAACTTCTTCACTTCAATATCACCAGGACCTTGCCTATGTAGACTGGAATCTTGTTTGCTGAGCTAGTAAATTTCTGAGCCTCAGGTTTTTTGACCCTTGGGAAATAGCTCAAAAGGCATATTCTCCAACCCTGGATCCATCTGTAAGGTGAAAGCCTTAATACTTGTATGTTTTCAGCAACATATTCCCCAAATACTTGAAAGGTCCCTTCATAATCTTGCCTAAAACCCCGATCCCACCTTTTCCTACCTCACAGAATACTTGCTTCACCTAAAAATTTAAAAACAAGGTATGCATTCATTCCACAGTCATGGATGCTCCAAAAAGGTGATTAGGCTAACTCATCTGCAGATGTAAGGCTTTAAGGCTCTTAGGTTTGAGGAAAGAAAGACATAGACACACAGAATTTATTTTTAGTTAGTTAGTTAGTTAGTTAGTTAGTTAGTTAGTTAGTTAGTTTTGAGACTGAGTCTCACTCTGTCGGCCAGACTGGAGTGCAGTGGCACGATCTAGGCTCAGTGCAACCTCTGCCTCCCGGGTTCAGCAATGCTCATGCCTCAGCCTCCCGAGTAGCCTGGGATTACAGGCGCATGTTACCATGCCATGCTAATTTTTGTATTTTTAGTAGAGAAGGAGTTTCACCAAATTGGCCAGGCTGATCTCAAACTCCTGACCACCCGCCTTGGCCTCCCAAAGTGCTGAGATTACAGGGCGAGCCACCATGCCCAGTCAGAATTTTTTATACTAACATGCCACCCCTGCTTTCCTTCCCGTCTTTTTGATGCAGAGAAGGTCTACTGATTTGCATTAGGAAAGAATCACTGGTGGTAATGAAAGTACCAGACAGAAGCTGACCTGATGAAACAATTGTTTTCTATACCTGAGATTTTACTGCTGCTACAGGGCCCTGGGCATCATGGGACTGAGCAGTTTCTGAGATGGTTTAGGCCACCAGTATGTCCTCTGGTGCACACTGGATATCCTTGGGCACGGTTGGTACCCTTTGATCAGGGCCTACCCAGAGGGCCTAGGGTAGCTGCAAAACACCCATAGGACTGTCTCTAGTTCCCATAAAGCCTCTGCCTAGTTTTAAGGCGGAGTTTTTTACTCTACTCGATGAAACATGCAAGCCCATTGTTCTTCAGCCCCTCCGTATGCAGCAGCCTGGTTCATTACATAATAGACTACTTTTACTTTGGACTGAGTCCACTCATCTCTCATAGCCCACTTTTATGCCTGCTGTCACCTCATTCAGTCTCCAAAGCCTCTCCATTTATTAGCACCCTCCATTCAGTCTCCTCCCCAAGACTGCCTTTCCTCAAAGTATCACATTCTTCAATTGCCTCTTATTCAGTCTTGCATCTCTCTCACTCCTCTTAACCTTCCTTTATAGCACATGAAAACTTTCCTTTTCTCAGCTGGCCTGTCCTCCCCAGGTGTTGGCATGATAGCAATTGCACTGTCAAGGTGAAGACGTCCTTACAAAAACTCCACTCTTCTCTCACTGGTGTCATCCAGGGCCCTGGGGTAAAGAGACCAAGGATTGAGTCCTAAAAATCACTCCTGAGTCTGGTAGGGATAAAACATATTTAATTTAGTCATATGAGCCACTTGGTTTTTGCTGTAATGGCCATATTTTTTCCATTTGGGAGCACATTAGTAATTCTGAGGGAGAAGTTGGAGTTTAGCAGAGAAATACAAGTAGGAAATGAAAAGTTTGCTAAGCAGAGAGTATCCTTTAACAATAATTATGACCATTATTGAAAATGATTATCTTCTCTAAAGGATTTTCAGGTTCCTCTTTTAGAAGCTTCTAATTTTCTTTTTGCCCTTTTCATTTTACAAGCAATTGTCTGTAAGTGCAACTGAAGTGCCAGGGATCTGAGTTGTTATTCTTAAAATTGAAAACTACCAAGTCTAAGGAGTAAATGTGAAAATTGATAATATTTTCACATGCTGTCTCTGTGGGGTTTGTTGTTACTTTTAGGGGCATGAATTCCATAAAAAATGAAAACAAGCTACTGTGTTTGTTTTAATTATAGAAACGACCACATTAACCATGGTTTTAGGTCTTGATCCAACAGCCACTAAGTGAAACCTGCCCTGTCTGTTGCTCTACCCTAGACTGGTTGGGGTTGCAGTGAGAAGAGTCCTCCAAGATTGCCACTTTTTTTTTTTTTTTTGAGATAGGTTCTTACTCTGTCGCCCTGGCTGGAGTGCAGTGGCGCAATCATGGCTCACTGCAGCCTCAATCTCCCGAGCTCAAGCGATCCCATCTAAGCCTCCCAAGTAGCTGGGACCCCAGGTGCATGCCACCATGCCTGGCTATTTTGTCGTTGTTGTATTTTTAGTAGAGACGGATTTTCGCAGTGAGCCGAGATTGTGCCATTGCACTCCAGCCTGGGCAACAGAGTGAGACTCCGTCTCAAAAAAAAAAAAAAAAAAAAAAAAAAACAACTAAACTAACAATATAACTGGATTGTTTGTAACACAAAGAATAAATGCTTGAGGGAATGGACACCCTCCCTGCCAAAAAGTGTCATGTATATTCTTAAGTATTAAACAAGGGTACACCTGTATTCTAGGATTACATGATGGTTATGAGACCAAATTTAGGAGTAAAATGGAATAAATAAATACTGCAAAACACTTTCCACATTGTTAATATCTTAGAATTCTAAAGTTCTTAATCTCTGAAGAAAGCTATGGGTCAAAATTAATGTTTTCCAGTTTGGTAAGTAATTACACACTCCAAAGAACTTACACTTTTCCCATTTCCCTCCTCTTTCCTATCCCTCTTCTCTGTGCCACACCACCCCCTTTTCCAACACCATTTGTTTTTGGGGTTATAGGCAATTTCTAAGCAAATTGCTTGAGTCTGAGTTCCTGAGAAGTCTAGACAGCACATATTCAGTGATGTGCCAGAGCTGGTTTGTACTGGTACAAAATGATTGTGCACATTTCTTTTCAATCCTACATTTGGTGACATCTGTTGATAACTTGACCTTAGTCATGGTGGGAGTGTTTGCTCCATGGAAGTTGGTAAATACTACAAATCAGATCTTTCCTTTTTGCCCTTCAGAGAGCTGGTTGTTAAACATTTACCAGCATGTATATCTCTCTTGGGTTCTCTTAGATAGACATTGACTATCTTCCTGAACAAGGTAGGAATGGATTTGGTTGTGCATAATTGAAAACCCAACTGAACAATATTGTAAACATATGTGTCTTATAGCAGGTAGTGTTGGAATCATTCTGTTTGTATTGTAGGGGATCGACTGCCATGAGGAGTCATGCTTTAGCATTTGTTCAGCTCTGCCTTCCTTAGCATGTTGGCCACGTGGTTCCTCCTTTCAACCTATGTATTACACCCCCAGACAATACATTTTGCATATGGCCACCGATAACTGCAAGATGGCCTGATAAATGTGTGTTTAGCTTTGCAACATCTGCAGAAATGTTCAAAAATGTGAAAGCTGAAAAGTAATAGAAAGGAACTTTATGTCCTCATCATCTGTCTATAACAATTATTAACTCATGATGAATGGGATGTAATCGCTACCTGCTCCCCCTTCCTAACAGCATGAGATTATTTTGAAGCAAAATCTAGACATCATAACATTTCACTTATGTAAAATGTTAATATGTATGGAGCCTGCTTTTTTTTTTTTTTTTTTTTTTTTTTTTTTTTTTTGAGACAGTGTCTCCTTCTGTCACTCAGGGTGGAGTGCAGTGGTATGAACACAGCTCACTGCAGCCTTGACCTTCTGGGCTCAAGCAATCCTACTACCTCAACCTCCCAAGTAGCTGGGACTACAGGTGTGTGCCACCATGCCCAGCTAATTTTTGTATTTTTTTGTAGAGACAGGGTTTCGCCATGTTGCCCAGGCTGGTCTCGAACTCCTGGGGTCAAGTGATCCACCTGCCTCCTCTTCCCAGAGTGCTGGGATTACAAGGATAAGCCACTGCACCTGACCTAGGAGCTTGCTTTTAAAAGAAGGCACGGGAACCTTTATGAATGGCCTTCACTAAATATGCAATTTACAGTGGGTAGCTGTTTAGGGCCAGAATGTTTTCTCTTTTTGTGGGTGTAAGATGGGTGGTGGTGCGGAAAGAAGAATGATGACAGGTTCTACCTGTAATATTTTATAGATGGCCGTGTCCTTTCTTTAGATCATACATATTTTTCTTCTCATCTTGATTATAAATTCCTTAAAAGAGAGAAAGCACTTCTTCACATTGTATCTTCAGCTTTGCAAGAAAGTTTGTTTTTCGGAAGCTATAGGGCTATGCCAATTTTTGTTTATTCATTTTTTCTATGGCGTCAACCTTGTATACATAGTTTTGTCTCAGTTCTCTGTTATATACCAGTGTTTCAAAGTGGCGTTAGTTTCCTGGCTTCAGTATTGCAACATGAATTGCAAGTTTGGGACTCGAATTTGCAATTCTAACTCTGTGTTCTGCCTCTTTATTAGACTTTCCTAGGCTCGAGTACCTGGTAATGTCACCTTCTTTATGAAGGAAAAAAAAATCAATACATTGTTAGTGGTGTCTTTCCAGATGAAATAAATAGATTAAATCAGCTTTTATTAATACCTTATTACAAAGTTTATTTCGAATAGTAAATGGGGATCACGAGACCCCAAGAACTGAATGTTTCTGAAAAATTTTAATGACCGGATTTTATTTTAGATGAAACAGTTCCAGCCGAAGTTACTTTGTTCTCTATGACCTCATCCATAACTAGAGGCTGTGCTGAGGACGTCTAGCGTTTGCCTCCCTTCCAGGCGGCTTGTGATAAAGTAGGCTAATGGTAAAGTAACGTATCTTATGCCATTGAGCATTAAGATCATACTTCATATTTTACAAAGTGCTTTTTCATTATTTATTCCTCACGACCTACCTATGAGATCTCCTGGCTGTCTTATCTCCCCATATTGTGGCTGAAATATGACTAACCTATGTTCATAAATGCTTCAGGAAGCTGAAATGAATATACGTGCTTGCTGACATACAAACATCCAGCTTTCAAAATGATCACCCTACCCTACCCTTGGGAATCGGGAATGCAGCTCCCTCAGAGAGTGGGGAATAATTCCATTTCCCTGTGTGTATAGCAGTAGCAGTCCCCAGAACTGCAGGTGTGGGAATCAAAAATGAAGGGAATGAGAACAGGTGTTTGTACTCTTGTTGTTGTTCAACGGAGGATTCATATTTCTGTAAACATATTGCTATACCTAGGACTGCTGCACTCAGATCAGTTCATAAATGTCCATGTAACCGATGATGCATTTTTGCTTGCACTTCAGCTAGGGTCTATCATGGATTTTCTAATTTGTTTGGGGGAATATTATACTATTTACAAAATTGGAACCCTGAGTTCACTTACCCATAAAAACTGCCCGTGTGAGGGAAGGACATTTGGTCCTTTGGCAGTATGCATGTAGGGGAGGGTTGTCCATTTTGCAGCAGTTTCCTTTTCTTGTCTGAAGCTACCTATGTTGATACCTGATCATATTCCCCTCCAGAGGAGTTTCTAGAATAAGACAGTCTTTAGGTACTGTCTAATTTGGTGACATAGTAAAAGATGGGTGACTTCTGGTTAGTCCATGGCTGCCAGGATGATCATGAATGGGAAATAGAATGTTACTTAGAGTCTCTTTGTTCTTGGTACAGAGTGAGGTGCCATCTCAATGGACCTAGGTTGCCATGACTTCAGACTGCTTGCAGGGCATGGTGTATTCCTTCCATAAGTCCAGCATTTCCTGCTAGTTGGCACCTACAGATGAGTGCAGCCAAACTGACGCATCAAAGTAAGCCAAAGACAGAAAGATAAAAGTCTATTTACATT
Organism: Mandrillus leucophaeus; assembly: GCF_000951045.1. NCBI lineage: Eukaryota > Metazoa > Chordata > Mammalia > Primates > Cercopithecidae > Mandrillus > Mandrillus leucophaeus. Next base: position 280,598 of record NW_012103576.1, read on the forward strand.
ATATATACAACACGCAGATGCAAACATGATTTCTCTGGTGAATTGGTCCAAGTGAAATTTCAGTTAGTACTTTTCAGTTTCAAAAGGTAAAACATTTGCTGCCAGAGGAGTCATATCTAAACAGAAAAAAAAAAATCTTTGAATTGATCTTTTTTGAAAGATGCTGCAGATTACATGTGACATATGATTTTTTGAGAGGAAGAATTTTATAGAGAAAGTGCACTAGATTCGATGTCAAGAGACTTGAACCTCACTCACCTCTAGTTCTAATATTGACTAAGTCCTTTATCAAGCAACCTCACCCTTTCTGGGCCTGTTTCTTCACATGTCAAATAAGGGTGTTGAACTAGACTGACTGACTCTAATGTGTCCTTGTAGCATTAAGACTTTCTGCTCTATTCCAAAAGGAAGTAGATATTAATAGGTGAGCTAGTGATATATATGATTTATTGCCACAAAAAGCAGGCAGAGAATCATATCCTTATCTGAGAGGATGGTACTGGAATCTGTTCCTTCTTTTTCCTTTCTCTCCCTGAAAACTGTTCCCATTTTTGTACCTGCTTTCTGCTCAAGACATATACATACCAATCATCAATTACATTCCTTAATAATTTTGTTCCAGGCTTTTTCATGTTTTGCAGCTCTTCCGTACTTCCCTTTTAATAATTCGGCTGCTGGAGCTCTTTCTCAAGCACCACAGAAAGTCTTACTCAAAGATTGCATTTGAAGGCTCGTTAACTGCCTGGGTTACCAGGAGCAGGTTAGTTAGGTTTGTGGCTTTGCAACCCGTTCACAAATGTTACTTGTTTCATTGCCAGCACCACTTTACTGAAGCAGGTCAAGAAAGAAAAGGGTGTATGTTCATTAAAAATGAAATCACCTGCAAGTGTTTCCTAGTAAGAACTTACATGATGCTTCTTGTCTAGAAGCATGGAGCATAGTAACTATCTTTCTCAAAGACAATGGAAGAAACTAGAAAAGCCCAGTCAAAGAAGGGTCTTAATAGTATCTTTTCACCATTATTAATGATTGAGATGATGATTACATAGGCATATCTAAGAGAACAGAAAAAATACTAAAGAGATACTTTTTTTTATTTTATGATTACAGCTGTGCATATACTTTATAGTTTGATTTTAATCAACTGTGAGCTCTTGAAGCAAAGACTGAATGGATTATCATATGATACTAAAAGTATTTTGTAGATAGTATATGGCATCCAAATTGTCCTTGAAAGCAAGGAGGCCCTCCAGGTGCAGACTGTCCCAGGTTGGGGCATGGGGGCTTGATGTTGGTACCTGGAATGAGGCACTATGACCCATATGTTCTATATGTAGAGATGAGAATAAGCCCATTGACATGGGCTAGGGCTGAAACTCAAGTCAGAACTCAGACAGACAGTGTATCCACGCTAAAAACATGAAAAGATATGTGTGAGGTACAGAATTTAGATCATTAAAATCTGAGACTGATAGCCAAATAAGAGCAACAGGAATCAGTCTGAGTTGTGGGTGGGGGTGCCATCTCTTATAGGCACCCTGTGACTCAGGTTTCTGCTATAAAATATTTGTGGAATTGCTCTGATTTTTAAAAAAATAATTTTATTTTTTCGTGTGGGTATGTAATAGGTGTATATATTTGTGGGGGACATGAGATATTTTGATACAGGCATGCAATGTGAAATAAACACATCATGTAGAATGGGATATTCATCCCCTCAAGCATTTATCCTTTGAGTTACAATCCAGTTATACTCTTTTCATTGTTTAAAAATGTACAATTAAGTTATTATTGACTATAGCCACCCTGTTGTGCTATCAAATACTAGGCCTTATTTATTCTTTCTAACTATTTTTGGTACCCATTAACCACCTCCACCTCCCCTGCCCCCTGTAGAATTGCTATAAATAAATAAGGTGAATGGAGTACTGTGTGTAGCTATGTTAAAGTTACACAGTTGGGAGCATTTTTGCAATTATAAGTGCATTTGTCAGGTGCTTACCACCTATTATCTTTGTGGAAAGATGGGAGGGACTAGGGGGCTACATAGGCTCTGGGATTAGAAAGAAATATCCCTTTGCCTTATAGCAGCAAAGAAGAAGAAAGAAAATTCTGATGCTTTTCTTTAAAATAAATTGACCATGTCTCTTCCAATTCAGGATATTTGGCATGTACAGTGAAGCACTTCAGAGTAAGAGAATAATTGAGATTTATGGGAAGAGGTAAATGGAGGAGTGGATGATAGGAACATAATTTAGGTTTCAAAAATATCTGAAGGGTAAGAAAGAGAAGGTGACAACCAGGGTTTGGAGAGAGGTTGAAGACATTTTAAAAGACTGGTAGAGTGTTTGATTGCTTCAGCATTAGAAATGACTTAGCCTCCAAAATAACTACTTGTTGGGTTATGGAGAGCAGAGTTTGGCTTTTCTTTGGCTCTAGCTGTTTGCAACTGTTCATTAATAGGTATGGTTAAATAAATTGCAGTATGGCCAGAAAATAGAAAACTACTTTGTGGTTAAAAGTGAAGCAAATGTATATCTAATGTTACTGAAAAATGTTTAAGCAATGTCAAATAAAAACAGGGAGTTTTAGAAAAGCTAATATGGTATGATCCCATCTTGGTAGAGTTAGTATATGTGTAGAAAACAGTCTGGAAGAGAATAAAGCAACCTAATAACAGTAGTAATTTCTAGGAGACTTTTTTTTTAACTTTCTGTGTTTTTCATTTTCATGTCATTTTCATGACATGGCTTTGTGTAACATTGTGAAATCATATTAGTACCATTTAGAAATCAACTTCGCTATACTGAAGATCCTTAATATTTCAAAGTATTGAAAAATTCAAAACTTTGAAAAATTTTAAAATATTGAAGATAAGCTATAAAATAGTTTATTTTCTTTATTTCTTTTGAACTTATCAACTGAAGGTTTGGGAATCTAGTCCAAGCAAAAATGTCATTTTGGATGAGGGGATATAAAATTCAAAATATAGATTCATCAGATATGATACATTTCTTAACCTGTGAATAAAAGTCTATGAGGATCTCAGTTCCTATGTGAAGAAATTTATATTGGCTGCTTTGCTTTAAATTGAGAGCTTTAAATTTTTTAATCAGCAATGAGAAAGTTTTAAATTTCTCTGTGGTGAAAGTTTACAGCAGCATGAAATGTAAAAATTGGGAAGTTGCCATGTAGTGTTTAACTCATGCAAAGAATTTGGACACTACGCACACAACCTGAAGGAAGTTTATTAAACGAGGTTGACACATTGTCAGTCTTATTTTTTGTGTTGGTGGTGTGGGGTGGGGAAGAGGGTGTTACACACAATTCTTGGAATTTGTGATGCTGAGGGATATAAGAATTGATTGAGTATACAATCTTTAGATCTTGGGTTCTTCATCTAGAGTTTTACACAATATATGCAATTGTTTGTATTTGTGAACTTTTTCTTTTTTGAGAGAGAGAGAGAGAGAGAGAGAGAGAGAGACGGGGTCTTGCTTTGTCGCCCAGGCTGGAGTACACTGGCGTGATCTCGGCTCACTGCAATCTCCACCTCTCGGGTTCGAGCGATTCTCCTGCCTCAGCTTCCCAAGCTGTGGTGGCGCATGCCACCACGCCCGGCTAATTTTTGTATTTTTTAGTAGAGACGGGGTTTCACTATATGTTAGCCAGGCTGGTCTCAAACTCCTGACCTCAAGTGATCTGCCCGTCTTGGCCTCCCAAAGTGCTGGGATTACAAGTGTGAGCCAATGCGCCCGGCCAGGTTGAAGTTCTTTTCACATATATCTGGCTGTCAAGGAGTACAAGACTCAACACATATTTAGAAAAACTTGCTTGGAGGGAGTTTGAGATTCCTCCAAATATTTTCCACATTTTTGTCATCCATTGTTCATTAATACAATCTAAAACATAATAGAAACGAACATGTGAGCATATTACATATTAAGCATTTGTGAAAATTCACCTTGGCTTCCTGACTATTGGAACAAAAGGCCACCATGATAGGGAGATGAAGTAGAAGCCACGGGGGCTCTTATTGCCTCTTAAATTGAGGCACAGGTCTTGCATCTAAAATTGGCAATGTGACCTTCATGGGGTTGTGTCTTGGTCCTACTTTTCTGTTGATGTTCTTTCTGGGAGTCCAGTGTTCTTTGTCAGACTACCTATACTTTTGGGCTGCCAGTGGGGAATACCTTGATATATCTACCCTCCTGAGCCAATTTCAGGGTACTTGTGTCAGTGGTTAAAAGGGAAACAATTACAATTGGAATTCCCCATGATTTTGATATGTAATTTATTTTTTCCATGCACTCTTATCTACTCATGAACTACTTCAGATCTACCTCAAGCCTTGACTTGGTGGATGGGATAACTTAGGCATAATTTTTTCAGTTTCCATTGGACAGGATTTGTTGTATCCATGCATTCTATTGGATTTGTTGTATCTATGCATTCTACAAAGAACTTAGGAGGCTGTGGGATGATTGATGTGGGGGTAATTTAGTTGTTTTCTCTGTATGTGAGATACAATGGCAGTTTGAATGATCTCCTCTGGATGCCTCTGGATTTGAGTTTGTACTCTCACTCTCAGGCTGTTGTGCTTACTCCAATATCACAGTATAAGAATTTATATCTGAGAATTTATCCAAAGAATCCTGGCAGGGTGTGGTGGTTCACTCCTGTAATCCCAGCATTTTGGGAGGCCGAAGCGGGAAGATACATGAGGTCAGGAGTTTGAGAGCAGCCTGGCCAATATGGCAAAACCCTGTTTCTATTAAAAACAGAAAAATTATCCTGGCGTGGTGGTACATATCTGTAATTCCAGCTACTTGGGAGGCTGGGGCATGAGAATCGCTTGAACCCAGGAGGCGGAAGTTACAGTGAGTCGAGATTGCGTCATTGCACTCTAGCCTGGGCAACAGAGTGAGACTCTGTCAGAACATGAAGGAGAAGGAGGAGAAGGGGGAGAAAGAGGAGAAGGAGGAGAAGGAGGAGAAGGAGGAGAAGGAGAAGGAGAAGGAGAAGGAGAGGAAGAGGAAGAGGAAGAGGAAGAGGAGGAAGAAGAAGAAGAAGAAGGAGAAGGAGAAGGAGAAGGAGAAGGAGAAGGAGAAGAAGAAGAAGAAGAAGAAGAAGAATTAATGAGTCCTGTCAGACAGGCCGCCCGATATTGGATTGGGGTGGGGTTTCTGAGCTTCTCTTGCCTTTTGTATTAATATTCACACCTATTGTAATACTGTACTATTTCTTAACAACTTGACCAAAGAAAAGCAGTGGCTTGATGCCCACTGATTTTTCTCAATCGATACCATCGGTCAGGTATCATTATGCAGCCTTATGGAAAGCTGCAAAGGCCTGTTATAGACTCCATTCTAGTATAAACTTGGAAACTACAGATTGTACAGTTAAAGTGCTGATCTACAGCATGTGGAATGTACTTTTAGGCAGGACTCAAGCACCTGTGCTTTCAGAGCCCAGAATAGATGGATCTAGGAATCTGGCTTCATAGTCAAACACAGAACTTCCCATAATAACAAATGAATGTTCCCCCTCAAATGTTTTTTGATATTAGAACTCAAGGAGAAGAATGTTTCTACTACAGAAATGGGAAATGCCATTTAGAGCTTCCACAAAATTATTTTTGCTTTGATTCTTCAATTTGTATGTAATATTTTACATTGGCAGTGTTTCAGATTAACTTTCAGGCTGGGCACAGTGGCTCATGCCTGTAATTTCAGCACTTTGGGAGGCTGAAGCAGGTGCATCACTTAAGCCCAGGAATCCAAGACCAGCCTGGGCAACAAGATGATACCCAGTCTCTACAAAAAATAAAAAAATTAGCTGTGTGTGGTGGCATGCTTTTGTACCCAGGAGGCTGAGATGGGAGGATTGCTTGAGCCTGGGAGGAGGAGGTTACAGTTAGCCAAGATTGCACTACTGCACTCCAGCCTGGGTGACAGAGTGAGACCCTGTCTCAAAAAAGATTAACCTTCAGTCTGTAGATTTCTGAATCTCAAATAATCACAGCAGTTCTATAGAAGCCATAAACTTCACCTGGAGGACTTCAAATCAAAGAGGGGTCCTGTGACATCAGCCCTCGGTGTGCTATACCTTTGGTTTGGCCTTGGCATGGACTTTGGGTTGTTTTCATTGTTTACAATATGTGCGCTTGTGCTTACACAAGGAACCTTGGAATTTTACATATCAGCAGATGTCAAAATATGATATGTAGTATATTTGTATCCTACGGGATGACAGTCTTAGGCTGATTGGTCTGTCCAGCAGGAACCTTTTGTCTGTGAACTATCCACTACACACACATCCTTCTATTTGCTGTGGTGACAGAGTTCACCGGCCATAGCTACTTGGTTTGATCTTTGTTACCTCACTCTAGTTGAACCTATCTCAACATTTAACCTCTTAATTTTGGAGTTTGGAACTAGACCGCAAGACTGAGTGATGGCTTGCTAAGTCTCATTAATGCTGTCTTAGTACAGAGAACATTATTTAGAAGACCTAATGTTCAATCCTCTTGAGCTACCCTTGTTTCTGCACCTGTGGTGTGTTGCTTTGGATTTTTTTGGGTTTGCATTTTTGGTTTTATGAAATACTTATATTTTCCCAATAATTTTGTTGTTATTGTAAAGCTTCCTCTTGTAGATTTTTAAAATTATTATTCACAATAAATACAAGTGTGACCAAGGAAGCTTGTGGTTCTAATAGGTGCATCATGCAGTGTTCCAGGGCAGAACTCTGAGTTTTAAAAACTGACGTACTGAGGATGGGGAGTTGGTGTCAGGGTATAGGATCTCCAGGCCAAACCAGGATGGAAGTTCTCCCCCTTGTTAAGGTAAGAAAGGAAGTAGATAATCTAATATCACTCTATGAGAAGTGATCCTTTTGACCACTTCGTGAAGGCCACAAATACATGTTTGGAGATTGTGAGTGTGATAGGGGCATCTCTTGATCCTGCTAAGTGTATGGTAGAAGCAGAGACTTCACATGGTTCTGCTGAAGATCTGTCCAGAAGTCATGAGAAGCTGGACCGGAAGGAGTGGGTACACAGTTCACTCCTTGTCACATCTGCAGTAGACTGTTGGTCCCTTGAGTCTGAAGTGTTTCTCATCATACCACATTGCCTGGTCTAATAAAGTCCCTGTAAGGACAGAATCCAAAGAGGTCAGCTAGTGAAAGATTATTTTTTGCATATTTATTCCTTAAAAATTAATACTCTTAATACTGCTTGTATAAAATTTCCAACTTACTAAAATTGCATGTTCTCTCTGTACAGCTTACCATAGTTTACACATTTCATCCAATTGCCTTATTATCGCAGTCATCAAAATCTCCCACCATGGGAAAGGAGAGTAACACTGTGGCAGTCTGTCCATCTTATAGATGTGCCATGCTGGGTGGTCGGGCATGGAAGTCTCCCTGGGATTTCATACATATCTTGGGCTGCAGGTGTCAGCAACTCTATTCTTGCTGTTTGAGCTGGAGGGGCCCAAGCTGCTGTGTCTTATGTCCTGTTGGAAAATTCAAAGAACCTCCTCTCCTGGTCTCCTATAGCAGCTGGAACCTTATTTATATCCTTATTATTACCTTTTCTGCATTAAGGAATGAGTCGTCCATTAGGCTGCGAGCCATTTTTACCCAGCTATCTTCACTTATGCACCAACCAACGTAGTGTTCTCATTGTGTATGCCCCTCTCCCCAGAGATTCTTTGAAATGCTGCTCTGGGTGGTAGGGAGTTTGTAAGGGACTGAAGTGTTAGGTTAGCAGATGACAGTGACATTTAGGATATTACTATTAACCTGACTCCATTTCAGAACATCAACTTGTCGGGCGCGGTGGCTCACGCCTGTAATCCCAGCACTTTGGGAGGCCGAGGCGGGCGGATCACCAGGTCAGGAGATCGAGACCATCCTGGCTAACACGGTGAAACCCCGTCTCTACTAAAAATACAAAAAATTAGCCGGGCATTGTTGCAGACGCCTGTAGTCCCAGGTACTCGGGAGACTGAGGCAGGAGAATGGCCTGAACCCGGGAGGCGGAGCTTGCAGCGAGCCAAGATCGCGCCACTGCACTCCAGCCTGGGCGACAGAGCGAGATTCCGTCTCAAAAAACAAAACAAAACAAAACAAAAAGCAGAACATCAACTTAAGCTCATTTTTTGTTTTTCATTTTTTAAATTTTTTTAGAGACAGGGTCTCACTCTGCAGCCCAGGCTGGAGTATAGTGGCTTGATCATAGCTCACTGCAGCCTAGACCTCCCAGGCTCAAGTTATCCTCCCACCTCAGCCCCCCAAGTAGGTGGAATCACAGGAACATACCACCATGCCTGGATAATTTTTAATTTTTGGTAGGGATGGAGTCCTCCTGTGTTGCCCAGGCTGGTCTTTGAACTCCTGGGCTCAAGCAATCCTCCCACCTTGGCCTCCCAAAGTGCTGGGATTACAGGTGTGAGCCACCACGCCTGACCCTAAGCTTGTAATGAGAGTCTAATAATGAATTTTTGTTATAGTTCAGATAAGGCTTACAATGCCCAGTTCCACTGGCCCCCAGCTGATGGGGAAAGATAGCCAAGTGTTTGGTGTCTTCGTTCTGTCTGGCTCTGTATCAGAGAGTTATGTGAGTAACCACGGTCTCAGAAAGCCCTGAGACAGGAATTGCTGCTGCTAGTATTTCTATGCACTGTCAACTTCCACAGATCAGAGAGAAGGTTACATGTTTGTTTTCCATAAGAGCAAGGAATTTTGAAACTGCAGAAGTCATTAAGAATACAAGTGACCTCAAGAAGTAGAGTAATACTTGTTCCTATTTATTGAGGGCTTTTTTAGTGCCAGAATCTGTGCTGTTTTCTAGTTGTAACATCTCCACTTGATCATTCCAGCACTTCTTGGTAGAAGGTGCCATCATTTCAAAACATTATTTGAGGTTCCACAGCTGAGAGGGGAATTCTGACTTGGAGTCCATGTGTGACTGACTTAGACCTCATGCCCTCAACCACTAGTATCTGTTAATACTAAAAGTAATGATGATTTCAAGAGGCAGAGAAGGCCTGAACCCCTGGGCCATTTTAGAGCTGAGGGCAATGAAGAACTGAAGGTAGCTGCTTTTCACCAGCACAGAGCTGGGCGGTCTCCGTGAGTTCTTCACCTCCTTGCCTTTGACTCTACACTTAGACTACACTTAGCTAGTGTCCCAGATTTTGAAATTACTTTGTCTTCAAAACCCCTGTTCCCTCAGACCTCATTCCCAGCTATTAGAGCAAGTCCCTAACAAATGCATGACACTTACATGTGATTGAATACACATTAATACTCTATTTTAGGAGAGTTAGGGAGTTGACCCAAAAGCTTGAATTGAATGATGGACCATGAGACAGAATGGAAGGCCTGCAGGAAGATATTGGAGGGCATCCTTGTGTGTGTCTATACATATGCCTCTCCATGCCCTATCTGAGCATCCACCATTATTTCTTAAAAGCATGTGTATTTAGAAGGAGGAAAGGCATTGATTAAAAACACATCTTTGAGTTGAAGTTCAATAACCCAAGGTTGAGCACACTGACCAAAGTTGGAATTCACTTTGAATTCCAAGTGGGTTACCCAAGACAGAGACATCCATTATGGGACTAGGAAGAACACATTTTCATCCAACTTCTCCTCTCTAGACTATTGACTAGTTTTCTCATGCTGCAAGCAGGATTCAGAAGACCTGACAACTTCACCCCTACTTTTCTGGAGCCTGGCAAAGTAAGATCAACAGTGAAGCCGAAGACACACTAGTGAAAACCCCAGACTCATCAAGCTCCCCAACTCTAATGGCCACAAAACTCTAGTGATTCTAGCAGAAATATGCTAAGCATTTAGCATTCATCATCTCCTTTCATGCTCCTGGTAATCTGGGGAGCCAGGTGCTATGCTATTTTTCATATGAGTTTTTCAAAGAAATTAATTGCCTAAGGACACACAAGTAAATTTCACAGCCAAGATGCGAGTTCACTTGTGACTGATTCTACAGCTCGTGTGCTCTTAGTTGCACAGCACCTTAGGTTGTGAGAATTGGGGATGGGGTGGCAGGGAAGATGAAGGAACTTTTAAATATTATTTAAAAATTATATTAATACAATTTTGTTTGAGACGGAGTCTCCCTCTGTCGCCCAGGCTGGAGTAGAGTGACATAATCTCGGCTCACTGCAACCTCTGCCTCCTGGGTTCAAGCAATTCTCCTGTCTCAGTCTCCCAAGTAGCTGGAACTGCAGGCATGCGCCACCACACTCGGCTAATTTTTGTGTTTTTAGTAGAGAAGGGGTTTCACCATGTTGGCTAGGCTGATCTCGAACTCCTGACCTCAGGTGGTCTGCCCGCCTCAGCCTCACAAACTGCTGGGATTACAGGCATGAGCCACTGCACCCAGCCTTAATACAATTTTTGAAAATAAAAACTATAGAAGAGATCCACTTTATTTTTGCCATTTAAACCCAAACACCTTTAATATTTTGTTGTACTTTCATCTAATCCTTCCTCTGCAGAGTTATAATTATTTATGTACATATCTTCATAAACTCTATTGTATATGCAATTTTTATTTTTTTACTAAACATATCATATAATTTTTCTGTTACTACTTTTTTATAATCTGCAGTTTTCATTTCTCTTAAAAATTACATTGTGTTCCTTCTGATCATAAAAGTGGTTTGTTTCTTAGTAAAGAGAATTCAAAATTCTGAAGGGCTCAAAGAAGAGACTAAAGAATGAACTCTAATTTCACCATAGAGAGAGAACCATCTTAACACTCTTTTACATTTTAAGACACTTTAAATATGCTAATGTGTTTCTTTTCAGTCCTGTTTTCTTTACACAAGCACATATTTTTGTTTCAACAAAATTGGGATCATAGTATATATACAATATTTTGCTCGTGCATTTTTCCTTAAAATATTATAAACAGTTTCCTACACCATTAAAACACCATTTTTTTTTGTATTTATGTGATATTGTAGCATATAAAGAGCTATCACTCATCTAACTCATTAATTTGGAACCTTTAGTTTCCTCGCAGGTTTTTCATTTTTTAAAGTACTGTTTTAATGCACAGTTTTGCAAATAAGCCTCTTGCCAAATTTCTGATTATTACCTTAGGATAAGTTCCTAGAGAGTGAATTACTGGGCCAAAGAGTGTGAACTTTGAAAAGACACTTTATGGATATTGCTAAATTGCTTTCTGTAATAATTGTACCAGTTATTTTTTATTTTTATTTTTTTAAGAGGCAGGTCTCCCTTTGTTGCCCAGGCTGGAATGCAGCAGTGCAGTCACAGCTCACTGCAACCTCATACTCCTGGGCTCAAGCAATCCTCCCACTTCAGCCTCCCAAGTAGTTCAGACTATGGGCACGAGCCACTGCACCTGGCTCAATGGTATCAGTTTATTCTCTCATCTGCAGGATGTAAGGGTGCCTATCCATTTTAATGACTGCATACATCAAGTAGATGTGTAGTATATTCCCTAAACATTTATATACTATTTCTGGTTCATAAATAAGCCTGCTAAAAACATCTCTGGAACATGACATTAGAGACCTTGGACCTGGACTGAATTTCTACATCACCTACTCTATGAAATCTTGTGCATTTGACCTCAGTTTCTTTAACTGTAAAATGCAGGAAAATTGATGCCACAAACAATTGTGATGTTAATTGAGTCAAATTTTTATATAATGGTATTGCCTGTTTGCATTTTGATTTTCTTCAGCTTCCCCATTTAATAAAATTATTTGATCTATAATCTGTCTTGATTATATGATCCCTTTTTTCAACTCTGAGGTTCTGTAAATTAAAACAGAAAGTTGCAGAAATCACAGACAAAACCAACTTGCTAATATTTCCTTGTTATTTATTGGCCCTCAGAATAGAATTAAGAGGATTTCTTAAAAGGCAGAGTGCAAGTAAAATAAGTGGATTAACTTACTATATCATGTGAAATCATTTCCTTTTTATATTCTGTACTCCCAAGTAGGGAATGAAAAGTAATCAATGCAGAAACTTCAAATATAACAAAGATAAGTTGTTATTTACTCAAATTCCAATGTCTTTGTGCAACTTTCATTTACCTCAGTTCTCCTCTTTAGCCACTTTCCATAAAACCAATTTAAATAAAATGCACAGAAAGCCAGTTCTTTGACTTTGTAGGCTACATATGCATTATACACTGAATGCCCAGGTAGAAAGAAAGAGAAGCCTGGGAAATGGGGACTGTTTCTTAAGAAGATAGTCTTGGTAGCTCCCTGAAGCACCAAACCTGCTTCCGCAAGGAGGCTGATCCCTTTTCCTGGCCTCCTAATAAAGGATACTTCCCAGGGCTATTTTTTGGCCTCTGAATTCAGGCAAGCAGGAAGATTGTTTAATCCAGTGTGTCCCAAACCCTGCTGTGGATCCAAATCACTTGGGAGTGACTCTATGTATGTGTGTGTGTGCACACGCATGTGTGTCTGTGTGTGTGTATACGAAACTACAGATCCCCTGGCCCAACTGCAAAGATATTAATGAATGGCGAGGACCTGAAAATTAGCATTTTCAACAGCTTTCCAGGTGATTCTGATGCAACAGATCCACAGACCAGCCATCAACAAACCACACATTTTACAGATGGGGAAAGGGAGACCAAGAATGACTGAATACACTTGCTCAAGGTCACATAGGTGTGCTTCCAGTGAAGACTAAAACAACTCCTTTTTTCTTCTGATTTGATGATCAATGACGTAGCTTCAACATAATCAAATCTTCAATGTGGAGGTGTTCATCCTTCCTGGAGAGACAAACTGAAGAGAGTTCTAGGATGCGGGAAGGACAAAGAAACAAAATGTTTAACATTGCACTTTGACATCATCTGAAAAAATTTTTTTCCAACTAATTTTGCTCTTTTGGATGACTGGTCTAAGTTCAATTTTGGCCAGCTTTCCCCACCTCACTTTTAATTTCATAGGTTTTACATACTGTCATGCAGTAGAGAACCTTTCGATAGTTAATGATTGGGCATGATTCACTATCAGCTGAATATTTATTAAAAGGACATGATGACTAAATGCAATGTGGTATCCTGAATCAGATCCTGGAATAGAGAAAAAAATGTCAATGACAAAACTAGTGAGATCCGAATGAAGTTTGTAGTTTAATAATAGTTATGTGTCAATGCCAATTTCTCAGTTTTGACAAATGTACCACTGTTATGCAAGATGTTAGCATTAGGGAGGAAATGGATGACAGGCATACAGGAACTCTGCAACTTCTCTGTAAATACAAAATGATTCCAAACAAAGTTTATTTAAAAAGTAGTCTTAAGAACAGATTCAGAGCAGTCAAGAAACAATGAAAAATTGCTAATCAAAGTGCTGACTCTTTCACACATTGGGGGAAAATTCTTTAGGGAGGTGACTCCTTGATTTGTGTGAAAAACCTATTTAGGAGAAAAAGCCTGTTGTATCCCAGAAAGGTGACCTGGCTGAGTTGGGGAGGGGCATTTTAATTTCAAGAGAATCAAATAGGGATTTTTTTTCTTTGACAGCACATTTTTTTTTTTTTTTTTTTTTGAGACGGAGTCTGGCTCAGTCACCCAGGCTGGAGTTACAGGCTGACGATCCTGTCTCAGCCTCCGGAGTAGCTGGGATGACAGGTGTGATCCCCCATGCCTGGCATTCCCTTATGTC
>NW_012103576.1:294353-299767 GCF_000951045.1 Mandrillus leucophaeus
TTTTTTTTTTTTTTTTTTTTTGGTGCAATTTTCATTGAGGTAATTGTATTAGGCCATTCTTGCATTGTTTTGAAGAACCATCTGAGACTGGGTAATTTATAAAGAAAAGAGGTTTAGTTGGCTCACAATTCTTCAGGCTGAACAGGAATCATGGCACTAGACATCTGCTCCACTTCTGATGAGGACTCAGAAAGCTTACAATCATGGCAGAAGGCGAGGGGAGAGCAGGCACGTCACATGGTGAAAGCAGGAGCGAGAGAGAGAAAGAGTGAGAGGGATAGGTGCCACACACTTTTCAATGACCAAATCTCTTGAGATTCACTCACTATCTCAAAGACAGCACCAAACCATAAGAGATATGCCCCCGTGATCCTAACACCTCCCACCAGGCCCCACCTCCAGCATTGGGAATTATAATTCAACATGAGCATTGGACAGGGAAAAATATCCAAACTATATCACCATTTAAGTAATCAACAAAGACTGGAATCACCTCATAAGGGGGATTGTATGGAGTAGGCTACAGTGAATAAACAGCTTAATATGAAGGAAGATTATATTACTCACCTGCAATTTTTAAAAAGTAATATTTCACAAAGTTAGCCATTCTCATTGGGTTAGATTGGCCCACATTGGAGAAAGGGCCTTCACTTCATGCTATAAGATGTGAGGATGCTCAAGAGTCTTCAAACCTCATGCCCTCCTCCCATCTTCTTACTACAGTACCTGAAGCATCCCCCATAGTTCATTCTTATTCAATAAATATCTACCGAGTACATTAATAATAATAGCTAAAACCTATGGAACAATTACTATGGGCCAGGTGATTTACATGGATTCTCTTCATTCTCACAACAAAGATAGGAGGCATGGATGAAGCCTTATCTTTGCTTCTACAAGTGGTGAAACTGACTCAGGCTGGCAAAGAAACTTGTCCGAAGTCAGATTGGAAGTATGTGGCAGAGCTGGATGTTGAGCCTGTTTTTATCTGAATCTCTAACTTTGGACCATAATAGTGAAATGCATAGCACCGCAGTGAACTATGCCACAGGGGCAGAGGGCAAATGGCGAAGAGGGAAGATTGTGTGACAGTGGGAGTAAGGAACAAGGGGCAGCATGGTTGGCTGGAGTCATAGATTTGAGAACCAACCACAGAGTGATACCAGGTCGTCTAAGTCATGGGAAAAGAAAACATCTGTGAGGGAAAGGAGAGGCAAAATGTGGACGGACAGTCTTGAAGACACCCACATGTAGGTGGCAGGAATGGAGGAGTGCATTAGGGAAATGGTGTCAGAGAAGGTACATATTGGAATCCTAAATGCAAAGAGAATTCCAAGCAGTCATCAAATGCTTCTGAGAGGTGAAATGTGAAGGAGAACTGCCAAGAGGAAGTGGCATTCACAGCCGAGACGTTCCCTTATGTCATTGGAAAGCAGGCCAGTAGGATGAGGGCGTCAGCTCCAGACTCAGAGGGCAAAGGAGGCAGGGAGGGGTGAGCAAGTAGAGGGAGCAAGGATGGGGTGCGTGTCTTGTCATTTGTTGTGGAAGGTAAGCAGAGAGGAAAGATGATGCAATTTAAGGATTTTGGGAGTTGAGAAGCTCTGAGAGGTGAAGGATCTACCATCATGTGAGAGAGGGATGAGATGCAAGGAGGAGATGCAGCAGGAGCCAGAGCTCGCAGGATGGGGAGGGATTGGAGACACAATGAGCAGAGGAGGAAGCAACAGTTATTCCAGTTGGGATTTGGGTGCATCTGTGGAAAGGTGTGCTCAATAGACCTGTTCCTCTCTCAGAGAACATTCCTTCCCCTTCCTGTTCTTCACTCTCTTCTGTCTCCTGGTTTCTGCATAAGACAGGCAGGTTCAGAACTGTCACTGCAATCTGGGGTAGAGAGGACTCTAAGCAGCTGGGGTAGCCTGAGGGCACTGTCCACCTATGAGTGGCATCAGAGGGTTGCGGCCAAGGCAGTTGTTGTCCCTGGTTCCCATTCGGGCCCTGTTTCAGATCAGCAGGTGCGATTTCACCAAGGGGCTCTGCTTTTAGTCTTTTACTAACACCACAAAATCACATTATCCCACTGTTCATTAGATTACTTTCTCTAATATTATAATCACAATTGTATACCCACATATACGTCACCATTCACTTAGGGTAATCAATTTTAATGACACTCATTTCAGTTTCTTTTATAAATCACATGCTTTTATGAGATAATGGAGGAGAAACATCTAATTTTGATCTAAGACACATGAAAAGTGAATGCACGTGTTCTTTAATGTATTTTTTTTGGCTCATCTTGTCCATTACTTAAAGAGGAAAGAATATTTCCTGGTTTCTTTTTTAGAACTAAACGAGGCAAAAGTACAGTGGATTTTGAATACCAAAGCATTAGCTGTAATGTACTGCAAACAAATAATAAACACAACTCACCCTTAGTGGGTTTTGCACAAATCTCAATTGACTAGAAACCAGTGATTGTGAACTACATGGATCATATCCTCCTAATGTATTAAGAAGGAATACTACACCCTGTTTATGTAAGCAGAATCAAACTCTGAGCCTGCTGTGTTGTCTGCAGAAAATAGAATAAAATGTCTTTCATCTAGCAGACATATACTGAATTCCTATTATGCACCAGGCAATGTACAGAGATAGATAAAGCACATTCCCTGATCTTCAGCAGATGCATGTTCTAGTTGAGGAAGCAGGCGTATTCACAGATTCACCCACTAGGTTGCTCTAAGTCCAGGATAAAGGCAATTACAAGGTGAAATGGGAACGTCAAGGAGGAATTATTATCTGTGGAGTGTGTCTGTGTGTGTAGAGTGGTGGGGTTGGTCAGAGAGTCTCGCAGAATCTGTGGTGATAGTGTTTGAGCTAAGTCTGTCCCGATGAACCCCCAGGGAGAGAAGAGGAAGAAGGATATCTTGCCAGTCTTTCCCCATTTATAGAATGCTCTCCTCTTTGCCCTAGGGCTTACTTTTCTCCAAAACCAAACACAAACTCAGTGTGGCATAAGAAGCTCTATAAAACGTGGTCCCAGACTCCCTTTAGGACCCTTTTTGGTCACCTACTCTATGTCACACTCTACTTCTCTATTTCTAGAATGCACTCTTTGATGGTTCCTTTCTTTTGCATGGACGATTCCCATCACCAACAATACTCATCTACCTGTTTTCAGCTTGGCAAGATGACCTTTGTTGATGTAGTACCCAGAGCACCTTAGTAATAACCCTGGCTGCCACCATGTTCTCCCTGGTGGAGACAGGTTGATCAGCTTAATGAGCATGAAACACTCCCTGTCTTCAGACTGAGTTGACGGGATGTCGTCCTGCTGCCTGGGTCTTTACTGTGGAAAGATGGCTCCTAAACATGTACTCACTTTCATTTGCAGACATTTTGGAGCTTTTTGGTATTAGCCTTCCAAACCAACTACTATGGGGGAAACTGAGGTAGAATGATACTTTCCTCTGGTCTTATCACAGATAGGCACATTATAATTTTCTGTTAAGATTGCCCCACAATTAGGCCTTATATTTTGTTCCTCTATTTATCAAAATTGCCTTCTGTTAAGTGAAGATTTGGCCCTTATTACAAAAAGAAATCTGATACCTTTCAATATTGCCCATTAAGCCTCTCCTGAATGAATGCAAACGTTGGGACTAAGGCCTATTTATTGTCTTGTTCATTTCAGCTTTAATTCTAGGTGACCCCTTATGTCCTCTTCAGCATTTGCCAGAACAGAATTAAAACACAATAAGTTAAATACCATGGAATTCATACAAAATGCATAGAAGAAGAAGACTGAAATGAAGCCTTTTGAAGGAATGTTATTCCCCACTGTAATAGCTTTTACTTCTGTTAAGAATTAGTACATGATGGCTCCCACAATTGAATGAATTACATAAATGCTAATGTCAACATCAAACATAATTTAGAAGAGATATGGAGAAGCATTTTCTGTTTTTAAATGCCAAAACCATTTCTCATTCATCAGGTAATAATTTTTCAATTTTCTTTTCAAAAATATAGTACATTGTCAGTGCTACTGAAGTCATCATTGATTTTGCAGCTATGAAACCATGGAAAGCCAAAGAACCTTCATTATAAGATGGAATTTGAAAACACGAATAAGACACCACTTCCCCAATAACCACAAAATCAATAGATGTCCATAGCAGACGGAGCTGAACCATACATCTACTACATAATCTTGGTCTCGGATGAATGCCAGATGGCAATGAAGTAGGTCTTAAGTGACCACCAAGGGCTCAAATGGGTTGCTTTATTTAAAAAATGATGCCTTCAATTAAATGTCAAAGATAATTACATGGGAAACATCAGAGACCTTCAGAAGGAGGGCAGAAAGATTACATTCCACTAACCTAACACTCCATTACCAAACTTTCCATGTTTTGGAGTTTTGACAGAAACTTAATTGTTCCAGGAGAGAATGGCACTCCACATTCATGGAAAAGCACAAGAAAGAGGCTTTAGACTCTTTTTTCTCTAAACTTCTCTTCTCGCTTCATTTCATTCAATTGATCTTCAATCACTGATACTCTTTCTTCCAGTTGATCGAGTCGGTTACTGAAGCTTGTGCATTTGTCACGTAGTTCTCATGTTATGGTTTTCATCTCTATCAGGTTGTTTATGGACTTCTCTGCATTGGTTATTCTAGTTATCCATTCGTCAGATCGTTTTTCAAGGTTTTTAGTTTCTTTGTGCTGGGTTCGTAGTTATTCGTTTAGCTCAGAGAAGTTTGATCAACTGAAGCCTTCTTCTCTCAACTCATCAAAGTCATTCTCCATCCAGCTTTGTTCCATTGCTGGCGAGGAGCTGCATTCCTTTGGAGAAGAAGAGGTGCTCTGATTTTTTGAATTTTCAGCTTTTCTGCACTGCTTTCTCCCATCTTTGTGATTTTATCTACCTTTGGTCTTTGATGATGGTGACGTACAGATGGGGTTTTGATGTGGATGTCCTTTCTGTTTGTTAGTTTTCCTTCTAACAGTCAGGACCCTCAGCTGCAGGTCTGTTGGAGTTTGCTGCAGGTCTGTTGGAGTTTGCTGGAGGTCCACTCCAGTTAGGCTACTCTCAGTTAGGCTCTCCCAGTTAGGCTACTCGGGGCTCAGGGACCCACTTGAGCAGGCAGTCTGTCCATTCTCAGATCTCAGCCTCCATGCTGGGAGAATCACTACTCTCTTCAAAGCTGTCAGACAGGGTCATTTACATCTGCAGAGGTTACTGCTGCATTTTGTTTAGCTATGCCCTGTCCCCAGAGGTGGAGTCTACAGAGGCAGGCAGACTTAAGAGCAACTCCAAGACACATAATTGTCAGATTCACCAAAGTTGAAATGAAGGAAAAAATGTTAAGGGCAGCCACAGAGAAAGGTCTGGTTACCCACAAAGGGAAG
>NW_012103576.1:302567-303446 GCF_000951045.1 Mandrillus leucophaeus
AGAGCCAAATCATGAATGAACTCCCATTCACAATAGCTTCAAAGAGAATAAAATACCTAGGAGTCTAACTTACAAGGGATGTGAAGGACATCTTCAAGGAGAAGCCCAAACCAATGCTCAACGAAATAAAAGAGGACATCAACAAATTGAAGAACATTCCATGCTCATGGATAGGAAGAATCAATATTGTGAAAACGGCCATACTGCCCATGGTAATTTATAGATTCAATGCCATCCCCATCAAGCTACCAATAACTTTCTTCACAGAATTGGAAAAAACTACTTTAAAGTTCATATGAACTAAAAAAGAGCCTGCATTGCCAAGTCAACCCTAAGCCAAAAGAACAAAGCTGGAACATCACGCTACCTGACTTCAAACTATACTACAAGGCTACAGTAACCAAAACAGCATGGTACTGGTATCAAAACAGAGATATAGACCAATGGAACAGAACAGAGACCTCAGAAATAATACCACACATCTACAACCATCTGATCTTTGACAAATCTGACAAAAACGAGAAATGGGGAAAGGATTCCCTATTTAATAAATGGTGCTGGGAAAACTGGCTAGCCATAAGTAGAAAGTTGAAACTGGATCCCTTCCTTACTCCTTATACAAAAATTAATTCAAGATGGATTAGAGACTTGTATGTTAGACCTAAAACCATCAAAACCCTAGAAGAAAACCTAGTCAACACCATTCTGAACACAGGCATGGGCAAGGACTTCATGTCTAAAACACCAAAAGCAATGGCAACAGAAGCCAAATTGACAAATGGGATCTCATTAAACTAAAGAGCTTCTGCACAGCAAAAGAAACTACCATAAGAGTGAACAGGCAACCTACAGAATGGGAGAAAATTTTTGCAATCTAAT
>NW_012103576.1:303496-304146 GCF_000951045.1 Mandrillus leucophaeus
ATCAAACTAGAACTCAGGACTAAGAAACTCAATCAAAACCACTCAATTACATGGAAACTGAACAACCTGCTCCTGAATGACTACTGGGTACATAATGATATGAAGGCAAAAATAAAGATGTTCTTTGAAACCAATGAGAACAAAGCTACAACATATCAGAATCTCTGGGACACATTTAAAGCAGTGTGTAGAGGGAAATTTATAGCACTAAATGCCCATAAGAGAAAGCTGAAAAGATCTAAAATTGACACCCTAACATCACAATTAAAAGAACTAGAGAAGCAAGAGCAAACACACTCAAAACCTAGCAGAAGGCAAGAAATAACTAAGAGCAGAACTGAAGGAGATGGAGACATAAAAAATCCTTCAAAAAATCAATGAATCCAGGAGCTGATTTCTTGAAAAGATCAACAAAATTGATAGCTGCTAGCAAGACTAACAAGAAGAAAATAGAGAAGAATCAAATAGATACAATAAAAAATGATAAAGGGGATATCACCACCTACTCCACAGAAATACAAACTACCATCAGAGAATACTATAAACACCTCAATGCAAATAAACTAGAAAACTTAGAAGAAATGGATAAATTCCTAGACACATA
This sequence comes from Mandrillus leucophaeus, assembly GCF_000951045.1. Classification (NCBI taxonomy): domain Eukaryota; kingdom Metazoa; phylum Chordata; class Mammalia; order Primates; family Cercopithecidae; genus Mandrillus; species Mandrillus leucophaeus. The sequence continues at coordinate 304,101 of NW_012103576.1, forward strand.
CACTCTCCCAAGATTAAACCAGGAAGAAGTTGAATCCCTGATTAGA
>NW_012103576.1:306160-307642 GCF_000951045.1 Mandrillus leucophaeus
AGACGGGGTCTTGCTCTGTCACCCCGGCTGGAGTGCAGTGGTGCAATCACAGCTCACTACAGCCTTGAACTTCTGGGCTCAAGTGATTCTCCTGACTCAGCTTCCCAAGTATTTGGGACTACAGGCACATGCCACCATGCCCAACTAATTTTTAGATTTTTTGTAAAGACAGAGTCTCACTACATTGTCCAGGTTGGTTTCGAACTGCTGGGCTTAAGCGATCCTCCCTCCTCAGCCTCCAAAAGATAACAAGCTTGAGCCACTGTACCTGGCCAAGAAACTCTTTAAAAAAAAAGAAAATTATTTTAGTTTTAGGAGTACACACACAGGTTTGTTATACAGGTAAACAGCATGTCACAGGGGTTTGTTGTACAGATTATTTTGTCACCCAGGTAATAAGCATAGTATTCAACAGGTAGTTTTTTGATCCTTTCCTTCCTCCTGTTCTCCTCCCTCAAGTAGGCCCTGGTGTCTATTGTCCCCTTCTTTGTGTCCATGAGTTCTTGTTGTTTAGCTACCACTTATGCAAGTAAGTGGTATTTGGTTTTCTGTTCCTGCATAAATTCACTCAGGATAATGGCCTCCAGCTCCATCCATGTTGCTGAAAAGGACATGATCTCATTCTTTTTTATGGCTGCATAGTATTCCATGGTGTATATGTACCACATTTTTTTCAATCCAGTCTATTATAGATGGGCATTTTGCTTGATTCCATGTTTTTGCTGTTGTGAATAGTGCTGCAATGAACAGAAGCATGCATATGTCTTTATGGTGGAATGATTTATATTTCTTTGAGTATATGCCCAAAATGGGATTACTAGGCGAGAAACTCTTTATAATGTGCTATGTCCCCTTATCGGAAATGTACAATGTCAATTAGCAATAAAGATTCTGAGAAGCCCTGCAATTACAAATACCTGTCTCTTTTATTTATCTCAGTTTTTCCTATATTTCTTCATCCATGAAGCACTTTCTTCACATAATAGCTGATAATGTATTGCAAAACTACTATTCCATGAAGTTCAATTGTAGATTAAGAGGAAGTTCCCAAAGACATGCAAACATTTTGATACCACTTGGAAATTTTGTAGGGGTTGGCATCTTGTCACAGATTTGTGACTTTGAGTAACTCATCTGTGTAGCAATGTAACTTTCTCTATAACTGATCTCAACCTGTTCACGAATCCCCATTTCCACTGATGAAGAAATTACTAAACCCTGCCTCTTTAAGATGACTCATTCTTTTCTGGTTAAAAACTTAATTTCTTTTGGGTAAATAATTACTCATTTGGCTCCACATTCAGCTAGTGCATTTCAAGTTTAATATCCTTGTCAGTTTGGGCAGGGTAGTGCATGCCTGTAGTCTCAGCTACTCAGGAGGCTGAGGCAGGAGGATCCCTGGAGCCCAGGAGTTTGAGGCCTGACTGCGCAACATAGTGAGATCTCCATCTATAAATACACACACACACACACACACACACA
>NW_012103576.1:313477-314981 GCF_000951045.1 Mandrillus leucophaeus
TGGCACATATACACCATGGAATACTATGCAGCCATAAAAAAGGATGAGTTCATGTCCTTTGTAGGGACATGGATGCAGCTGGAAACCATCATTCTCAGCAAACTATTGCAAGAACAGAAAACTGAACACTGCATGTTCTCACTCATAGGTGGGAACTGAACAATGAGATCACTTGGACACAGGAAGGGGAACATCGCACACCAGGGCATGTTGTGGGGTGAGGGGAAGGGAGAGGGATAGCATTAGGAGATATACCTAATGTAAATGACAAGTTAATGGTACACCAACATGGCACAGGTATACATATGTAACAAACCTGCACGTTGTGCACATGTACCTTAGAACATAAAGTATAATAAAAAAAAAAATAAAGAAAGAGGCTTTAGAGCAAATATCACTTTCCCAATAATACGGGGGTGATTTAAGGTCACAAAAGTGTGAAATGGCAGAATTTTTCTGCTTTTGATCTCAGCCAACACCTAGACCCCTGTTAAAATTATTGAACCTGGACATCAGTCTTACAGCAAAAACAAAAATAAAATATTCCAAGAATCACATCCCTTCACTCTAGAACTGACAGACCCTTTTTCTGCCATTTTCATTGGATTCATTTCTCCCCCTCCTCCTAGTCCCACTAACCATCCATTATTGGTGAAATATCTAGGAGCTATGACTTCAGGCTACAGTCTTTGGGCATCATGTAAGTGATTGGGGTCCCCCGGTGGCTTGGAGGACCCTGATGTTTGCCCTCTAGATTTATTTGCGAAGTGTTGGGCTAGATCCAGCCTAATCCCTGTTCACAGCTAGGCCTGCTAAAGAAGACTGGAAAGAAGTTGTACTTAGTGGAGTCAGTCAGAAGTTTGTCCACTACCCTCGGAAAAAACAAAAAGAAGGTTCTTACTATCACCAGCTCTGGGCCAGTCAAAGCAAATTTAAGAAGCTGGAAACATTTGTCTTTGGAGCTCCATTGACTATTTTAGAGACCCCCATTTTTTCCCTCTGTGTTCTAGGTCTAGATACCCTAGAAAACACCTTAAATTATAAAGTCATATTTTCCAAACTCTTTCAGGGACTGCTAGATCAATGAGATATTAATAGGCATTTTGTGAACAATGAATTCCCTGACAAGTATGTTTAAGAAACTCTTTTTTCCTTTGGGAGGCCGAGGTGGGCGGATCACGAGGCCAGGAGATCGAGACTATCCTGGCTAACATGGTGAACCTCTGTCTCTACTAAAAATGCAAAAAATTAGTGGGGTATGGTGGCAGGCACCTGTACTCCCAGCTACTCAGGAGGCTGAGGCAGGAGAATGATGTGAATCCGGGAGGCAAAAGTTGCAGTGAGCCGAGATCGTGCCACTGCACTCCAGCCTGGGGAACAGAGTGAGACTCTGTCTCAAAAAAGAAAAAAAAGAAACTTTTTTTTTTTTTTTTTTGAGACGGGGTCTTGCTCTGTCACCCCGGCTGGAGTGCAGTGGTGCAATCACAGCTCACTACAGCCTTGA
>NW_012103576.1:316371-349538 GCF_000951045.1 Mandrillus leucophaeus
CTGAGGCAGGAGGATCCCTGGAGCCCAGGAGTTTGAGGCCTGACTGCGCAACATAGTGAGATCTCCATCTATAAATACACACACACACACACACACACACACACACATATATATACGCATGCACACACAAACACACACCTATCAAGGCTGTTCTCAACTCAAGAATTTTCTTCCCCCACCACACTTCCTACTTTCCTTACCCCCTTTTCCCATCTCTTTTTCTCTTCTTCCACTTTCTCCTCTTCTTCCCCTCTCCTCTTTTCTTCTTTCTCCTCCTTGAGGACTGCAGTTTTGTAGGAAGCAATTCCCCTGTACGGGTAGCTGTTTTGCCACATTGCATGCCCAGAGCAGTGTATGTCATTGAGACCATTGTATTCTTCAGAAACACGTAAGGAAATCATGTTAATTATTTTGATTTTCTGCTGAGAAAAGTGTATCTTAGAGGAAAAATATCAGAGTGACTGGACACTCTCATGATTTCAGGTAATTATAAGAAATAAATAAAAATCTCTTAAAAATTTGCTTTAATATAGGCTGGGCATGGTGGCTCAGGCCTGTAATCCCAGCACTTTGGGAGGCCGAGGTAGGAGGATTGCTTTAGTCAAGACCAGCCTGAGCAACATAGTGAGACCTCATCTCTACAAAAAATAAATTTGCTGGGCATGGTGGTATTAGCTAGTAGTCCCAGCTGCTCCAGAGGCTGAACGGTGAGGATTACTTGAGTCCAGGAGTGCGAGGTTGCATTGAGCCTTGATCACACCAGTGTACTGCAGCCTGGGTGACAAAGCAAGACTGTCTCAATAAAAATTTTTGCTTTAGGCGGGGCACGGTAGCTCACGCCTGTAATCCCCGCACTTTGGGAGGCCGAGGTGGGTGGATCACCTGAGGTCAGGAGTTTGAGACCAGCCTGGCCAACATTGTGAAACCCCGTCTCTACTAAAAATACAAAAATTATCTGGGCGTGGTGGCATACTCCTGTAATTCCAGCTACTCAAGAGGCTGAGGCAGGAGAATCGCTTGAACTCGGGAGGCGGAGGTTGCAATGAGCCAAGATCATGCCATTGCACTCCAGCCTGGGTGACAGAGTGAGACTTCCTCCCCCACAGAATTTTTTGTTTTTTTGCTTTAATATAGGAAGTATAGCAAAACTCATCACACTGAATATTTCATGGACGTCAACCATAATGCCACACCATTGCAGGGAAGTTGAGAAACATTATTTGTAATTATTTTTCATTTTATCGTAGGAAGCTTTAATCCAATTTCTTTATACAGCTGGTGAAAAGCTCTGTGTATCTAAGATGACACCAGCAGATTGAACAATAGAGAAGGTAACTGAGTTTTGCATATGAAGATAAACTAAACTAACCCACAGGAATCTGTTATTTATATGATGTAGGATCTGGCTTCGTTATTCTGTAAAATGCTTGCTATTTGTGTTCATATTTTTTTCTGTTCTGTAGGGGTTTTCAGGAAGTAAGTTAACAAACACCTGTTGTTTTAAGAAAATTATTTAAAGAAATTGATTTTTTGTGTGTATAGGCCAACTACTGCAGCAGGTATTGAACCCATGTTTTTCTTTCATCCTGTTCACATAATCAACTAAGAGATCTAAACCTCTGTCCTCAAGTGGGGAGGAAACTGCAAAGGATGATGGTAGGGAAGTGTAAAGTCAGTCACCACCACACCACGGGAGATCTCTCTTTTCTAAAATAATCTCTCTAATAGATACACTTTGTCAATTAAAATCTAGGAGAACATGGCCAGGGGTATTGGCTCATGCCTGTAATCCCAGCACTTTGGGAGGCCCAGGTGGGTGGATCACTTGAGGTCAGGAGTCCGAGATCAGCCTGGTCAACATAGTGAAACTCTGTCTCTACTAAAAGTACAAAAATTAGCTGGGCATGGTGGCGAGTGTCTGCAAGCCCAGCTACTGGGGAGGCTAAGGCATGAGAATTGCTTGAATTCAGGAGGCAGAGGTTGTAGTGAGCCAAGATCATGCCACTACACTGCAGCCTGGGCAACACATAGGGAGACACCATCTTAAAAAAAAAATGTAGGAGAACATAACAAGGCAGATGAAGAAAATCTATCTACAATATTCAATAAGTTGCATGGATTTTGGAGTAGAAATGTTTTTGTACTCACAAACCTATGTAGTCATCTGAGGTTCATGTGTTTAAAGAAGTGGCAATGTTAACTGAGAGATGGATAAAGTGAGAAAATCCTGCTTACTCCAGGTGGGTGTCTCACCTGCCTAACCAAACACTGGACAAAGATCTCAATGGCCAGGCTCTTCCCCACTCATCAGAAGTAAAGACTTGAAACTGATTTTCAGAACATTGTCTCTTCATATAATGATGCTTAACTGTTGTTCTGAAAGCTCTGAAGTTTGAGCTGAACCTGGTAATCAGTATAGATCATGTTGAATACCCAAGACTTAGGGTTCAGAGTGACTTGGATGCCCGTCCCACCTGATATGGTTTGGATCTGTGTACCAACCAAATCTAATATAGAATTGTAATCCCCAGTGTTGGAGGTGGGGCCTGGTGGGAGGTGATTGGATCATGGGGGTGGTCCTTCATGAATGGCTTAGCACCATACCCTCAGTGCTGTTCTCATAATAGTGAGTGAGTTATCTTGAGATCTGGTTGTTTAAAAATGCATACGCATACCACCTCCCCCCTCTCTCTTGCTCCTACTCTACCATGTGAAAAGCCTGGATCCCCTTTCACTTTCCTTCATGATTGCAAGTTTCCAGAGGCCTCCCCAGAAGCCGAGCAGATAGCTTCATGTTTCCTGTACAGTCTGTGGAACTGTTAGCCAATTAAACTTCTTTTCTCTATAAATTACCCAGTTTCAGGTATTTCTTTATAGCAGCGTGAGAACGAACTAATACACCACCTCTGTAGCTGGCCAGCTCTCTGAACCTGGGCAAGTGGTTTAACCTCAGTTTTGTCATTTTTTAAAATGGGGATAACAAGAGTAACTTTTTTTGTTGTAACAACTCATTTAGGTAAGGAATGCAAATCCCTGAGCACTTAGGAACATGTCAATATGTTAGCTAGTGGAGAGCAGTAGGGAGTAGCAGTGGGTCCCACCGAAATCTGTGTATATGGATCCTTGATAAACTCCAAAGCCCAGGGCTACTTTGGGATTATTGGAACCAGTACAAACCCGAGTCACTCTGAAGACAGGCCTAGGTCCGTTCCCTAGTGAGACGACAGTCCCAGGTCCACACCTCCAGGAGGACAAGCAGCCTGAATGATCAATGGCTTTGCTTTTACTGTCTCTGAGGCCTAGATTACTTTTGGACTTAGAATCTATCTGTGGGACAGGGGTGGAAGCTGAAAGCCCCTTGAGTTTTATTGCAAAATTTATCATTCATGTTTACTTTTCTCTGGAGAAGACCCTTGATTTCATCGAATTCTCAAGCCTAGGTCTTTTCACAATCCGCAAAAGCTTGAGAAGGGCTGCTCTAGTCTCTTAAAGAATGATTTACTTCCTCCCTAGAGCTCTTATTTTGGGACACAGATCCCTTCATTATTCCCTACCCCAGCCCCAATCCTGTCTGTTCAAGCCTGCATTAGTCCATTTGCGTTGCTGTAAAGAAATACCTGAGACTGGATAATTTATAAAGAAAAGAGGTGTATTTTGGCTCGTGGTTCTGCAGGCTGTACAGGAAGCATGGTGCCAGCATCTGCTTCTGGTGAGGGTTTCAGGAAGCTTACAATCATGGTGGAAGGTGAAGAGGGAGAAGGCATTGCGCAGTGAGAGAGGGAGCAAGAAAGACAGCAGGGAAGTGTCACACACTTTTAAACAACCAAATCTCACGTGAACTACCAGACCAAGAATTCATTCATCAGCTAGGGGATGGCGCTAGGCCATTCATGACAGATCTGCCCCTGGCGTGACCCAAACACCTCCCACCAGGCCCCACCTCCAACAATGGGGATTACGTTTAAACACGAGATTTGCAGGGGGCAAGCATCCAAATCATCTCAATGCCCTATTCCTAGACCTGTTCCTCTGATTTTGTTTGTTCTCTTGGCATCAGCCTTACTCTCATCTCTAATCTGTCTTCTCTTAAACCTCTTTTCAAACTCTTTCCATCATTTTATCCAACCACATTTGTTCTGCCCCTGTGTCTCTGACAAACTGCTCTCTGCTGTCCCCTGCTGTTCAAACTGACAAGTTTTCTTATTTATGGTAACTACCTGGGCACTTTCCATTGAGAAATGGTTGGGGCCCAGTGCAGTGGCTCACGCCTGTAATCCCAGCAATTTGGGAGGCAAAGGCGGCGGATCACCTGAGGTCAGGAGTTCGAGACCAGCCTGGCCAACAGGGTGAAACCCCGTCTCCACTAAAAAATGCAAAAAATTAGCCGGGCGTGGTGGTGGGCGCCTGTAATCCTAGCTACTTGGGAGACTGAGGCAGGAGAATCGCTTGAACCTGGGAGGCAGAGGTTGCAGTGAGCCGAGATTGCTCCACTGCACTCCAGCCTGAGTGATAGAGTGAGATTGTCTAAAAAAAAAAAAAAAAAAAAAAAGAGAGAGAGAGAGAAATGGTTGGTCACATGTGTAGTTCAAGAGGCTAGCAGTGTTGGCTTATTCCTGTGGGTATGTAATTACACTGTTCTACTTCCAGAACTCCAGAAAAGACCTTTGAAATGGAGGCAATTCACCCACTGTTGGATGTCTGAGATGTCACATGTAGAGGAAGATAGGTTTTAACTGAAGATTCTGATCTATGTACAATGTCCATGAACAGAGGGGGATTATCACTCACCTACACATTAGTATCATCTATTGGGAGTTGAAAAGGTTGATTTGGTGCAAGAAGGGAAAAAGAGGGTACTGAGCCAGTAGGTAGGGGCAGTAGGGAGTAAATCCACAGGGGTGAGGTGGGTGGGGAAAGAGGTATGTAACAAAGGTCCACTTCTGACTTTCCCCTTTTATGCAGGGTCTATCTGGCCCTGAATTGTTGATTTGAACATATGAATGCTTCCTGCTTTGTCCCATCACTTTATCCCTAGCAATGAAGGGCAGGGGGAAGAACAACGGGGCAGGTTTTTACCATCCAGCTCTAGCTACTTTGCCAAGAAGAGAATGGAGAGATGGGTGCATTTATGTTTACTGAGCACCTGATATCTGCCAGTTACTAGGAATGTCCACATCATATCAGCATTAATTATTGGAGGGGGTTTGAAATAACCCACTGAACAAAGCCACAGCATGCTAGGAGAGAAGGGAAACTAAGTCAGAAGAAAGCAGTTAGTGGGAACCAGCCAAAAGTCTCACTTAGGCATCCTGCTGTCTTCCTTATTATTTACTTTTCAGCAGATGGTGAAGCTAAGAATCAGAGTAAATGACTCTCCCAAGATCCCACAGTTGGTTTATGGTAGAGTTGTGTTTGGGTTCTCTTCTGTCAGAGAGAAGTCACATACCCTTCTTGTACCAATATGGTATACAAACTAGAGAAAAGAGGGATGTCTGACTTTGGGTATATCTGTAGGTACGCATCAGGTGTTAAACTGCAGGTACATACATTTCCAGAGGAACTCAATTATAAAGGGAAAGACCTTAAGATACAGTGTCTCATTCCTCCTTGGCAGCTGCATATATGGGAGAAAAGCAAAAGAAAAGAAAGAAAGAGAAAAGGAAAGGAAAGAACAAAGAAAAGAAAAGAAAAGAAAAGAAAAGAAAAGAAAAAAGAAAGAAAGGCAAGACAGCTGAAAGGCATACATTTCTGGAGAGCTCAAAAGATAAAAATGATAGTCTCGCTTGGAATTTATCTTAATGAGCAAGACTCAATCAATGGAAAGTGACAGATGAGATAATTTAAAGTTCAAGTTTCCTTCTTCTGTTTCTTTGTGTAAAAGAGAACCAACTTTTTGATCATTTTTTGCTCAGCTGTAATATTCTGCTGCATAAAGAAGATTGAACACCGAATACCACATTAATATGTTATTGGCATCTTTCTTTTTTCATATCCTACATGTTGATTGTAAAACCGTCCAGGGAGACTGATAGCTGTAATATATTACAGTTCCTCAACTTCAAATTAATTTCATAACAGTACAGTTAAGAGCCAGATATGCTTTGCTCCAAGAAGTATCTCAAAGTAGGTAATATTCTTTTTCTCTGAAGCCCTGGGTCTGGTTATTTTATTTATTGGATCACCTATCTAGACTTTACTTCCTTATGATCCATTACCTGCCTCAGTAATTACCACCATCTCTGAAATGTCCAAGCCCTGGTAAGTAGATTGAATGCCTCTCTGCACATGCCTCCAGGGTGAGCTGCACAAGCACAGTAGGAGCTGGCGAACTGTGTGGGGTGTAAAATCTATGTCTCTGCAATTCCTATTTCACATTCAGACCTCCAACTTGATTCAGTGGGTCTGTGTAGACACAGTTTAAACCAATGACCACATGAAGGAACAAGGCAAGGTGATGCCCAATGACTACAAGGGCCTTAGTTGAACTCATCAAAAGAATGTCCTCCTCCTCCCCTCTAGCCCAAATTCTCTTACCTGAAGAGAATGGATCAGAGCACTCTATCCTTCTGTCTGTCATCTAGGGGCAGCAGTTGTGAAGAAAGGGACATGATCATCTTTCTGTCTCACCTGTCGGTCTTGGAATCCCTTTGGCTGCCACAAAGGATCAAAAATGCTCCCCATTTTTCCACCCTTTTCTTTAGAGTTGTGCTGTCCAATATGGTAGCCGGTAGCCACTTGTGCCCATTTAAATGTAACTTACTTGAAATTAAATTCAATTAAAATTAAATTGATTAAAGTTAAGCTCCTCAGCTGGGTGCAGTGGCTCACACCTGTAATCCCAGCACTTTGGGAGCCTGAGGCAGGTGGATCACCTGAGGTCAGGAGTTCGAGACCAGCTTGGCCAACATGGTGAAACCCCGTCTCTACTAAAAATACAAAAAATTAGCTGGGCGTGGTGGTGGGCACCTATAATCCCAGCTACTTGGGAGGCTGAGGCAGGAGAATTCCTTGAACCCAACCCAGGAGGCAGAGGTTGCAGTGAGCTGAGATCGCACCATTGCACTACAGCCTGGGCAACAAGAGTGAAACGCTGTCTCAAAAACTAAAGCTAAAAATAAATAAATTAAATTAAATTAAACTCCTCAGTCACACTAGCCACATTTCAAGGGCTCAGTAGCTACATGCAGCTGGTGGCTATCATATTGAAGAGTGCAGATAAAGAATATTACCATCATCAAAGAAGGGTCTCTTTGACAACTCTGCCGTGGACCCCAAATGACTCTGATCTTGAAGGAAGAGCAGAATATCAATAATTGCAGAAAGGAGGGAAGACATTTCAGGACAGAATTTGCAAAAACGTTCATTGGTTTTGTGTGGTACAAAGCCCTTGAAAGAAGCAAATTTAAATATTGAGTTTTCTATAGTAGTCTCAATTTTGTAGGAATGTTCAGAAAGAATGAAGAGTATCCAAAAATGATGTATAATGCAACTATGTAAAGTAAAATTAAAAACGAGGTAGGGAAAGTGAAATAAAGGACCTTCCATGGGTGTAAATGCATAATTAAATCTTTCCCCACATTTAAGTTCAGCTAAGTTTTTTTCCAGTGTTCTAATTGTTTTGTTTAGAAAATATGCTCACTGTAACTATGAAATTAATTTATTGTTATTATTAATCATCATCCCATCATCAAATTTCATATCCTGAGTTGACATGTACTTGTTCACTCAAATATTTTTAAGCACCTACTATGTATCAGAAATTCTTCTAGGCCTTTGCTTCTGCATGCAGAAGCTTATATCCTAGTGGGTAGAGATAGAAAGCAAACAATAAACACTGTAAGTTTGGTAAACATATGGAATATCTAAGAGTGATAAGTTCCATGAAATAATAGAGCACAGTACAGGATATCCATGGTGCGGATTGATAATGTTCATGCTGGGGCAGGCAGGGGGGTTAAGCATGTTCTCCTGGATCTTTACACAGGGCAGTGTCCTTATTTTATACATGTAGAAGATAAAGTTCAGGTTGACCAAAGTTTATGCAATTATACACACATATATCATACCATGTGCTGGTAAGCATGTGGCTTACATGCCACATGTAGGGGCAATATGGCAATATGGCAGTATCTATTGCCTTTAGTAATAGCACTAATTCTATTTCCAGCTTTCTGAATGAGTCGGAATAGGTTGGATTATATTGTGGCAATAAAGAATCCCAAATTCTTAGGGTATTATAACAGAAAAAATGTGTATTTCTTGTTCAATCTATATGTACACATGTTCACCAAAAGTCCTGTTCATAGGATCACTATTCAAAACAGCCCAGCACTTAAAATTAGGACAATGCCCACCAATATGAATAAATGTTGGGTGAATAAAATGTAGTGTATTCACACAATGGAATACTTCACAGCAATGAGAATGGATTAACTATAACCCTTTACAATATGGATGAATCTCATAAACATAATTTTGAATGAAGAAAGCCTGAGAGAGTAAATACTGTATGTGGTAGGCAGATTTCTAAGATGGTCCTCCAAGATTTCATGACCCTGGTGTACACAGACCGTCTCCCAGTCATTGAATCAAACACTAATCTAGCTACCACCGAAAAGGAATTTTGCACATGTAATTAAAGTCCCAAATCAGTTACCTTAAAATAGGGAGATTACCTAGGTGGGCCTGATTTAACCACATGAGTTCCTTTAAAAGCAAAGTATATTCCTGGACTGCTTGCAGAAGCAGAAGTCGGAGAGTTGAAGCTTGAGGGAGAGAAATTCTCTGTTGCTGGCTTGAAAGTGGAGGAGGCCTTGTGAGAAGGAATGTAGATGACCTCTAGTTGCTGAGTGTGACCCCTGGTTGATACCCAGCAAGAAAATAGAGACTTCCGTTCTTTAACTGCAAGGAAATGAACTCTGCCAACAACCAGTGAGCTTGGAAGAGGACCCCAGGCCCCAGATGAGATCACAGCCCTGGCTGATACCTTCATTTGAACCTCATAAGCCCCTAAGAAGGGAATCCACCCACACTGTGCCTGGAGTCTTGACCTACAGAAACTGTGAGAATAGATCTATGTTGTTTTAAGCTGCGGTATTTGTGGCAATTGGTTACATAGCAATATAAAACTAGTACACTCTGTGATTCGATTTATATAAAGTACAAAAGCAGGCCAAACTAATCTATGCTGATATAAATCAGAATAGTGGCCACTGGTGGGGATTTATTGACTGAAACAGGGCACAAGAGAGGCTTTTGAGGTGATGGCAGCATTTCTTGATATGAGGGCTAATTACATAGGTATGTTCAGTTTAGGTATGTTTCATCAATTGTACACTATGTTCACTTTTCCATGTGTATATTATAGTTCAATAAAACATCAAAAGCATACATCCAAAATATACGTTTTCCTTTTAAAAAAACCCACAAAACAACATTCTTTATTTTAATATGTGTATTCATATGTGTACTTGGTTATAATAAAGGCCCCCCAAAACAAACTGAAAACAGCAGCTACCTCAGGGGAAGGGAATGGAATTGTATGGGGGTCAAGAGGAATTTTTGCATCTTCTATGATACTTGAACATTTACAAAGAGTTTCAGTCACGCCTTACTTGGATTATTAAAAACATGAAGGCAGAAAAGTATTAAAACGTATGTATAAACTGGGCATGGCGGTTCACACCTGTAATCCCAGCACTTTGGGAGGCCGAGGTGGGAGGATTGCTTGAGCCTAGAAGTTCTAGAACAGCCTGGGCAACACGGTGAAGCTCTGTCTCTACAAAATATACAAAAATTAGCCAGGCATAGTGGCATGCACCTGTAGTCCCAGCAACCCAGGAGGCTGAGGTGGGAGGATCACTTGAGCCCAGGAGCTCAACACCAGCCTGGGCAACATGTCAAAACCCTGCCTCTATGAAAAATACAAAACATTGGCCGGGCGTAGTGGCATGCACCTGTAGTCTCAGCTACTTGGGAGGCTGGTATGGGAGAATTGCTTGAGCCCAGGGAGGTCGAGGCTGCAGCGAGCCATGATTGTGCCACTGCACTTCAGCCTGGGCAACAGAGTGAGACCCTGTCTCAAAAAACAAAACAAAGCAATGAAAAAAAAAAAAAACATATGTATAGATCCAATGATGTATTTGAACAGGGTAACTCTTGTCTAGAGTGGGTATAAACATTCACCTAGGGCTGTGATTTGAAAGACATTAAGAAGTTCCCAGACATCTCTCCTGCTTTGTTTAATAACAGTAACTGCCATTTGTTGGATACCCATTCTCTGTAAGGGCCTATAAAAGGCCGTTTATGTATATTATCCTCTAGTATTACATACATACCTTACAAGATTGTTGATTAGTATCATACCCATTGTACAGAGACAGAGGAGGAAACTGAGGCACTAGTAGGCTAAGTGCTTGCCTAAGGCCACAGAGTTAGTAAAGAGCAGAACTGAATTTCAAATCCTGGTCCGATCCTAGAGAGTGTGCTCTTTCCATTACAGTTGCCTGCTCCTTTAATGGCCTTATTGACTCTTACCCTGGTATAAATTATTCATTCATTAATTCTAAATGGAGCTTTGGGAAAGGGAATCATCTGAGTCCCGCACACCATGGTGGAAATGAGTGTTCCTCAGGTTACATTTTCCCTTATTGGCATTGCAGGGCACCTCCAGGTATGGTGGGAAGTTTGGGAGAGTGGGTCTAATATAGAAAGATGCCGTGTCCCGGAAAGAGTAGACTCGGACACTTCTCAATGCTCTCCAAGAGTGACTGACTGTTCAGGGTTACCCAGTATCCCCCTGGGGGCTTGGCCCAGTGTAACTTCAAGCCACAGGCTTTGTTATGTGAATTTCAGTTTGCTCTCAATATGATCCCTCTTGTAGAGAATATATTAATAACCTTAGTGCAAACACTGTAGACATGGAAAGTGAAATCCAATCCCTGCCCAGGAGATTCCAATCCTCAGGACATAAGGACCAAGCTATCCATCGAATTGCAAAAGACTTACAATGGAGGCAGCTGACTCAAGCTTGGACTTGACTCAGAATTCACTGAATACCGGGGAGTGAGCCTGAGACCTGACCTCCAGGCCAGCTTTGCAAAGGCACTCTGGTTACTGAGATAAAAGAACAGCCTGTGGCACTGACCAAGAGCCTTTGCAGCAGACTTCTGAGAAAAGGAGGACAGGAAGAGGGCTTGTTTAGAGTACTCTGTTTATTTAGCTTTTTGAGAGCTCTTATATTCTTTCATGTGAAGAATGGTCTGTAAATATTGCTAAGAGGAGCTCCTACCTTGTCATTTCAGACAAGTACGGGGGTATTGGTAGAGAGGAGGGACAATTCAGCCTGAATCTTGTATCCTTAGTTTGTCTAAGTATTAGATGAATGGTAGTGTTATAAGGCAGAGCAAAAGAGGTTTGTAGAATAAAATACATCTTTATAGTGATTTTTTTAGAAGGGTCTCACTCTGTCACCCAGGCTGCAGTGCAGTGGCATGATCATGGCTCACTGCAGGCTCAACCTCCCAGGCTCAAGTGATCCTCCCACGTCAGCTTCTGGATTAGCTGGAACCACAGGCGTGCCCCACCATTTATTTATTTATTTATTTATTTATTTATTTATTTATTTATAGAGACAGGATCTTGAATACCTGGACTCAAGTGATCCGATCCTCCTGCCTCTGCCTCTCAAAGTGCTGGGGTTACAGGTGTGAGCCCTGTTGTGAATTTTTTTACATCATGCTAATTTCCCTCATCATTTGATGAAATCTATATTAGCTGTTAAGTTTTTGATGAAATTAATGATGAATAAAAATAATTCTCAGTTGATATCCAGCCTAAAATGCCTCTGTTTAGAATGTCATGTTATGAGCATCTAATGTGGATGAAAAATCAAAACTAAACATATTTCCGGATTACAGTCAACAAAGAAAATTGTCCGTCCTGTATTCTTGCAATCATCCTGGTAAATTATTGTTGTTGTTATTGTTATTGTTAGTTTGCTATTGCTAGAGCATCTTAGCATCTCAGCTGGCAGAAGATTTGTCCTTGATAAGCGAGCTAAAAGCTGTTCATCTGGTAATTCATTAGCTGGCTCTCTTCCAGAAGACTCTGGAACACCAAATATCAGTTTTTGCTTTGACTTGCTACCAACCACTGGCAAGATATAGAACAATGGAAACATGTAGGGTAAAATGCAGAGTGTCTTCTAGTTTAAACTGTGTCTATCCTGGTCCCTCTTCTCCCTGTGAAAAGCAGCTTACTGACTTGGTCTAAAAAAAATCAACTATTTGTTCTGCAACTGAGTTATGCATGTTGACACAGCCCGTACTGTGTTTGTGAGGCTACATACCACTCTCTTGATGAAAGACTCCGCCATGTCATGCTCTTGTCAGTGCAGATGAGGGTGGAATTTGTAGTTGGGGAGGGCTAGGACACATTATATACAACCCTGTGAACAAGGAAGGGACTGATGCCCTGAGTACAACAAGAAAAAGTGGTCAAAACAGTTTGTCAGCAAAAGTTCCTCTTTCTGGGACCAAGACAAAAAAGAATGGGTGGGTGTGCAGATTGATTAGCTCTTCCAGGCCCTCCCAGTGTTCAGTAGGGAGCCTTTTCTGGTCATTCCAGATGTCTGTGAACCATCCGCTGAGTGTCACTGCATTAGAGCTAGTGCCACAGATTAGTCAGTCATTATCCTCAGGCTCTTGCATATTAGGTGTATTATATTTCCTTATATCGATGGTAAGTTTTCTGAGAATGTGGAAGATACTGGGGTACCTGGCAGAATGTAGTGGAAAGAAAACATTTTAAGTCATAAATCGGCAAGTCAGAGGAGAAGCTAACATTTCTTGAGCACCTCCTCTGTCTCAGATCCGTTGTGAGGTGCCATGGGCATTGTCTGACATTGGTATGTGTGCTTAGGGGAGCTAAGGGAGAGGTCATAAGTGGGAATTCCACACATGTTGTGTGACCCTAGCCATGTTTCTTCAGCCCTGAGGGACTCCACTTCCTCATACATAAAGTGAGGACACTAACAGCAGAATTACTGTAAAGATCCAGTCAGTGTCTGTGAAAATATTGGGTAAACTGTGAAGCCCTAGACTGAATGTGATTGTTACGGAGCATTATGAGGAATTTTTAAAAATGAAGAAGCCAAGGTCCTAGACTTTCAGAAGACTGTTGTTTAGTAGAGTGGACAAAGTTGCTTGTGACATTCCCAAAGATAACAGTGTCAGATCATGTGGGTGACATCCCAAGGTTGTGTGTATATTGAGTCGTCCAGTCAGCAGTGTCTTCATCTCTGCTTCCCTCTTTACTAAAATTCAGGATTTGGGCTCTGTCTTCTTCACTGCTCTCAGAGCATGTGCATGACAGCATGTGTCCATGTGTGCACGTGCACACACACACACACACACACACACACACACACACACACGATCCCTCTCTGTCCAGCTCTCCTGCCTGGGATAAGGATTATCTAAGTCTCTTGATATTGTATTTTGGAACAGGAAGTCTTGTATTCTCCAGTCAAACTCACACACCCTGGAGCTGGATGATGATCAGGCAGACATTAGAGTTATTGTTGGCTCACAACTTAGATAGATCTGGGTTCAAGTCCCACCTCTATAATTCCTATGTGTGACTATAATATGGAATTCCAGTGTACTCATTTGTAAAGTAAGTACAACAGAAGTAACTGTCTCATTGGGTTGCTGGCAATGCTAATTGAGATAGTGCATGCAAAGTGGTTAGTACAGTATCTGACATACAGCAGATGTTCAATGTTCAGTATGGGAGCTATTATTGGCATTATTTGCTAACCATCCTGAGGTCAACCTACAGGAGACACCACTACAGCCAGCCATCCTGATCACTGTGCAGATCTCTTTGAAACTGGCACCCTCGACAACAGGTAGACCCCTCTCCCCGTGCCTGTTGCATTTCTAACCCTTTATTGAGCGCTACCAACCGCATTTTGTCTCTTCTCTTTGGGGATTTGAATATCATCTTCTGCTTCAGCTAAATCTCCCACATGATGATACCCATTAAGGCAACTTTCTTCAGTAAAGAAGATAAATGTTCAAAGTGCTTTTTACTAAGTTCATTTCCCTCTGCTGCTCTAATGCTGTAGCTTTCTGCATTTTTATGTCATTTTGTGAAATGTGGATCTTGAAAATACGTATTAAAAAAGCAAGTACTTTCTCAGGTTTTACTATAAAGCCCAGTTAAGGGCTTTAGGAGCCTCTGGTCTGGTTCTCTCTTATTAAAAATTAATTTTCATTTGGTCTATGACAAGTATGGTTTCTCTAAAGTAATTTCTCTTTTCCTGGATTATGCTTATAAGCCCATTTGAGTGACAAATAAATCCTTTTCCTGGGAGCAACTTTGGCCTTGAAGCCTGCTTCCTTCAAATTCTTCAGGTTGACCTAAGATATAATTTTTAACTCTTGTATTTTAGTATTCGAAACTAGGACTCCCACAGAGACCAGTCAGGCAATGGGTGTGTTCCTCTCTTGCTGAGATCCCAGAGTATAAAAATAAATGGGAAACTGTGGGTCAGGTAAGGCCATTTTTGTTTTTATCATTACCATTATTAAAACCTACCTTGGGCTTTCGTGTTAGCTGGAGGTCAGTTCTTTATTTTTGTTTTGAGATGAAGTCTTGCTCTGTTGCCCAGGCTGCAGTGCAGTGGCATGTTCTCGGCTCACTGCAGTCTCTGCTTCCCAGGTCCAAGCAATTCTCCTGCCTCAGTTTCCCAAATAGCTGGGATTATAGGCACACACCACCACGCCCAGCTAATTTTTGTATTTTTAGTAGAGACGGGTTTTCACCATGTTGACCAGGCTGGTCTCGAACTCCTGACCTCAGGTGATCCATCCACCTCGGCCTCCCAAATTGCTGGAATTACAGGCGTGAACTACTGTGCCTGGCCATGGAGGTAAGTTCTTGATATGACTTTTTCCCAATCTTTTAGCCTTGACTTTATCATCCAAGTCAGTAGAGGCCCAGAAGGCTTATTTTCAACTTTCTATCTTATCCGTGTGATCTGAGAAAGTTTGCTCTTTATTTAAGTCCTTCTTCTGCTTTTGTGACTCAGCGACTAACAGGAGGGTCATCTTTGGTAGTGTGCTTTTGCTGACACAACAGCCAGAAGAGAGTGGTGTCCCTCCCAACCTTCTCATTAGCTAGCATAGCTCAGATCACATAAGGTTCCTGCTGGGAGGGGTTTTCCTGGTCTTCTAATGCAGCCCCTCATTTTACCGAAGTCGGCAACTAAGTCTCAGAGATTTAGTTGAGTCAAGTGACTTGAGTCAAGTGACTCACCCAGGATCACACAGTGAGCCAGAGGCAGAACTGGGACTCAAACATTGTTTTCTTGGCATCCCACTTGGTGCTTTTTCTACTCTGCCACTGTGAACTGGTGCTGACAGCCCAGGGCTCAGCCGACGGGGCTTGCTCAGCTAAGGCTCATGCAGGATGAATGCAAACTTGACCTTGTTTTTTAATCCCAACTGCTGTGGTTTGACCAGCTGCTCAAATGGAAACCCCTCCGGCCAGATCAACCATTAACTTTTGAGGCGAATGGAGCTTAAAATTAGTGTCAAGAGTTTAAAGTAGGGCTTGCCCTGTAAGCTCTCCTCTTTATTTACCTATAGCTCTCTTCCATTCTCTACCTCAGCTCTCCAAGCATCTCCTCCACTGCCCTATTTTTTGTGTTTCCTAGTATCTCATGGGAAGGACCATTCATTAGGGTTAAGCAATGCCATCTACTCTTTTCTTGTTGATATATCTTGGAAGGGGACACGTGTGTATGTCCCATCCCTCAATGTGACACAGTGGATCAGAGGCTTTCCTCCTCCATGGGACATGAGCCAGGAGAGCACTGGAGAGACATGGAGGGAGGGTAAGAAAAGACTGCAGATAAAAAAAATAGGATGTGGCAAAGCCAGCCTAGGGCAAAATTAGGCCCATAGCCAGTTGCCTGTCATTAAGTATATGTGTGTTGCTCCTGTGAAGATACAACAAAGATATCAAATCAAAGATATTGAGTCAAAAGAGGTGGAAAAAAACAAGCATTTTCTGAAGGTCTGCTTTTTCAAGAACTAGACTAAGTGTTCTCAGTAGATTATTTTAGTTAACTCGCATGACAGCCCACTGAGGTAGCCATCATTAACCTCATTTTCATGGATGAGAAAATTGAGGTTCTGATGAACTCAAAGAGCCCTAATGAAATCCCACAGGGCAATGTGCTCTCCAAACCTATGCTCTCTTCTCCTTAAAAGCACTCATTTGAGATTGGATTCCTCTTTACTATATCCCTAAACCAGCTTTTTGGAGGTACCTGATCAGGCTACTTTCTTCTTCTTCTTTTTTTTTTTCTTTTTTTGAGACAGAGTCTCACACTGTCACCCAGGCTGGAATGCGGTAGTATGGTCATGGCTCACTGCACCCTCAATTTCTCGGGCTCAACGGATCCTCCAACCTCAGCCTCCCAAGTAGCTTGGGACCACAGGTGCATGCCACCACGCCCAGCTAATTTTTTATAATTTTGTTGTTGTTGTTGTTGTTGTAGACACGGGGTTTTGCTATGTTGCCCAGGCTGGTCTCAAACTTCTGTGCTCCAGTGATCCACCTGCCTTGGCCTCCCAAAGTGTTGGAACTACAGGAGCCACCATACCCAGCCCAGGATATTTTCTAAGAGTGGAAACTGAGGCCCAAAGAAGTGAGATGACTGTTCCAGAAGCAGTCTGGCCCACTGCCTATGGTTGTGAGGCCTTGGCTTATTGTAGCTTTAAAAGCCCTGCATGAACTGACTCTTCCATTTGTTGTCAGTGAAAAGCGGGAATTTCGTCTGGGCACAGTGGCCCACGCCTGTAATTCCAGCACTTTGGGAGGCTGATGCGGGTGGATCACCTGTGGTCACAAGTTCGACACCAGCCTGGCCAACATGGCCAAACCCCGTCTCTACTAAAAATCCAAAAAGTAGCCAGGGATGGTGGTGCATGTCTGTAATCCCAGCTACTTGGGATGTTGAGGCATGATAATCGCTTGAACCGGGAGGTGGAGGCTGCAGTGAGCCGAGAACACACCACTGCACTCTGGCCAGGGTGACAGAGTGAGACTCCATCTCAAAAAAAGGGAATTTCACTGCTAGTGAAATACTGGGAATCCTTCATCAGGAGAGGGCTGGTCATCGGGCTGCCTGTTCACAGGGTTGGGTCTACTATGAACCCCATTCCAGTGCTTATCCTACCTTTTTAGCACATATTCATTTAGCATACACAGCACCCTGGCACCTCCTTTTTTTTTTTTTTTTTTAACTCCTTGAGCCCCATGTTTTGTTAGGCTAGAAAAATAAAACTCAGTGTTTTGTGGGGAAAATAAATGACTATTGAGAGTGATGCATATAACACACCCAGCCTGTTTATAATATTAAAGCCTGAATTGCAAGACAGTGTTTTCATTAAGTACTGCTATTCATTCCGTTTGGAGAGACACATAAGAACAGAAACCAATCAACTCAGTAGTTTGCATGCCTTTGATCTTTGTGACAGAATTGCCTATGATTGAGAGTATGAACATTTTCACAAAATGAGAGACAGCTAGAAAACCAGGGTTGAACAGAATGCTCAGGATGAGGGGAAGACATCATCTATGCTTTCTAGAAAGAGTGTCATGCTTACTTTAATATGAAATTTTCACTATTTCTGTTCTAATTTGAACAGGGTACCCTGCTGTCACCCTTGTAATATGGGCCCAGAACAATTGCAGCTGCTGCTGGCCTGGTGGGATCCAGTGATGCAAATGTCACAGAACGCATGTAGGACCAGGTCTAAGCCATTCCCCCGGGCTAAGGCCCTGAGTCTTTGGCAGTCCTTCAGCCTTTGAGGAAGACAGTAAAGGTAAAAACGTGACAAGGAATGTCAGATCAGGAAAGTGTCCCTTGAATCACAAAGTCAACCTTGCTGTCTCTCAGATAGGGAAGTTGAGCCCAAAGGTGAGCAAGTGGCTTCCTCAGGGTCATATATATATAGGGTCTCATTAGTGTCAGAGTCAAGACATGAGCCCAGGTCTCTGGACTCCCAGGCCAGTGCTCTTGCAACTACCTCCCACTGTTGTCTCAGATTACAGGAACCAAATGCAGGTCTGGCCTCGTGCTGCTTAGTATGCAAGCCAGGCTGACCTTTATGCTCCCAGAATCATCAACCTTTTCATTGGAAACCACGGAAGGACGGTTCTGGGAAAATAATGAAAATGATACCACACCATAGAGACAACCAGAAGCCCTGCTCAGATGACAGAGTTCTCCTCACCTTCCAGGTACTGAATCCCAAATATATGTATACACAGCAACTCCAGTTGGTGTTAGAAATAAGGAGATGGAAAACCAAAGTCTTGACAGTTCGGCCAGTTCTCTTCCTTTTTTTTTTTTGCCTCCCACCCCCAGTCTCTCCCCAAAAGGCCAAAATCTAGAGCATTTGAGCCTTTGTCATTCACTGCCTGAGAGGAACCAGCTCCTGGGAGCAGAGACCAGCCGAGATTACAAGAAGCCTCTTCAACATGCAGCCAAGGCACAGCCCTGGCCTCAGGAGAACATGGCTCTTGGGACACACGTAGGAAAAATTCCCTGCTTCTCGGAAAAAAAGCCTCTTCAATCCTGGAGGGATCTTCTGAGGTTTGTGGGACTCCCTGCTCCCCACAAAGACTGTTTTCTTGTACTTCCAGGAGCCCTGATATATGAATTCCTGTATGAGAGATTCATTTCTTTGTTCCTCACAGCATGAGGGGGCGGAGGAAGGGCTTCTAAATGCAAAAATCCCAGAGACAGATTACATCTCAGAAACTGAACTTTACAGCCCCACCGTGTCCCTCTTGCTCTGCAACTACCAACCTCACTGGCCCTTTCTCTGAAGGTTGGACTGTGAGTGTGCATGCATGTGTGTGGACACGTTCCTTATCACAACTCAAATGAGTAAAACCTGACTTTTCCCCGTACTGTTTACCACTTCCCGCTTCCCTCCATCCAAGGCACTTTCTTGTGTTCCAATGCCACTAATCCCTCTTACAGCAGAAACTCCATAGTTTAGCTGCTGACGGCTTGAATCTGTGACCCACCTGTTTCAGAAATATTTTCCTAGGGACCCAGTGAATGCCATTACATACAAAGGTGGTGTAATGGCAGGGAATCTTTATGCAGCACCATGAGGAGAGCCACCTATTGGGTAGGCTAAAGAGGTTGACCGCAGTGAGTGGCCAAGCAGAAGGCAGGGGCAGCTGGCAAACTGAGCTGCGGGGCCACCCCCATGGCTTCCCTCTACCCTGGCTCACACCCTAAGCTGCCCTCAGGGGGAGCAGGCCCAGGCCTACCAGCCTGGGCACCAGGGGAGCTCCTGGGGAAGTTGAGAGGTCTACCTTGTAAGTTACTGCATCTGGCTTCTTCGTACAAGTTCATTGGGTTTTCAGAGTGTTCCTGGAGCCTCAGGACAGGCGATGCCTGAAGGGCTAGAAATTCAGGATTCCAAAAAAAATCCACTATCCCTTATGTTTGCAGCTGGACAAAGGGTCCCTCACTGTCCCCAGTATGTTTGGGGCACATAGAAGTCTAGCCAGGGCTGGGAATTCTAGGGGGTGGTAAGGACAGGGTGCACAGCTGCAAAATTGCCGGAGAAGGGCCTGTTCCTTATTTGGCCTGTGACGCAGTTGGCACATTGAGCTTAGAGCAACAGGTAAACACAGCCTCACATTTGGAGTGGCCTAAAGGTTTCTACATTTCATCCCCACGGTGACTCAGTTGGTCAAAACAGAGGACATAATTGGTCCTATCTTACAGACAAGAAAACTGAGGCTCAGGAGGGGCAAGTGATTATTCCAGGGTTGCCCAGCAAGGAAGTGACAGATTTCCCAGGACTTCTAGACTATTCTTAGGCTTGCCGCTTCATGGCATAGATAGAACAGGAAAGGGATGGAGCAGAGCTCAGCGAGGGAGATACTGGGAGAGCCTGTCTCCAGGAGGGACATGCCCCCACCCCAGAACTCAACTCGTGGTCCGAATCCTCTCACTCAGTGGCCCCAGTGCCAACAGCACTGCTCAGAAACACTGCTGCCAACCGGTGCCCCTTCTGCAGCAATGGGACTGGAGGGAGTTGCACACTCAGTCACGGAAACACCAGTGTCCTGATGTACAGCAAGCCCCTTTGATCAATCAGATGGGGACAGACTGAGTCCTGAGTTCCCAGGGTCCTTTTCCTGAAGGGACATCCATTTTTTCCGTGTTAATCCTTGCATCCCTGGTCCTGCAACAGCAAAGAGCCTTTCGGACACTGGAGCTTGAGGAAGATCGGTGCCTATTTATTAGAGAAGGTGGTGTTAGTATCAGGAAATAGGTGGATGGTGCCGGGTTTCTTGGGTTCAAACCCTGGGGCTCTGCTGTGTGACCTTGGGCACGTCCCTACCCCTCTCTGGGCCTCAGTTTCCTCATGTGTCACATTATCTTGGATTAGATGGTCTCACTCTGATGGAGTTTTTAGTTATGTATCCATTCATTCAACAAACATTTTGTGAGTCAAGCCCTCCTGCAGGCACAGGGTTTGGTACACAGGATTCAGCAAGAAGACAGTCTGTGCTCTAAAAAAGGTCAGATTCTCATTCTGTAATGCTTTTTGGTCATGCTGTCTTTTTGTCATGCTGACTTACCTTTTCAGAAAATGCCCCCGCTTCCGCTGGAGAATGGAAATTGGCAAAGAGAGACGGAAAAGCTCCAATTTGCGCCTTTGCTATTTTAGGAGAGGTTGAAATTACGAGCCCAAGTGGAGTGATGCGCTAAGCAGAGTGACCTCCGTACTCCTAGAAAAGAGAAAACCCAGGTTCTCTGCTTGTGAAGTGGCTCGAGCTCTTAGGCGTGAGGCATTATTATATAAATTCAAGCTCGCTCCTGATCCTTAGTACCCTGAGTTGCCTGAAGGGGGGAATGGCACTGCCTGCGTGTGCAGTCCGGGCGTTCGAGCCGCCGCGGCAACCGGAACGAGGAGCGCCCGCCCGCACCACCTGTCCCCGCCGGCATTCCAGAGTAGAGGCCGAATTGGCAGAGAGCCGGCCAGGGTCGGTCGCCGCCTCAGTTCGCGCGGGCCCTCCTAGGGGTGTGTCTCACGGATTCCACTCCCGGCCGCTCCTGGACAAGCCCCGAAAGGCGTCTTCTTCCCTGGCGGGAGCCGCGTGCGCCCCGCTTTTCGCGCTGCTGTCCCGGGGCCGCCGCAGGCGGATGCACGTCCTCAGGCGACGCTGGGACCTGGGCTCCCTCTGCCGGGTCCTGCTCACTCGGGGCCTGGCCGCCCTGGGCCACTCGCTGAAGCACGTGCTCGGTGCGATCTTCTCCAAGATTTTCGGCCCCCTGGCCAGGTACGTTCTAGGTGAAAGCGGGGTTCGCGCCCCCAGGCCAGGGTGCGAAGGTGCTGTACGGGAAGGGAAGGCAGCCGCGGGGGGTATAGAAGGGCGCAAAGTTCCAGCTGGCCATTGGTGGACTGGCTGGGGTCTCCGGAGGGGCGCGGCGCGCATTTGGCCACGCCGCGGCTCCGTCGCCACTGTTCCCCTGGCACCGGCAGCGCAGCGTCTCCGCTACCAAGTCGGGCTGCGGGCGGGCTCCTTCCCCCAGGGGAACTCTGAGCGCCCGGCTCCGAGCTCCCTCGAGGCCGCCTCCCGGGTGGGCAAGCGGGCGCGGGCGCGGGCTAAAGGAGGGCTTCGGGGCATGCGGGGAGAAACCCGGACAGAGGTGTGCGCTCCAAAAGGGATGGGGGCAGAAGAGCTCGGAGAGTCCGGCGGGCGAAGCGGGATGGGGATGGGAGCCACCGAGAGTGGAGCGAGACACACGGGGGCCCGGACTGGGGGCGTGAGTTGAGGGGAGTGGGGCGACTGGGCCCGGAGGGGTCCCACTGGGTCGAAAACCCGCGGAGGGGCTCTGGGGAGCTCCGAAGAGCTCTGGCGGGGGGAGGGGGCGAGCGGCCCGCGGGAAGAAATCGGGGTGGGGGTGTGTGTGTGCCGCAGAAGCCACAGCGCTGAGCCTGCCGGGAAGGAAGGAAGCGGGGAAGGGAGCCGCCGCCGCAGCCGCCGCCGCCGTGGAGTACTCGGTGCGGAGGGGAGGGGGAGAGGGGCGCAGCGGCGGCTCCAGGGGGAGGGGGCGGTGCGGGGGCACGGCGAGCGCGGGCCGAGCTGCGGGATTGACGTAACGAGCTTGGGTTTCCCCCAGCGTCGGGAACATGGATGAGAAATCCAACAAGCTGCTGCTAGCTTTGGTGATGCTCTTCCTATTTGCCGTGATCGTCCTCCAATACGTATGCCCCGGCACAGAATGCCAGCTCCTCCGCCTGCAGGCGTTCAGCTCCCCGGTGCGGGACCCGTACCGCTCGGAGGATGAGAGCTCCGCCAGGTTCGTGCCCCGCTACAATTTCACCCGCGGCGACCTCCTGCGCAAGGTAGACTTCGACATCAAAGGCGATGACCTGATCGTGTTCCTGCACATCCAGAAGACCGGGGGCACCACTTTCGGCCGCCACTTGGTGCGCAACATCCAGCTGGAGCAGCCGTGCGAGTGCCGCGTGGGTCAGAAGAAATGCACTTGCCACCGGCCGGGTAAGCGGGAGACCTGGCTCTTCTCCAGGTTCTCCACGGGCTGGAGCTGCGGGTTGCACGCCGACTGGACTGAGCTCACCAGCTGTGTGCCCTCTGTGGTGGACGGCAAGCGCGACGCCAGGCTGAGACCGTCCAGGTGAGTGCGCTCCCGTAGTCAAGCGGGACTCGGGCCTAGGAGGACTGGGAGGCGCGGCTGCCCCAAGCCGGGGACCTAGCAGGCACCCTGGCGCCCGGGCGTTTGCACCCCGACTGGGCGGTGCTGGGCGCCCAGTAGCGCACGTTCGCGGCGCTGTGGCGGCCTCAGAAAGGCTTTCCGCTCTGGCCCCGGACTGACCGTCTGTCTGTCCGCAGGGTGGCCTGCGTGATGGTTGGGAGAACTGGAGGGGGGAGGCAGCCGAGAGGCCCGGAACAAGCGCCTCACTGGCCGCTGGGACGGGCCATCGCACTCAGTCTCTGCACTGGAGAGCCCTAAAGAGCCGCGCTCTCGGTGCAGCGTCTCTGGATACCTCCTTTCCTCTACTCTGCACCCGGGTTCCGAAGTCTCCTTTTAGCGCTCTCTTCCTCCTTTCGGCGCCCGCATTCTTCCCTCCCCCTTTTTTCTCGCCTAGTCTATTTGCCTTGTTCTCCCTCTTTCTCTCTTGTGCCCCAGATCTTGTCTGCTCCTGTTTGCTCGCTGTTTCCTTCTTTCCATTCCCCTCTTTCGCTTTTCTTCTTTTGCTCTCTTACCCTTTCTGTTTCTCTCTTCTTGCCAGACTTTTATCACCTCCCTCCTTCCCCGCTCTAGCTCTGCTTTCCCCGAGCTATTGGGTGTCCCTCTGTCTCTATTTTCCGACATCCAAGGAGAACTCGTGGTTCCCAGGCTTGCCTCTCACCACTGGCTGCATGAGAGGCATCTGTGGCTCTTTAGGAGTGCTGGGGGCACCCCACGGACCGAAGGGCGGGCTGGGATGGTGCCCTGGACCCCATGTGGGGTTCAGCCACCAGGAACCTCTCCTGATTTACAAAAAGTATTTAAAAAGCCCGAGCCCGAGCCCCGGCATGGGGCGCTGCCAGCCCATTTTCTGTGAGCCTGGGCTGATGTGGTAAAAACTGATTTATTAATAGTCTGTAGCCAGAAGCAAGGGTATTTTCCTTCCTCCAGAGGCGATGTCCAGTTGCTGGAGGTCATGGAGTACTGTAAAGTGGGTGGTGGTGGGGTGGGGGAATTGAGTGCTATGGGGTGCAGTTGGTCCAACCAGGGCTACTGTTTCGCAAGTCTCCTTAAAACAAATCTGGGCTGAAGGAGGGAGTCTAGGGGGTGCACAAGGTGAGTTTCATGGCCTGGAGGCCTCTGGATAGGGTCACTGGGCCGGCAAGGACATGTCTGTGTACCGCCCCCATCCCCCCCGGGTGCACTTGTTACCCTGGACGAGGGGATGCTTTGCAGTTGACTGTCAGAATGCAACAACCAGTGTGGATTTTTCTGTCCAACTGCAGCAAATAGAGCCCTAGAGCCTTGACTTTCAGATTACCATTGAGATTTAGGGGGAACATCACCCCCTGCCTCTCCTCTTCACTCTCTCTTCTCTCAGTTTACAGTGTCCTTTCTCAAATGCTGGAATTGTGGCAGAATCTGCCAAACTTGTATTTCCTTTACAATAGTAACAGTTTTTTTCTTCCACCCCAAGAAAACCTTAGCTCCAGGACCTCAATCCATTGGTACAATTGTCTAAGTCATTGTCACAACAATATTCTGGTGTTTAAGAAGTTCCCAAACAATTTGGCAATATTGAAAAGAATTTGTCATACTGACAGACCTTGTAGGTGTAGTGAGAGATGGTAATATTTAAAAAGCTCTTCTGGGCAAAAGTAGAATTCCACAGCCACGACTATAGCAGAGAAGTGAAAACAAGGTCTTGGTCACCATGAAAGCCATGGCCTTGTCTGGAGTTCCATGGGGCACATGTGCCTTTACTGATCCTTTTGAACATGTAGGTCAGGGTATGTTGTCTATAAACACACATTATTAATGTGGCCTAGATTATCTGTTTGGTGGCTACAGTCCTCTAGCAGATTCCTTCCCGAATTCTCCAGAAGATAACCAGGACCCCTCAAAGCCTCTTGGATTGTCTCAAATTGAAGCAAAATTATTTGAAATGACATAGGATTTTCTTGGTTATTAAAAGGCTGATGCCACAGTGCCATCTAGTCTAATCAAAGAAAAACCACGTTCTAAAAAGTCACAGTTACTGGATTTTACAGTATTTGCAAAAATGAAATAAAATTTGCTAGAGAAATGCATTGCTACCTCAAGAACACCTTTTTATTTCATTCATTCCTGCCCACCTCCAGAAATACTCACCTTGAAGAATAGGGATAGCCTAGGGGTTCCAGAATTTCCCTGGATGTTGACAGATCCCTAGGGGTTGCAGGACCAGTTCTGTGAGTTCTGATAATCTGTAAGAACTAAGGTGTGCATGTGTGTGTGAGAATGAGAGAGTGTGTGTATATGACTGTTGTATGTGTCTGTGCTAGGAGAAAATTTAGAGGTAAAGGCAGCTGCACCAGTGGTGAAATGTGGGGGTGAGAAACTGGTGTCTGGAAATGGGAGAGTCAGCTTTTGGGTGTTCCTGTGTCAAACAGCCTCTCCATGACAGCTGGTGGTCTCTGTGCTCCTCTCAACTGAGGGGAACAACAGTTCCACCTTTCTGGCCTGGGAGTTCAGACAGCTGGGCCTTAGTTCTAGGCCAGCCACTAACCGGCCATGTGACCCTTGACCAGATCCTGTGTAGAGTGCACTCCAGTTTGTGATAAGCATTCATATCCCTTATCTCTGGTATTCCTCTGTAAACTTACACAATCTTCAGCAAGAGGCCAAAGTGGACAAAAGTATCCCCATTTATCAGATGAGAATGAAGCCCAAAAAGGCTAAAGGGCTTCCCCGGGTCACTGAGTTTTTTTTTGCGGCACAGCAGGCATCTGACTCCAGTTCTGTCTGACTCCACAACCCTTGCTCTGTTGACTGCACCTGATGAACAAGGGTTTTCTGCAAAAACACAGTAAGGTCTTTCATGTTAGTCACTCCCACAAAGTGAATGAACAGTCAATACATATTGGCTGTTGTTATCACCTACATCATTATCATCGTCAGTCATTTTACAGCATGTGAGTTTGGATGAGTTTTTGGGCCAGGGTTACCACACACCTTTCGAGAAGAACGGATTTCTACATCCCTAAGGCTTTCTATTCACTGGGGATAAGTCTTGTGGCTAGATTGCAGAGGGGTCTTTCATTGCCATGTTGGGAATCTCTGCAAAGCTGAGTAGGATGGGAGCAGGCTGAGGCCTGGTTGGATGAGCTTCGGTAGGAGTCTTCAGCTGAGACAGGAACCACCTACTGACTCACAGCCATTCATCCACATTAGGGGGGTATCAGAGGCTATTGTGGCTGCAAGCCAAGACTCTGAATCCTGCTTCCAGTGCTACCTTTGGGATGCTTCTCTGCCTCCGCGGATGGTTAAGTGCTTGGGTGATATATAACTGCTGAATAGAAACGACTGTGATCACGTTGCCTGGAGAGGACAAAGAGAGAGAGAGTGCTTGGCTGGTGAAAAGCTCAAGTTGTTTATTAAGGATAATATTTCTTTTAAAAAATCAGAAATTGGATTTCATCCATCTGTCTGCCAGTGTGTTGTTTGCAGTCAGAGAAGGGTCTTGCTCATTTTAGAATTTCTGAGACCATTTTTGAAAGTGTATCCAAACATTGTTGCTCACAAGCTGTTAAAAGTCCCAAATTCTGCAGACTTTTCTCAGGTCAAATTTCCTCTGTTTGTAGCCAACTCTAGTGTGCCATTTGTTCTGTAGGGGGAATTCAGAACTGGGCCCAAAGAAATAGCACTAGCCCCCTTCTTCATCACTAGGTCTCATGCTGGCCAGCATGCACAGAATGGGGTTGAGAGGTCAGGGTCCATGGCTATACAAGTCAAAGAATCTGATCATATTCACGTTGCACCCTAGACTTTTAGCATCTCTAAAAATTTTCAGTTTGGATGAGTGATTGAGCCAGAATTACCACACCCATTGGGAGAAGAACAGATTTCTACATCCCCGAGGTGTTTTATTCACCAGGGGTAGGTCTTGTGGCTAGATTGCAGAGGGGACTTTCATTGCCATGTTGGGAATCCCTGCAAAGCTGAGCAGGATGGGAGCAGGCTGAGGCATCTGGAAGGGTAATTAATTATCATCTTCAATCCAGCAGGATATCGTTGATGGGAAAGGACTAAACAGTGTTTGTTTAGATGGAGAAAAGCTTTTTTCGGTCATTCTATTTTTTTTTAAATTGTGGGAAAAGCTTTCTCTTTCCATTTGTTCTTAAAAGGTGGCTCTATTTTGAAAGAGCTGTAACTATATAGTGTGTCTACCTGATCATGCCTCACAAGCCCACGCTTTCCCTCTTTCTCTTCCTTGATTTTGCAGTGAGGCAAAATGGCACGACAGGCTTGTGGTATAGGCTGAGGCATTAAGCAGAATGGACTGTTACAGCCAGTAGTCAGTACTGGTTGTGTGATTCATCAGGCTGTAAGCTGTTGGGCTGTCAGCTTTACTTAGCTGAGGATACATTTCTTCAGCTGTCTTTGAGAGCCGTGGTACCATCTTACCTATTTCATAGAAGAGGGGGCAAAATCTACCATTACAATATCTACAGATGTAGATGTAGTATGATGTAAATGTAGTAGATGCCGGTAGTATTAATTAGCATCTTTGCATGGATGTCAAACATGGTGTTGGAGTCCTGACAAAGCTGTAAGTTCTCAGGTAGTGCAAAAGGCTATTCAGAATTAATATCACTTAATAATAATTTTAGATCTGTGCTATGTGGCAATTAAAATACTAGAGCTTGTCTTTTATGGATATGAGTCATCAACTGAGGTAGTATGAAATGACATTAAAAGAATAGCCATCCCTTTTTTTCTGTCATTCATTAAACAAGATTTTGTGAAACTGTTCATTATATTCCAGGGAAGAGACATCATTCTCTGTCTCACAGAGCTTATGGTAGAACAGAACAATTTGGTACTTTAGATATTTAATTAAAAATGGATTTTGTTTGAAAACAATTTGAAAATCAGTAATGTCTTTAAAATGTCATACATTTACCAGAATATACAAAAAATAGAGAAAAGTCCATCTGTTATGTTGTAGTTTGGGTCTAATCGGCAAAGCAGATGGAGTAACTATCGTGTCTCTGGCATGGTGCTAGCAGCTGGGGGGAGATTAGAGCCAAGATGAAACCAAAAAAGCCAAGATAACCATCTTCAGCCTCAAGTCCATAAAGATTAGCATATGAGGTGCTGGACTGTGTAGTGTAGACAGGTGCTGGGAGAGGAAGTTTAGATTTTGGACAAGCCCTTTCCCCTCCCTTGGTCTTAGTGTCTTATCTATAAAATGGGATATTTAAAAGAGATGATTTCCAGGGCCCTTTCCTTTCTAAAGTATGAGGAACAGGCCAGAAAAAGGAGACATCCTTTTGAGAAGGCCTCTGGGAGTAGGAGAGTTGTATTAATTAGAAAGGAGGCATTGTGGGTGGGCATGGAGTCCTCATGACCTTTTGAGGTCCAGCAACCTCACCTAGGCAGGTCTGGCCAGACCCAAAAGATTCATGTTTGGAGAAATAATGGTTAGGGAAGTAGATGGGGTTAGGCTCCACTGTGGAGCACTTGAATGGCAATGAGCAACCCCAGTAAGTATGAGAAGCTCTTGGATGGAAAGAGTGCAAAAAAAAAAAAAACAAAAAAACAAAAAAACCATGAAAGTAAATAAAGGTCGAAGTCTAGGTAAAGCTATCTCCCTGATATCTAGTCTGGAATGTAGGTGGTACCTGCCATCAAAACGGAGAGGTTGAGAAGGGGATCTAGTTTGGACTGGAGGGTACTAAGGAGTCATGACTGATTCTTGTTGCCTAGATTTCTAGTGGACAGGCCTAATAAGGAGGTGACAGCTGGGGCTCTGGGGCAGGTTTGGGCTCAGTCGTACATTTTATGTGGGAATCTGTGAATCCAGTTAATCTGAATTCACAATTGGCATTGTTATTTAAATGATAGCTGCAAATCACATACGGGACTCTTAGCCAAGGAAAAGGATGTTTGAATAAAGGAAAAAAGATCAGTAGTTACGATTACATAAGAATAAAATATGGTTATCTGTCAAAAAAAGCCAAAATGAAAAGGTTTCAAACTGGTAAAAATGTGCACAATTACAGCGGACACAAAGGTGAAATCTTTACTGTACAAAAAACTCTTATGAATTGATTAGAGAATCAAAGGACATGACCAGACAGTATACAACATAGGACCCCCAGCTAGTTTGCAGACATGAAAAAACTGTTTTATTTCACTGGTACTAAAGAAATGCACATTTAAACATAGAATACTTTTTTTGCCTGTCTAACCCTGATTAAAACAAACAAACAAACAAAGCAAAACCCAACATACATCACCACCAAACAAAAAAAGTAGACAGTGCTGACAAGGGCATGGTAAATATCAAAAATCTCATACATTGTTGGTGGGAATGTAACTTGAATGATCTTTTTGGAAATAAATAGTATAAATACAGAATATAAAAATATTTATTTCTATGACCCATAATTTCTTTTCTGGGATTTTGCAGAAAAACATACTTTTATACATGCTTTCATTCATTCACTCATTTATTTATTTATTCAGCAAACATTTATTGAGTATCTGCTATCCCTGTGCTATGTGCTGGGGTTACGGGGAAGAACCAGGTAGATGTGGTCCCTGCCTTCATAGGAGTGGGAAAGATAGACAGAAAACAAATTATCAATTACTTAAAATTGTATGAAGTGCCATGGGGGGAAAGTACAGGATGCTATAAGAACATATACTAGGAGGCTAACTGGAGTTATTATAAGTGCAACAAATTGGAAACAATCTGAACATCTACATGGAGAAGAATGGTTCGAGAAATCTCAGTACATCCACTTGAAGGATTATTACAAAATCACTTAAATGTCCTTTGATAGAGCATGGAAAATTGCTAGTGATTTAATGCTAAGAGGAAAAGAGATAGAAAATTATGGACCCAGTATGACTACAATTATGTTAAAGAAAAAAAGAGAGGGAGAGAGTGAGCGAGCGAGCGAGAGAAATCATCTCCTACCCCTCCCAAATCTAAGCATAAAAGACAGAGACTGGAAGAAAAAAATACTAGAATATTAATAGATCTATTAATGATTTGTTTTCTTATTCTGCTTTTCTGAAGGTTTTGAATTTTCTTTATTAGTCTACATTATTTATATAATAACAATAAGCATTAACAATTTTTAAAATAATGTTTTACTAAGCTGTGATTAATTACACACAGGTCTACTTTTTTGGTTCCTGGCTGGTTATTTCATTAGCTTCTTGATATCCTGGGAGTCCTTAATGAGGAGAGTAGCCTCAGCCCAAATAAACCCTCAAACTGAAAGGCAGAGGTGATGAGTCAGACATTGCCTGCTGATTTTCGATAACTGGCTGTTATCATACTCCCACACAATGTGTGGAAATCTTTTTATGCCAGTACGGTATAGAGCTACTTGAGTGAATTGCTATTGTTTCTTCCTCATTTATTAACTATAAATTTTAATTTATAAATTATATGGAACAGGAAGTTAATAGTGGTACAGTTGGAAATATAAGGCTTATTCTGCTCAGCCAGAGCCATCCGAGATAGTCTGGACTTTGATCTCCATGAGCTTCTTTCTTAGTGAGTTAACACCAGGGCTGATGGCCTGGCTGGAAGAGTTAAAATCTTGGGATTGGTAAAGGGCTATAGTTCTAAACATCCATAACTGAGAGCTTAGATCAGTTAGTGTATATGTTACTCTCATCCAGCAGAAAAGGAGAG
This sequence comes from Mandrillus leucophaeus, assembly GCF_000951045.1. Lineage (NCBI taxonomy): Eukaryota > Metazoa > Chordata > Mammalia > Primates > Cercopithecidae > Mandrillus > Mandrillus leucophaeus. Next base: position 346,884 of record NW_012103576.1, read on the forward strand.
TTCACTTTGCTAAGCAGCCCCCTACTAGAGAAGTTTCACTGCATAAGAGTATTACCCCCAGTTAACCATAAATGCAGTTGATTAGAAATGTCATTGTCCAACTATTCCAATATCTGAAGGACCACTCTATACATATATAGTGAGGTGCATAATCTTATTGTTGAAACTCCGCTGAAACTACACCATAGGTACAAGTTGTTTTGACAGTGTAAAGAACGTGCTTCACAGTTGAAAAGCTAATATTGACGTTCCGTGACACACGAAATGAGGTATTTAGTCACCGAGTTTAAAAAGAAATGTATAGATGGGAATTTCCCCTTTTCCATTAAAGGATAATGAATAATTCACTTAATGATATATGTCCCCTAAAACAATGTCCTTGTAAGCTTACATAAATATTTGTCTAAACTTTAGTAAAATATTTGTTGGCAAAAGAGCTTTTCTCATTTTACTAGGTATTGAACTTTGCAGATTATTCAGTTGGTCTTATTGCATCCCATTTGTTATTTCTGCCATTTTGCCTCTAAAAACTGTGTTGAAGACGTTGACACATTTCAGAGCATTACACTAAATAAATCTGTCTTGCACATTCCACTGTGCTTTTTCTGGAATATTATAAATATTCAAATATAGGCACACATGCAGATTCAAAATAAAATTTAATACATGCAAATTTTGCATAAATTCCATATTTATAACTTGGCAATAGTTTTGAACTTGTTATCCTATGATATAAATGTATCAAATAGGAGCTCATGGGAATTATCAATAAATGTATTTTTCTGATTAAACTGTGGGCTCTTTTTCAGTCACAATTTAAGCTTCAATTCTGAGTTATATTATAAGAGAGTAATTTGCACTTCATTTACTCTGAATTGTCAAGAATCATGTTCTTCCCCAATGTAAGTGTCTGCAAAGAGTACTTCTTATTCAGTTTGATTGCTTTTTAAATTTTGCTAGCGGAGATGCCCTAGTGAGTCTGAGAGAATTGGTCTGTTTCTTGTGAAGAGTTTAGTTCTAATGAATCGGTTCCATGCACTATTCTGTACGAATACAGAGCAATTGAAATGTGCAATGTATTGATTTACAGCAAATGGATTAGGCCTGTGTGCACCATTCCTTGCATTAATTGACTTTCTCCCATAACAGTACTAATAACTACAAATCTTCAGTATAGTATTAGCTTCAATTTACTCATAAAGATCCTTGGGTTTTTGCTAACTTACTACAGGAGAGTCAATACAAGCAAAGAGTATTTAGAAATTGACTAGGGTGACCAAGTTACATCATACAACCCAGAAATTTTTTAAAGGGCTCTTTGATCATGGCAGCCAACTCTTCAGTTATTACAATAAATAGGAGTACAATAAATAGGAGTTGACTAAACTCACCAGTGAAGACCTAGATTATCACAATGGATGAAAATAAAAATCCAGCTATGTGCTGTGTATAAGAGAGAAAAGTAAAACATACGAACATAAAGCACACAAAAAGGATTGGAATAGGTACACTATGCAAACACTAGCCAGAAGTAAACTGATGTGGCTATGTTGATATCAGACAAAACAGACTTTAAGGCAGAACCATTATTGGGGATAAACAGGATCACTGTGTAATGATTAACAGTTCAGTTTTTTTTTTTCAGATAACAATTCTAAACTTGTATATGCTTAATACCATAAGTTTGAAACGTATAAGGCAAAAGTTGGCAGAGTTAAAAGCAGAAATTATAAAATCTGATTTTTTTTCAGAAATTGATAGGTAAAATGAACAAAAACTGGATAAGGATACAGAGGATTTGAACAACATGATTAACAAGCTCAATATAATGGGTATATATATACACACACATATACATCTAAAATACACACGTACACACACACACACATGCCCACATATATATAATTTGCACCCAATTGGAAGAATACACACTCTTCCTATATGCATATGGAACACTTTTGAAAATAGACCATATACTGAGCCCTAAAATTAGTCATGAAAACTTCACTGAATGAATTATCTTGTAGACCATACTATCTGATCATATGCAGTGCTTAAATATTGGGTGTTGTGTTATACCTGAGTGCATGTGAAGGAACGTTAGTAGTTTGCTATATTCGTAAGTATTATGATTCCTTCACTGACCACCTAACGTTTCTTAATTGACATACAAAAGTGAAGAACTCCAAGACTTAGGTAGTTTGACCCAGGTAACTTGGGGTGATTTTCCATGAAGATCTATTACTATTTTGGGGCACCTACTGAGCCAGGTCCTGTGCAAGGAGCATATTATGTATTTTCTCATTTAATTCTCACAACAACCCTCTGAGGTAGACTTTTTATATATATACTTCAAGTTCTAGGGTACATGTGCACAACATGCAGATTTATTACATATGTATACATGTACCATGTTGGTGTGCTGCACCCATTAACTTGTCATTTACATTAGGTATATCTCCTAATGCTATCCCTCTCCTCTCCCCTCACCCCACGACAGGCCCTGGTGTGTGATGTTCCCCACCATGTGTCCAAGTGTTCTCATTGTTCAATTCTCACCTATGAGTGAGAACATGCGGTGTTTGGTTTTCTGTCCTTGCAATAGTTTGCTCAGAATGATGGTTTCCAGCTGCATCCATGTCCCTACAAAGGACA
>NW_012103576.1:350740-395465 GCF_000951045.1 Mandrillus leucophaeus
TTTGGCTCTCTGTTTGTCTGTTAATGGTGTATAGGAATGCTTGTGATTTTTGCACATTGATTTTGTATCCTGAGACTTTGCTAAAGTTGCTTATCAGCTTAAGGAGATTTTAGGCTGAGATGATGGGGTTTTCTAAATATACAATCACGTCATCTGCAAACAAGGACAATTTGACTTCCTGTTTTCCTAATTGAATACCCTTTATTTCTTTCCCCTGCCCGATTGCCGTGGCCAGAACTTTCAACACTATGTTGAATAGGAGTGATGAGAGAGGGCATCCCTGCCTTGTGTCAGTTTTCAAAGGGAATGCTTCCAGGTTTTGCTCATTCAGTATGATATTGACTGTGGGTTTGTCATAAATAGCTCTTATTATTTTGAGATACATTCCATCAATGAGTTTTTAGCATGAAGGGCTGTTGAATTTTGTTGAAGGCCTTTTCTGCATCTACTGAGATAATCATGTGGTTTTTGTCTTTGGTTCTGTTTATATGATGGATTACGTTTATTGATTTGCATATGTTGCACCAGCCTTGCATCCCAGGGATGAAGCTAACTTGATTGTGGTGGATAAGTTTTTTGATGTGCTGCTGGATTCGATTTGCCAGTATTTTATTGAGGATTTTTGCATCGATGTTCATCAGGGATATTGGTCTAAAATTCTCTCTTTTTTGTTGTGTCTCTGCCAGGCTTTGGTATCAGGATGATGCTGGCCTCATAAAAAGGGTGAGGGAGGATTCCCTCTTTTTCTATTGATTGGAATAGTTTCAGAAGGAATGGTACCAGCTCCTCTTTGCACCTCTGAGGTAGATGTTTTGAAACCCCATTTAAAGATGAGAAAACAGAGAACTGGACAAGATACATAACCTGCTAAATCTTCACAGCTAGACAGTATTGGAGTGGGCATTTAAAATCAACTGGGATATTTGGCCTGTCTGATATATTTTAATGTCTACTAAATTCTCAGACAAATCTCTAAAAACCTTTCTCTTTTCTGTGGCTATGTCTATACAAGCTAAGTGGAATGGAGACCTGAAGTAACTATCTGGCGATATGAAGATCCAACATATTAGCTGGTTTTTAAAAAATACCTTTTAAAAATTTAATAAAAGTCACTCTTTCAAGGTGAACTCTGCAGGTCTTTTTTCCCCTCTTAAAGATTTAGATGCCCAAGTTATTTCAAATGCTTTTTACATTGAAGATTTACACAGAAGTATGATGTTTTAAGGGAAATAAAAAAAGACGCTAGAGAAAAGATTCAGGTTTTCTTTTTTCAAATAAGAAAAATGAAGATCTTAAATGTATTTTAATTTCTACCCCCTTGTAGAGTGCTATGTGGTACATACACTATGCAAAATTTGTAAGAGGCCAAAGAATCTTGCTTCTTTTAGAATGTTGGCATTTGTGTCATTAGCAGTTAGTTGCATTGCTTTGACCAATTGTGACCTGTTTCTATAAATGACTATTGCTTTTTGCTGCATTTGGTCAGTGTAGACACAGCCTTTGAAGGGTAGTATAAATGAGTTCAGGCAGGGCATCTCTTGTAATCTGGGAACAGAGGAGCCAGTGAAATAAAGATACTTTCTTTCAAAAACCAAGGGAGGAGTCCCAGATGAAATGAATCCTGAAGCCCACTTTTATTTTAGGGGCTCATCGTGAAGATAAGAATCCATTTTGATGCTGAAATAACCAAATAAGAGTAGCACATTCCCATAGGAGTGACCATTCTCTTCCTTTTGGAAGAGGCAGCTTTAGAAAAGTGCCATTATGCAAAGCTGGAGGCCATAAAAAAGTGCCATTAAAGAGAATGCAAATTAGCTTGGGCCTACCAGCCTGGCAGGCATTATTAATGTTGGAGGCAAATAAATTAGGTTGAAGGTATGGAAGAACCATAAAAAGACAACCAGAGGCCAGTGTGACATTGGGCTGATTGCCACTTTAGCTGATGCCTCATGGCTGAGACTTTGCTAAGTGGAAGATTAACTGACAAAACAGCTTGAAGGTTGACGAACTATTTGAGCTCATTGCCAGATACTCTAGAGGCAAAAATACTTATTTTTGTGATTTGTTTTTGCTGAAAGTGGTACAGTATGTTCTAAGAGTATAATAGGCCAACTCTAGCTCATTAAAGCAATATTGAAATGAAGCATATTGGTGGGAATGGTGCATAGTAGACTATTTATGAAAAATTACTTCAATAAAAAACTTCATGAACATGTAAAAATGATTTTATGTATAAATACACCATAAGATTTATGAAAGATAATTATACTAATATGAGAATATGAAGCTGAAGCAAGGTATTTTTAAAAAATTACATTGTTGAACAAAATGGTCTGTGAATATTTCTGCTTTTAGGTAAGGATCTATGCTTTGCATCCGCCTCCTTCAGTTTGTTATTTTGTGACTTAAGCAAATAAAAAAAATAAAAAAGAGATCATTTTAGCATTAGTATATCATTCTACAATCTTCTGGAAGCTTTTGTATTTATCGCCATACGTGTGTACATTAAATCTGCATCTCCCTCTCATTTATATGTTTATGAAGTTCTAAAGATATACACATGTGCACACAAAATAATTAAGCAAGTGATGTGTGTTTGACAATGATTGGTGACTTAATGCCAGTTAGAGGGGGTTAAAAAAGAACACTTGCTTTCTTAATCCAGTTGTTCCCATGCTTTTTGGTTTATGTGCTTAAGGAGAGAACCCATTTAAAGTGCCAGAATTTGCATACATGCAGCTTTGACTGAGACTTCTGTTTAATCCAGTGGTCTTGAAAAATTATTAGTGAGGGTTTTAGAGACCTACATGTCATGAGATCCATTAGGACTGGGTTTATTTCTGGATTCTATTTTACTTGTCTATAAAGTTATCTTTAATCAAATGATACACAGTCTTGACTACTGTTGCTTTGTAGCTAGTTTTGAAAGCAGGAAGTGCGAATCTTTTATTTATTTTTTCTTTCTCTAGATTGTTTTGACTATTGTTGGCACCTTGAATTTCATTGTGAATTTTAGCATCAGCTTATCAATATCTGCAAAGAAGCCGGCTGGGATTTTTTTGGGGATTGTATTAAATCTGTAGATCAGTTTCGGGGAGTATTTCCGTATGGACAATATTGTTTTTCAATTCATAAACACGGGCTATTTTTCCATTTGTTTAGGTCTTTAAATTCTTTCAGTGCTAATTTGAAGCCTTTAGATTGTAAGTTTTGAACTTATTTTGTTAAATTTATTTATAAGTATTTTACTCTTTTGATATTATTGTAAGTTAAATTTTTTTCATTTTTGGATTTTTCATTGCTACTGTATAAAAAGATAATTTTGTTTGTTTGTTTGTTTTGCAATGGAGTCTCTGTCGGCCAGACTGGAGTGCAGTGGCACAATCCTGGCTCACTGCAACCTCCGCCTCCCACGTTCAAGCAATTCTCCTGCCTCAGCCTCTTGAGTAGCTGGGATTACAGGTGCATGCCCCATGCCCGGCTAATTTTTGTCTTTTTAGTGGAGATGGGGTTTCACCATGTTGGCCAGTCTGGTCTCAAACTCCTGACCTCAAGTCATCTGCCCGCTTTGGCCTCCCAGAGTGCTGGGATGACAGGCATGAGCTACTGTGCCCGGCCAGTTAATTTTTCAATGTTGATCTTGTATGCTGCAGTCTTATTGAATTCATTTTTAAGTTCTAATAGTTTTTCAGAGTATCCCTCAAGATTTTCTATACACAAATGATAGAGTTTGGATGTGTGTTCCCCACAATCTCATGTTGAAATGTAATCCCCAATGTTGGAGGTGGAGCCTGGTGGGAGGTGTTTGGATTATGGGAGCAGATCTCTCATGAATGGCTCAGTACCCTCCCTGTGGTAATGAGGTCACATGACATCTGTTTGCTTAAAAGAGTCTGGCACTTCCACCTCTCTCTCTTGCTCCCTCTCTTGCCATGTGACACACTGGTTTCCCTTCACCTTTCACCATGATTCTAAGCTTCCTGAGGCCCTTGCCAGAAGCAGAAGCCAGCACTATGCTCTCTGTACAACCTGCAGAACTATAAGCCAGATAAACTTCTTTTTATGTTACCGAGTCTCAGACATTCCTTTACAGCAACACAAATGGACTAATACAACATGCTTATGTTATCTGTAAATAGATACCTTTATTTCTTACTATCCAGTGTTGATGAATTTTATTTCCTTTTCCTGCCTAACTTCCTTGGCTAGAATATCCAGTAAAATGTGAACTAGAAGTGGCTATAATGAGCTCCTTTATCTTGTTTTTGATCTCAGGGGAAAGCATTCAGTCTTTCATTCTTTTTATTATTTTTTGAGACAAGGTCTCACTGTCATTCAGGTTGGGATGCAGTGGCATGATCAGAGCTCACTGCACCCTCAACCTCCTGGGGCTTGAGGAAACCTTCCACTTCAGCCTTCCAAGTAGGAAGAACTATAGGCAAGGATCACTACGCCTGACTAATTTTTAAATTCTGTGTAGAGATGGGGTCTTGCTATGTCTCGCAGGCTGGTCTTGGACTCCCGGGTTCGAGTAATGTACTGCCTCGACCTTCCAAAGTGTTGGGATAACAGGTGTGAGCCACTGCTCTCTGCCCAGCCTTTCACTATTAAATATGTTAGCTCTAGGTTTTTCCTAGGTGTCTTTATCAGATTGAGGAAGTTCTCTTATTCCTAGTTTGATGAGTGTTTAAAAAAAAATGAATGGATGTTGGATTTTGTCATGATTATTCTGCATTTCTTGAGATAATTGTGTTTTTTCTCTTTATTTTTTATTTATTATTATTATTTTTTGAGACAGGGTTTCCTTTTGTTGCCCAGGGTAGAGTGCAGTGGCATGATCATGGCTCACTGAAGCTTCAGCTTCCTGGGCTCAAGCAATCCCCCCACCTCAGCCTCTTGAATAGCTGGGACCACAGGTGTGCATCACTATGCCCAGATAAGTTTATTTTTTATTGTAGAGATGGGGTCTCACTATGTTGCCCAGGCTGGTCTCAAACTCCTGGGCTCAGGAGGTCCTCCTGCCTTGGCCTCCCACATGCTGGGATTACAGGTTTAAGTCACCACACTCTACCTCTTCATTCTATTGATATAGTGTTTTGCATTAATTTACTCCCAGGTATTAAGCCAACGTTACATTCTCTTGACAAATGCTACTTAGTCATGGTGTATAATCTTTTTTTATATATTGCTGGATTGCTTAGATTTTCTTCTGGTATTTTCATAGTTTCAGGTCTTATGTTTAAGTCTTTAATTTTGCGTTGATGTTTGCACATGAGGGCTAAGGGTCCAGTTTTATTCTTCTGCATGTGGCTATCCAATATTCTCAGCATAAGTTATTGAAGAGGGTGCCCTTTTCCCAATATATATTCTTAGGGCCTTTGTTGAAAATCAGTTAGATGTAAATACACAGATTTTTTTTCTGGGTTCTCTACTCTGTTCCATTGGTCTATATATCTGTTTTCATATCAGTATCATGCTGTTGTGGTTACTATAACTTTCTAGTATAATTTGAAGTCATGTGGTGTCATGCCTCCAGCATTGTCCTTTTTGCTCAGTATTGCTTCGGCTGTTCAGGGTCTTCTGTAGTTTCATACACGTTTCAGAATTTTTTTTTTCTATTTCTATGAAGAATGTTATTGGTATTTTGACAGGGATTGCATTGACTCTGTAGATTGCTTTGGGTAGTGTGGACATTTTAACAATATTAATTCTTTCAATCTATGAACATGTGATGACTTTCCTCTTTTCTGTCTTCTTCAATTTCTTCAGAGTTTTATTGTTTTTATTTTACTTCCTTGGTTAAATTTATTCCTTGTTATTTTATTTTTTTGTAGCTGCTATAAATGGAATTACTTTCTTGATTTCCTTTTCAGCTAGTTTGTCAGTGGTGTATCAAAACACTATTGACTTTTGTATGTTGATGTTTGTGTCCTGCAACTTTACTAAATTCATTAAATATTTCTAAGATATTTTTAATGGAATTTTTAGGGTTTTCTATATATAAGACAATGTCATCTGCAAACAGAGACAGTTTGACTTTCTCTTTTTCAATTTGGATGCATTTTATTTCTTTTTTTTTTCTTTCTCGACTTTTATTTAAGGTTCAAGTGTACATGCGCAGGTTTGTTAGATGGGTAAGTTGCATGTCACTGGGGTTTGGTGTACAAATGATTTCATGACCCAGGTAGTGGGCATAGTATCTGACAAGTAGTTTTTCAACCCTCATCCTCCTCCCACTCTCCACCCTCAAGTAGGCCCTGGTGTCTATTGTTCCTCTCTTTGTGTCTAAGTGTACTCAGTGTTTAGCTCTCACTTATAAGTAAGGACATGCAATATTTGGTTTTCTGTTCCTGTGTTAATTTGCTTAGAATAATGACCTCCAGCTGTATCTATATTCATAGGAGACATTGGTCTGTAGTTTTCTTGTGATGTCTTTGTCTGAATTTGGTATTAAAGTAACACTAGTCTCACAGAATGTGTTGAGATATATTCTCTTCTATTTTTTTAAAGAGTTTGTGAAAGCTTGGTGTTAATTCTTTTTAAATTTTTGGTGTAATTTACTAGAGAAACATATGGGCCTGGGTTTTTCTCTGTGGTAAGTTAAAATTATTTATTCTATCACTTTACTTTTTATAGTTCAATTCAATTTTTTATTTCTTTGCGAGTTAATTTCAGTAGTTTATTGTCTTTCTGGTAACTTGAGCGTTCTTTCCAAGTTATCCAGTTTATTGGCATACAGCTGTTCATAGCATTACCTTATAATTCAATTTATTGTTAAAGGATAGTATTTATGTCCCCTCTTTCATTCCTGATTTTAATAATTGAGTCTTTTCTCTTTTTTGTTCAGTATAAGTTCTGTTTTATCAATTTTGTTGATCTCTTCAAAGATTCAAATTTTGTTTTCATTGATTTTATTAATTCTTTTTGAACTCTCAATTCCCTAGAATCTATATTTCTTTTCTTCTGCTTGCTTTAGGTTTGGTGTGTTCTTCCCTTTTCAGTATCTTATGATATAAAGTTATATTAGTGATTTGAAAGTTTCCAAATTATAGCTGTAAATGCCTACATTTTCAAAAAGAAAAGATTTCAAATCGTTTCATTCCATAAGCTTTGATATGTTTTGTTTTATCCCGTAGGTTTTGGTATGTTTGGTTTCATTGTCATTTGTATCAAATAATTTTCTGATTTCCTTTGTGATTTTTTTCCTTGACTTATTGGTTATTTTGCAGTGTGATGTTTAATTTTTCACGTATTTGTGAATTCCCCAAATTTCCTTCTGTAAATGATTTGTAGTTTCATTCCACTGTAATTGGAGAACATATGTTGTATGATTCAACTATTTTAAATATGTTGAGACTTCACGACCAGTCTGGGCAACACGGCAAAACTCTATTTCTACCAAAAATACAAAAAATTAGCTGAGTGTGGTGGTGCACACCTGCAGTCCCAGCTACTCTGGAGGCTAAGGTGGGAGGATCATTTGAGTCCTGGGAGGTGGAGGTTGCAGTGAGCCGAGATTGTGCCACTGCACTGAAGCCTAGATGACAGAGTAAGACCCTATCTGGAAAAAAAAATATGTTGAGACACATCTTATGTTCTAACATATGCTCTATCCTAGAGAATGTTCTGTGTGCGTCTGAGAAGACTATTTTGCTGTTGGTGGTGGAGTGTTCTATAGATGTTTGCTAAAACTTGTTAGTTTATTGTGCTGTTTAAGACTTCTATTTCTCTATTGATCTTTTTCTAGTTGTTCCATCCATTATTGAAATTGGGATATTGAAGTCTCCAATTATTATTATTGAATTATCTGTTTTTTCCCTTCAGTTCTGTCAGTTTTTACTTCATGTGTTTTGGGAATCTGTTGTTAGCTGCACATATATTTATAGTTTTTATGTTTTCTTGATGCATTGTTTCTTTATCATTATAAAAATTCTCTCTCTAGTAATTTTGTAATATTTATTTTCTCTGATATTAGTATAGCCATTCCATATTTCTTGTGGTTCTTGTTTCCGTGATATATTTTCTCTTCTTTTTCCTCTAAAGTGATTTCTGTCTTTTTCTATGTATAATGTGTGTCTCTTGTAGACAGCATATAGCTGGATCTTGTTTTGTTTTTTTATTTCATTCTGGCAGTCTGTGCCTTTTGATTGGATTGTTTCATCCATCTACATTTAACAATATTAGTGATATGGCTTGATTCACCTTATTTTGATTTTCTGCATATCTCATGTCTTTTTTGTTCCCCTATTGCTCCTGTACTGCTTTGTCTTATATTAAGTTAATGCTTTCCAGTGTAACATTTTAATTCCCTTAATGATTTTCTACTGTATTTTGTTGTTATTTTCTCAATGTATTCTCTAGGGATTAATCTATATATATTAAATTATCAGAATCTACTTCATATTTATAGTAACTTAATTACAATAAACACTGTAAGTGCTTTTCCTAGATAGCTCTGCTTCTTCTTCCCTCTTTTTATGCTGTCATTGTTATAAATTTTACATCTATACATGTTACAAACTCAGCAGCGCATTGTTATAATTATTACTTAATGAAATTTTATGTCTTCTAAAGAAGATAGGAGAAGTGAGAAAACAAGTGTATTTATTAAGTTTCTTATAAACCATGTTATATATCATTACTGGTTCTGTTTGTTTGTTTCTGTGCATTTAAGTTACCATTTTGAATTTCCTCACTCCAGTATAGTCTTGCTCCAAAACATTTATTTTGGTTTGTTATTGTCATATGTTAAATGTATATATGTTATGGTCCCAACAATACAATTATATACCTATTATTTTATGATCGCTTTTCAAAGTTTGTTGTGAGAAAAAGGGAGTAAATATGCATTTATACTGTATTTTATTATTATATTATTATTATTACTCCATTATTTTGTTATTACATTATCTTCAAATGAGCTGATTTTTTCTTTCATGTGGACCTGAATTACCACCTGGTCCCATGTGCTTTCAGCCGGAGAATTTTTCTTTATTATTTCTTGTAATGCAGAACTGTTAGCATGAGATTCTCTCATGCTAACATGAGATATTTTGTTTTCTGTGAATGTCTTTATATTGCTTTCAGTTTTGAAAATATTTTTACTGGATATACAGTTCTTAGTTATTGGTTTCTTTTCTTAAGCATGTTGAATGCCATCCCGCTGCCTTTGTCCTCTATTGTGTCTGATGAGAAGTTAGCTGTCAATGTTATTGGGGTTCCTCTGTGTGTGATGGGTCACTTTTCTCTTACCGCTTTGAAGAGTTTCTCTTTCTCTTTTTAACATTTTTAGTATGGTATGTCTGTGTTAGGATCTCTTTTTGGTTATCCTACTTGGAGTTCATTGAGCTACTTGCATGTGTAGATTAATTTTCCCTCCAGCATAGAGAAAGAAGGTATTAGCCATTCAGATTTTTTTTTTCTGTTGCTTTCTCCTTCTGGTACTCTTCCTTTAGGTGTATGCTGGTGTGCTTTTTGGTGTACCATAGTTCTCTGAGGTTCTGTCCATTTTTATACCTTCTTTCTCGCTCTGTTTTCAGATTGCATAATGTCTACGGAAATATCTTCAAGGTTGCTGATTATTTATCCTGCCAACTCAAATTGTCTGCTGAAGCCTTGTAGTAATTTTTTTTTTTTTTTAATTGAGAGAGTCTCGCTCTGTCACCCAGGCTGGAGTGCACTGGTGCGATCTTGGCTCACTGCAACCTCTGTCTCCTTGGTTCAAGCAGTTCTCCCACCTCAGCCTCCTGAGTAGCTAGGATCACAGACGCACGCCACCATGCCCAGCTAATTTTTGTATTTTTAGTAGAGAGGGGGTTTCACCATGTTGGCCAGGCTGGTCTCCAACTCCTGGCCTCAAGTGATCTGCCTGCCTAGGCCTCCCAAAGTGCTGGGATTACAGGCATGAACCACTGTGCCCAGCCCTTGCAGTACATTTTAAATTTCAATTATTCTTTTCAACTTCAGAGTGTTCATTGGTTTCATTTTTATAATGTCTATATTATATAACATAGACATTATATTATAGAAAATACATAAAAATATATATAAATAAATATATATTATAGAATATAGAATATATGTAGAATAGAATATATATTCTATTCTAAATACAGAAATACATTATAGAAAAAATATTATATATAATATATAATATTATATAATATAGACATAATATCTTTTAACAGATATTATATATTTAGTGAGACATTGTCATTATACCTTCCTTTACTTCTTTAAGTATGGTTTTCATTAGTTTCAACACTATTTCTAAAGGCTGCTTTGAATTATTTGTTAAGTCTGACATCTGGGCCGTCTCACAGATAGATCCCATTGCTTGCCTTTTTCTCTTGTGTATGGGTCACACATTTCTATGTCTTTTCATGTCCCATAATATTTTGTTGGAGACTGGACCTTTTGAAACTCTGGATAATGATTCTCCTCCACTTTCACTGGGTTGTATATTTGTTGCTGTTTGCTTATTTATTCTGGGACTTGTCTGAACTATTTTACTAAAACCTATTTCTCCGCTGTGTGAATCCTTTGATGTCAGAGGGCTGTCTTGGGCATATGCAGAGTCACAGTGGGATAACAGTTTTAGCAGGGATTTCTTTGTGTCTTTCCCTGATATTTCTGTTAAACAGTCTGCCTCTGTTGTTATCACATCTATCTGTTAGACTCCACGAATTGTTGGGTGATTGCTGTATTGTTTTTGACAATATCCTGGGGCATCAATTGTTCCACAGTCTGATTCAATTAAGTCTGGACACTTTTGCTGGGGTATTTTTTGAGGCCAGTCTTTGAGATTTGTTCTAACCCCAGAAGGGCTCTTGTTTGCTGGCTCTTTTTCTGATTATCTAATGTTAGCTTCCCTATGATTTAGCTTGTCACTGTTACACATCCTCTTAAATGCTTATCACCAAGATTTCCATTTTTTTCTTAGAGGACCTTCAGGGTTGTACTTTCCCTTATGCTATAATAAAAAGTCACTTCCTTTGGGGAGAGCTTTGGAGCTCTCTGTTTTATGGCCTACCTTTCTCTTAGTGTACAGTGTCTGAGCCATTGCTTTGGAGTTGGAGGCAAGGACAGGGATCTTGTTTCTCTCAAAATGACACTGCTTCTTTTCTAGCCGGGTATTCATGGAGTCAGTATCCTCTGGTCTTCTCAGTTTGCCTCTCCTGATGTGGAGCCTCTTTGCTGATAGCGAGCTAGACCAGTGGTGATTGGGGATTCAGTGCTGTTGCTTTGCTATGCCTGAAGTACAGTCTCCATCCTATAACTAGAGACACTGTTGAGGAAGGGAGCCCCTGAATTCTTGGCCATGCTTGCCTGGAGTTTAGCCTTTGCAACAAAGAGCTGATGTTGATGAGAATTCTGGAGCCCTTGCTCTCCTGGGGAGATACCATAGCTCTTGACTGGGAGCTAGGGATTGTGGGTATCTCCTCTTTTTGTCCACACCCACCTGTACTGGTCCTGCTGGGTGAAGGGGAGAGAGTAGATCATGGCTCAAGTGCTACAGACTCTCCTTCTTTTTACCAAAGGTTAGTAGACTTCCTTCAATAAATCCTTCCTTATTTGCTATATGCATTAAGAACATTTCCAGAGAGAGTAAATGACTGCTTTAGAATTTTCACCAGTATGGTTGTTTTACTGGGGAGAGGCCTGCAGAGCTATGTCACAGTTTTCTTGGTTTTAGGTATTATGGATGATTTTTTTTAATTGGTTCCAAAACATATTATACATTATGTTCAGGGATGCTGGGTCCTATTTAAATCTTTTATTTTAGCAAGCAGTCTCCCTGTTTAGGTTTAGCATGTAGGTCTTGGCCTACTTTTTTTGGCTGTGGTTCCACTGTGAGTTTAATTTTCAGAACGTTTGTGGTGTTATTTAGGTCTCTTCTGTTTATTTAGTATTATTGGACTTTCACTGGTCTCTGTTAGTGCTGCCTAAGGAAGCCAAGGGCTTTCCCCAAGCCAAGCCCTTGGGTGTCTTTTGGTGGGGGAGGGTTGTATTGAGATCCTTCTTATAGTATTATCCCAGCCTGGTGTCTCTGGTTTGGGGAGGAAAGTCTTGGGCCCATGGGGACTAAGAGGCCTCTTAGACCCATATGCTTGCTGCAGTTGTCTCTTTTGATAGCTCTTTCAGCCTGCCCCAGTGTCTCTGGGCAGGGGAGGAGAGTGTCAGGCCAATAAGGACGAAGAGTCTTTCCAGTGGCTGGGTGCAGTGGCTCATGCTTGTAATCCCAACACTTTGGTAGGCCGAGGTGGGTGGATCACTAGAAGTCAGGAGTTCGAGACCAGCCTGGCCAGCATGGCGAAACCCTATCTCTACTAAAAATACAAAATTAGCCAGGCATGGTGGTGCACATCTGTAATCCCAGCTACTAAGGAGGCTGAGGCATGAGAATCGCTTGAACCTGGAAGGTGGAGGTTGCAGTGAGCCGAGATCACGTTGGTGCACTCCAGCCTGGGCGACAGAGCAAGGCTCCATTTAAAGCAAAACAAAACAAAACAAGAATAACAACAACAAAAAACTTCCTAGAATGGGCTACTTGCCACAATTGGGTCTCTTTTATTGGTTCTGCCCACCCATCTTGATGCCTCTGGGAAAGGGAAGAGAGTCTTAGGCTCATGGGGGCGAAGGAGCATCCTGTATCTAGCTGTTAGCTATAACTGAGTCCCTTTTTCCACTTCCGTCTGCTTATCCTGATGTCTCTGGGGGAAGAGGAGTCTTGAATCCTCAGGGACAAAGGACTTCCTGAAATAGTCTCCTACCTGTGGTTAGGTCCTGTTTGCTTAATTTGGTTTTGTGGACCTTTTGCATATCCTTGTTGTTTTTCCCTCTAGTTTTTCTATCAGTTTTCCAGAGAGGAGGTCGAAGTTTCTAACTATAATTGTGGATTTGTCTATTTCTCCTTTTAGTTCCATCAGTTTTCACTTCATATATTTTGCTTTTCTGTTCTTTGTTACACACACATTTAGAATTGTTGTGTGTTCTTGGTTGATTGACCCTTTTATCATTATGTAATGTCCCCCTACATTCTTGGTAATTTTGTGTTCCAAAGTCTACTTTACCTAATATTAGTATAGCTGCTTATTGCTTTATTTTGATTGATACCTACATGATGTATTTTCCTATTTTTCAGTGCCTTCTTTTGCTTGTTTTATGTATTATGTCAGGCTGGAGTACAGTGGCTATTCACAGGTGTGATCACAGCTCACCGCAGCCTCGAATTACTGGCCTCAAGTGATCCTTCCACCTCAGCCTCCCAAGTAGGTAGGACTGTAGGCTCACACTATGGCACCTGGCTTGTCATGTGTGTTTTTTTGTAAAATCTAGAATTAGTTGGAGGAATAGAGAGAAATGTGTATACTCTTGTCTTGTCCAGAACCAGAAATTTAGTTCACCTATTTCTGTTTTCTTGAATGATCTGGGTTGGCTTTTTAAGTCTTTGAGGCTCCGTGTTGCACTCACCTAATTTTAGCTCAATAATATCATGTTACTGAGTCTACCACTCTGTACATCAAAGGCTGTAGTGGCTCAATTTTTTTTCAGGGATCAAATTTTCTAAGTCCATATATTTTTATCAAATATGCCCCCAGCCTTTTGTTGCTTTGGTTGCATCTGTCCCTCCATTGCTTTTGTAGGCATTTGGTTTTGGAGAGTTGCAATGATGTATGATCTGCAAATCTCCATCTGCTGCCACTGACTCAGCATGAATAGAAACAAAAATTGACTATAAATAGGTTGACACTAAGACAGACCTAATAACATGGCCTATTTGTATTAAGTTGGACTCTTTGCCATTAATTCATTCAGTATGAAGTGCTTACTGTGTGCCAGGATCTGTGTTAGGTCCTGGGGTTACAGAGCTAGCAGTGCCCGTAGGTACTGATTTTGGAGAGTTCACAGACTACTGAGAGGAGACAATCAAATAGGGTGCTATGATAAAGGTGAGCACAGGTTGCTGTGACAATAGAGAACAAGGTTCTCAAATCAGGGTAGGCTCTGTTGATGGAGGTGACACCTGAGTTGAGTCCCTGATATAGTTTGGATATTTGTCTCTGCCCAAATCTCATGTTGAAATGTAATCCTCAATATTGGAGGTGGGGCCTGGTGGGAGGTATTTGGATCATGGAGGCAGATCCCTCATGAATGCCTTGGGCCATCCACTTGGTGATAAGGGAGCTCTCACTCTGAGTTCACATGAGATCTGGTTATTTGCAAGTGTGTAGCAGCTGAGCAAATTGGCACATGCCTGTAATCCCAGCATTTTAGGAGGCTGAGGTGGGAGTTTGAGGCCAGAAGTTTGAGACCAGCCTGGCCAACATGGTGAAACTCCATCTTTACTAAAACTACAAAAATTAGCCAGGCATGGTGGTGTGTGCCTGTAATCCCAGCTACTTGAGAGGCTGAGGCAGGAGAATCGCTTGAACCCAAGAGGTGCAGTGAGCCAAGACTGCCCCACTACACTCCAGCCTGGGCAACAGAGTGAGACTCCGTCTCAAAAAAAATAAATAAATAAAAAGTGTGTGGCAACTCCTCTCGACCACTGTCTCTCTCCTCCTCCTGCTTTTGCCATGTGACATGCCTGCTATCCTTTCACCTTCCACCATGATTGGAAGCTTCCTGAGGCCTCCCCAAAAGCCAAGCAGATGCTAACACCCTGTTTCTTGTACAGCCTACAGAATCGTAAGCCAATTAAACCTTTTTTCTTTATAAATTACCCAGTCTCTGGCATTTCTTTCTTTTTCTTTTTCTTTTCTTTTTTTTTTTTTTTGAGACAGGGTTTCACTCTGTAGCCCAAGCTGGAGTGTAGTGTTGTGTTCTCTTATCACTGTAACCTCTGTCTCCCAGGCACAAGCGATCCTCCCCGCTCAGCCTCCAGAGTAGCTGCAACTACAGGCACACACTACGATGCCTGGCTAAGTTTTTGTATTTTTGGTAGAGACAGGGTTTTGCCATGTTGCCCAGGCTGGTCTCGAACTCAAGCATTTCTTTATAGCAATGCAAGTATGGCCTAATACAGTCCCCAAGGATCCATAACCGGGCAAGGATTGGGGGAAATCTTAGGAAGCAGCATGAGTAAAGGGAGAGTTACAAGAGAAAGTGTAGCTTGTACTTATGGGCTGGAATGAGATCTGTGACCTCAGAATTTGATAAAAACCAGGACACCTAGAGCCCTGTAGGATATGCAACTTATTTTGTACTTTAGTCTGAGAGCAGTGAGAAGGCATTGGGACTTTTTAAGTAGAGGAGTCATTTAATTTGATTTGTGTATTTACTGAATTCCTCTGGCTTCTGTGTGAAGGGGCTGGAGAGTGGCAAGAATACGGCAGTAAGTTAGAAGGCTGTGGGGAGCAGCCCAGGGAGACAGGGTTGTGGCTTGGCTTGGGGAAGTGATTGTGGGGATGCAGAGAGGAGAATGGATTCAGGAGGTTTGGGAGGAAGAATAGAAAGAATGCTGCGAGTAAAAGATATAGATGGTAGGGATGAGAGTGAGGAAACAAGGAAGTTTCTGCCAAGGATTCTGCCTTGAGAAGACTGGAGAGGAAGCTGTGATAAGCAAGGCAATGGGAGAGAGTCTTTGTTTACATGTGGAATTTGGGGAGACTGTGGAGTCGCCATGTTGAGATGCCCACAGGCAGTGGATCTGTGGATGGGGAGGTCAGTACTGCAGACATAGACTGGCAGGGATTTTTGTTTGTTTGTTTGTTTTGTTTTGTTTTTGAGATGGAGTCGCCCTCTGTCGTCCAAGCTGGGGTGCAGTGGTGCGATCTCAGTTTACTCCAACCTCTACCTCCTGGGTTCAAGTGATTCTCCTGCCTCAGCCTTCCGAATAGCTGGGATTACAGGCACACCACCACGCCCAGCTAATTTTTGTATTTTTAGTAGACATACGTTTTCTCCATGTTGGCCAGACTGGTCTGGAACTCCTGGGCTCAAGTGATCCACCCGCTTTGGCCTCCCAAAGTGCTAAGATTATAGGCATGAGCCACTTCACCCAACCAGATTGGGAGTTTTGAGGTGCTTTGTCTCATTTATCTCACTTAAAATAATTTCAAAATATGTTAAAAGGAAATGTTATTTGCAACGCATAGACAGGTTTTCCTCGCTAGTTGCTAAGGATAAAATCGAAACAACTGTACCTAAACAGACAAGATTGGAAGAGGCTGTTCTGGACCAAATGGGATGCTAAACCTCAGAATGGATTGACAAGAGAAGGCCATGCAGAATGGTGAGAAGGTCCTACTTACAAGGCCCTAAGTGAAGGATACCTGGAATGCCTCTGAAGACTGGCATTTGGATGCCCGTTCCTTCCCATTACAGTTGCCAAGCCCAAGAGCAGTGGAGAACAACTGCACCTTCTTGCCATGAAGTGTGTACACTGGAAAAAAGTAAATGCTTGCATTTTCTTTTTCCTCTGTTTCTTTTCTATATACCACTCTCCAAAAACATAGATTTCTCTAGATCACAGTTGTTCGTGGAGAAGTGAGAGTGACAATTTTAGGGTAAAAAATTTAATATTGTGGGAATTATCTCTAACCAGTGAAATTACTAATGAAGATATTTATTCTTGGGAATCTAGAATCAGCTATTTAAACTTTCTAGGATTTGGAGTCACACAGACCTGAGTTCATGTGATGGCTCTTTCACTTACCAGTCGTGAGACTTTGGGTTATTCACTGCACCTACTTCTGATCTTCAGTTTCCTCATTTGTAAAAGGAGAATGCTACTTCATGGGACTGTTTTGAGACCCAAATACTGTATGGTAAGTGAGAGGGATTTATTAAGTATAAGTTGCTCTTTAAATGTTATTTAATCATTATTTAGCTTCTGGTTTCATTCTATTAATAACATTTTAAAGTGTTATTAGAAAAATTGTAAAATTCTTGCTAATATTAAAATACATTACTTTATTTAAAAGTAACTCCTAATTCATGTCCACCTAATAACAAAGAATATCATTAGGGGGCTGTAAACAAAAAAATCAAATTGTTCTTTCTTTCCTCTATACACTCTGGTCATCAAAATATGTGAATTTTTCCCACACAGACCAATACTCTCACACTAGCTGGGTGTCTTACAATTCAATTCAGTACTGAAACTAACCAGTGTTAGTGCAGGCCCCATAGATTAAGGACTCAGTCCCACAAGTCTGCCCCCTCCCCTTCAGACACCAATCTCAAGTCCCAGGTTGTCACCTGTACTTCTGGCTGTAAATCAAGGTTTCCATGACCCCCTCCTTAGGTTTGACAACTTGCTAGGACAGCTCACAGAACTCAAGGAACACTTACTTACATTTACTGGTTTATTATTTAAGAAAGGATACAATAAAGGGTACAGATGAGCAGCCAGATGCCAAGGTACATAAGGAAAGGTATATGTGGAGGGATGCAAAGCCTCTTGTCACCTCCATGTGTTCACCAATATGGAAACATTCTAAACCCTCTCTTTTTGGGGTTTTGTGGAGGCTTCATTAGGCAGGACTGATTAAATAATTTGTCATTGGTAATAATTCAGTCGCTCTTTTTATCTTCTCTTTTGAAACAGGGTCTCACCCTGTCACCTAGGCTAGAGTGCAGTGGTGCAATCACAGCTCACTGCAACCTCTGCCTCCCGGGTTCAAGCAATCGTCCCATCTCTACCTCCTGAGTAGCTGGGACCACAGGCACATGATCTCACTTTCTTTTCCAGGCTGGTCTCTAACTCCCAGGCTCAAGCAATCCTCCCACCTCAGCCTCCTGAGTATCTGGGATTACTGGCACACACCACGACACACGGCTAATTTTTGCTTTTCCTAGAGGCGGCGTTTCACCATGTTGCCCAGGCTGGTCTGGAACTCCTGAGCTCAAGTGATCCACTCACCTCAGCCTCCCATGAAGTCCTGGGATTACAGACGTGAGCCACCACGCCTCATCAATAACTCAATCTTAAACCCCTCTCCCTTTCCTAGAGGTGGTGGGGCTGGTCTGGCTGAAAGTTTCAACCCTCTAATCACATGGTTGGTTCCCCTGGCAACCAGCCCTCATCCTCAGGCTATCCAGGAGCCCCCAGCCATCAGTCATTCATTAGCACACAAAACATTTATCACTTCAGAGATTCCAACAGTTTTTGGAGGAATGAAAGTCAAAATATATATTTCTTATTATAAATCACAATACCAAAGTGATTATTGGTATGTATGTTTTTAATTTTAGGCTAAGCGAGAATTGATTCTATTCGAATTTTTCCCCAGGCTTATAGGAACACATTTGAGGGCATCCGTTGATGCCTCATTAACTATTTCAAACCTAAAATGTGTCAAATGCTGTGACTTTGTAACTATTGTTGATCTTCCCTTTAGCATGAAATATTTTAATGATCTCAAGACATTTATATTATCAGATTTTTGCATATATTCACTAAACTTTGGTATTATTAGTGGTCGCGATGTGTCCCATAAATATTCCTGGTTTCCAACTTGAGTTGGATTTAAAGAGGCAAAATTTAGCAAATGTGCCATACCTGAAGGAAGTTACGCACTGTAGCTTGCGACAGCTGAAGAGCAAGGCTTTACCTGGTGATAGATTTTAACTGGGGAATAGTTATTGTAAAAAAATTTTGATTTGTTTAGACTGCAAGATATGCAGGCTAGCATTGGATGCTTGAAAGGAAAATTACATTTTTGCTGAAATCCAGGTGGTGCAAAAATTTTATGGACTTCTATAGATATTTCTTGATGCCTAGAGATTTGTTTTTTTAATTGCAAATATGAATTGTCTATTTACAGATGCTATTACATATGGAGGGGGCCTGTGGTGTATGGCACTGTTCCTTGTACTAATGGTACCCAGGTTCCATTCTCTGCTCAGCTCGGTGACTCTAGACAAAGCCCCCGAAGTGCTGTCTGCTTCAGTCTCCTTAATGGCGAAGTGGAAATGAATACCTACTATCACTTAACTCATGGAGATGTTGGACTGATAATTAGATCATGCCTTAACAGCACTTTGAGCTCTATTGAAAAATATGTTGTCTCAAATTAAGTAGAGTCTATGGTTTTGTAAATATAAATATATTGCCAGAAAATAAATCACTGGGGGAGCAAAACACGTAGACCAAATATAACAGGGATTAGTAACATCAGTAAGCATAGTTGGGAAAAGAGGGCACTAAAGCAAGCCAAGAAGAAAGTGTTGCTCTTGTAAACCAAAAATAAAATGCTGAGACCCACCCCCCCAACCATCTGAGTGGACTTCCTCTTCGACCAAGGAACTCTTAAAATTTAACTTGAAAGACTGGTTCAAGTCATGACAGGATGTGGGGGTGGGACATGCCTCATCATTACCTCTCTGGCATTAACATCAACACAGACCTTAAGTCTGATAAGAAGCATTTACAATCTGTTCTCTTGGAATTTTGCTACCTGGAGACTTCCTCTGCACAATAAGAACTTTGGTCTTCACAATCCTTTATCTTAACCCAAATATTTCCTTTCTATTGATCCTAGGTCTTTAGATAAACTCAACCAGTTGTCAATCTTTTTTTTTTTTTTTTTTTTTTTTTTGAGACAGAGTCCAGTTCTGTCACCCAGACTGGAGTGCCCTGGTGCGATCTTGGCTCACCGCAACCTATGCCTCCCAGGCTCAAGTGATTCTTATGCCTCAGCATCCCAAGTAGCTGGGATTCCAGGCGTGTGCTACCACGTCTGGCTAATTTTTGTACTTTTAGTAGTGACAGGGTTTCGCCATGTTGGGCAGACTGGTCTCGAATTCCTGGCCTCAAGCAATCCACCCGCCAAGGTCTCCCAAAGTGTTGTGATTACAGGCGTGAGCCACAGAAAAATTTTAAACCTACCTATAAAGCCGGAAGCTCTCCCCTTCAACTTGTCCCGCCTTTCTGAACCGAACCAATATATTTCTTAAATGTATTTCATTGAAGTCCCATGCCTCCCTAAAATGTATACAACCAAGCTGTACCCCGACCACCTTGGGCATACGTTCTCAGGACCTCCTGAGGGTTGTGTCATGGGCCATGGTCACTCCTATTTGTCTCAAAATAAATCACTTCAAATATTTTGTAGAGTTTAACTCTTTTCATCAACACTCTGCCAAAAGGAGCCCTGAAATGTTGGTCAGATTTGGACAAGGACCATGGCCATGTGGCTTAAATGGCATTTGCTCACTTGTTGGTAATGAGTTGCATTTAAAGAGGTGAGATAAGTGGAGACAACCAGCAACATCGGGCACCTGTGGACAAAAAAAAAGCGTTTTTGTTTAAGCCAAGGTGATACTATCCACATCTGCCTAGAAAGTTGTTTTTTTGTTTGGAGTAGCTGGGACTGCAGGTGCCCGCCACCACACTTGGCTAATTTTTTGTTTTCTTTTTTTAGTAGAGACGGAGTTTCACCATGTTAGCCAGGATGGTCTCGATCTCCTGACCTCGTGATCTGCCCGCCTCAGACTCCCAAAGTGCTGGGATTACAGGTGTGAACCACTGCACCCGGCCCTGCCTAGGAAGTTTTTTGAAAGAGTGTTTATTTGTGAAAATGAAGATGCTTCTTTATGTCTATAGCTTTCTGGCTTTACTCCTTTCAGAGATCTGACTTGTAAGGCAATAGATAGAAATGATGGCTCATCACCATCCAATGAGCCAAATTATTTACTCCATAAAATATTATCCTACTTTCTAACTCCAACCATACAATTTGAAGGAAAGAAGCCCAGGGGTCCTGATTAAGCCATTGATGTGTCTGGCTGAAGGATGATATGGGCTTCTCATTGACTGAGCTAACAACATGACCTGCCCAGGCAGGATCCTGGCTGACTCCTAACTCCAGGATGAAAGCAGGAAGGTAAACAGTCTTTGGGTAATTTACTCAAATTGTAACCAGTGAATACCTCAAGCATGGCACTCACCGTGCTATAGTGTAATTGCCTGGCTTTTGTTTTTGCTTTATTTTGTTTTGCCTGTTGGGAGTTCTCTAATACTTCAAACATGGCACTTACCATGCTGTAGTGTAGTTGCCTGGTTTTTGTTTCTGTTTTCTTTTGTTTTACCAGATGGGAGACTATGTCTTTCATGTCTGTCTTCCTGGTGTCTTTGTCCACATTAATCAATTATTGTATCTTGAATGAGCAAAATTGTAATTTTCAAGCACCATAAATTCAACCTGCCAAATGCGAGATCCAATATTTTGTCTTTCAGGGGATGGCACTACAGCCATCTTTTCAGGAACCTGAGTATTTTCCAAACCAGCACTTTTCAAACTTAACTATGCATATGAATCACTGCGTTTTGTGAAAATGAAGATTCTGATTCAGTAGGTCAGGGGTGGGGCATGAGATTCTGCATTTTTAACAATCTCCCAGGTGAGGCTGATTCTGTTGGTCTGTAGACTACACCTTAAGTAGTAAAGATCTAGACCCTGGTCTCTACCTTATCTGCAAAATTTAATCCATCGCCAAGTCATGTTGTCTCCATCTCCTTTGTCCCAACTTATGTCTGTTTCTCTTGCCACCACTTTAGCTGAAGCCTTCATCATTTCACTGCAGAGATTATTGCAATAGCTTTCATGTAGTCTACCTACTCTTTATCCTTCATGCCACTGTCTACACTGCAGCCAAGATGATATCTCTCAAATACGTCTTTGGGCATGACAATCCGTTGTTAAGGGGCTTTCAATGTAGGCTGAAGTAACAGCCCTTCTGTGGTTAGATTGCCTTTATATTGGGTGGGAGCAGAGGCAGGGGCAAAACAGTGTGAGAACTGAAGATCCAAGAGCTTAGAGTACTGGTGGACCAGTAATAAGGACCAATCCATGCAGACGGAGCTTCCTACAGTTATTGTCTCCTCCATCCATCTAGCCAGTTGCTGGTTAGCTAGCTGGGCAGGCATCCAACATGCCAAAAGTATTGGCTCTTGGACCAGACAAGCTTTTTCATGTCATTTACGCTAAAACTTGATATCTATTCTTTCAGAGCCTCTGACAGATAAGATGCCTTGCTGTTTTTTTCTTTTAAATCAAAATGTTAGCTAGTCTGGGTCCCATCAGTCCAAAATCCCTTGCTCATGTTCCTTTTCCATTTGAATTACTGAGAATTTTAGTGTACATCGATCAACAATTTGTTCCATATCCTGTACCTAAAAGATGTTTTGCCATTTCCTTTTTGTTTCAGATTTTTTTTTTTCTGTGTTTTTGGTTGGGGTTTGGTAGATGGTTACTGTGTGCACATTCTCACGGAAGTGTAAGCATCGATGATACTGAACCTGTCCTGGGAATGGGATGCACTGCCTTGGGTGGCTTCAGGAGATTAGCACACTTCCAGGATGAGGCATTTTCATTTCCACCTTAAAGAAGGAGCCCGCTGTGCTTTCTGAGACCTACTGTATCTGTGATGGCAGGACTTCAGGAGACAAGAAGAAGAGGAAGGCATCCTATCCTTTTGGTGGGTGGATGGACGGGCCGAGTCTATCTCAGAAATTTTTAATTTTTAACTTCCCTGTCACTTTCCAGTCTTCAGCCAGCCCCCCACCGTCTACCTCCCACCTCTGGAGTATGACTTCATTCAGAGGAGAATGCTGAGCTCTGTTGACATTTGGTAGAATTTGTTTTCTTCTCTCTTTAATTTAGCAACTAATCACAGGGGTTGTTCTTTGTTCATCTTTCCAGGATTTTCTGTACTCTGACTAATGCTTACAGCTGGCTCTCTCTGGAGAGAAGTGCTGGGAAGATCAATCAAATGAAATCTTAAAGGGTAAATCAGGTTTTCAAATGTGTTCAGGCAGCTTTAAATCATTTCAGTGGGAAGAAGTGCTTACAAGGGCAGAAATTTGCCCAGTGAAATGCCTCCCAATGGCAACAGAGCAATCACACCTTGAATGGCTGCTTTGTAGCCTGAGTGTCCAGTTCTTCTGAGATTTCCAATGGCCATTTACAACTCAAGAGTGAGGGAGAAAATGAAGTGCATTTGACTTGAAGGAATTCACTAATGTAAGATCAAAGTTGTAAAAACTGTACCTGAATATGCTCTATCAAAGGGCTGTATGCAGATGTTAAGAAAGGGAAGCTGCACAAAATACCTCTTTTCAATAATTCCACATTTTCTTTAGTTTTTCAGCTCCTATAAATCTCAAGAAGTAATTAACATGAAACCTATATTGTATTTCAGGAAAAACTCTAGAGAGTCTTCCTTAGGCCTTTAGAAATCAGTGATGCTGTTTTCTGTCTTCTTAGAAGTCCTAAAATGAAAAATTTTGTCATGGAAATTGACCCATTCAAAGCAGAGAGTTTATGTGACTTTATGGTATAGGAAATTTGAAAATCGCATCTCATCTTTTATTTTCTGTTATCATGTTAAACCATGGTTGTGCCTATGGGATTAAGTGAATATTTTAGCCACTTGCATTAAATGATTAGCCAGTCTTTTCATAGTGACATTTGGTTGTATGTGCTGCTAGTCCTGCAGCAGTCTAGTCTGCTAGTGGTTAACTATGGAGAATTGGTCAGAGGAGTCCCTCTCCCTATTACACATATCTCATTAAAGACTCTCTGCAACTGCCAAACCAGAAAAGGGTATTTATTTCATGATTCATTAAAGAAAACATAATTTGGAAGGCAATTTTGTAAAGTCATCATCAAACATAGTCCACCATCCAGTAGGAATTATCCTCTCATTATCTCTTTTTCTAGAGGGTCATTGATGTTGTTCCCCTCTGTTAGCATGAATAATTAAGGACTGAGTATAAAGAAGTGGTGTGGACCTATGGTCAATCTGAAGGTGTCATCAGAAGAGTTAGCAGGGCTTTCTTGCCTTCAGCAGGCCATTTATTCTGAGCTAACCTGCCAATTGTATTTAGAACAGGGACCATTAACAGGGTGACTGTTTTGGTTGACTGTAAATAGGCTGCAGGGCTTTTTCCAGAGCAAATAGAGAAGCCAGCTGGGCTTCACTAAGACCACCTAGGAAGAGAGATCATGTCCCACCTGATCACATTCCAAGCAGGTAGCAAATGGGCTCCAATTGAATTGTACTTCTGAAGGCTTTCTGAAGGGGTAGGGGAAAATACCTCCCATCTTAGAAATTATGGCTGCTAGTGGCCAGTTTAAAAAATTACTGGCCGTCAGCAGCAACTGTCTTAGCTTTTTGTCCACCTATAGCTGTCAGAAAGACAAGCTTTGTCCTCCTGGCAAAACTGCCTCTCAAGGTCTGTGCCATCATTGTGGCTTGGTTTAATCAAGCTACCAGGGTTGCCCCTGTGTCTCTCATCTGGCTCTTCCAGAAGGGACAGTTTGGAAAACTTTCAGAGATCCTGATGATTTCATAGGGGGAGACCACGCTTAAGGAATAAGACCCTCCACACATGGCAGTGAGAGTGGCATGTTCATTGCCACCAAAAGAAGCCCCTCTGTTAAAACAAACCTGATACCAAACAGAGCTAAGGTTGCTTGAGGGCTTCGTATTGTAAGGCCTATGGGCATGCAATGAAATAGGCGATGATGTGGACTCTGAACCCTGAGGAAGCAGTTTAAATCACTAGCTCTGCTGTTTATTAGCTGGGAAACTTTGGGCAATTTATTTCAGTTGTCAGGTCTTCAGTTTCATCATCTCAAAAATTGGGAGGACAGTGCCTGTCTTTATATACTCCTGGACTTGTGTTGAGGAGATCATGGATAAAGTGTGTTGCACACAGTAAGGGCAGTTATCATGGTTATCAGCCACACTGCAGCTAATTGGGCTCTAGTTACCCCATTTATCCCCGGTTAGGTAGGCCCAGGACTTTCTTAAGCTTTTCTCACCTTAAAGCGGAAACAAATTTCCTCTCCTGTAGGGGCCACGTGGCTCTGTTTAAATGTGGCTCTAAATGAGATGTGTGCCATTTGACAGGTCACCTTGTAAGGATACACAACATTTCCAGCCATGTAAAGGTGACTAACTTCTTGAAATCCCCTCTTTGAGAACTGCCTTTAGAACTGGTCTTTTTAGTCACAAAAGAAACACCTTTCAACAGGGTCTTTTTTTTTTTTTTTTTTTGAGAGGGAGTCTCCACCCAGGCTGGAGTGCAGCGGCGCAATCTTGACTCACTGCAACCTCCGGTTCCCGGGTTCAAGCAATTCTCCTGCCTCAGCCTCCCAAATAGCTGGGACTACAGGCACACGCCACCATGGCCCTGCTAATTTTTTGTATTTTTAGTAGAGACATGATTTCACCATGTTGACCAAACTGGTCTCAAACTCCTGGCCTCAAGTGATCTGCCCGCCTCAGCCTTCCAAAGTGGTGGGAATACAGGTGTAAGCCACCATGCCTGGCCTCAACATGGTCATGTTTTGAATATGCTTGGACAGAACCTTGCCACCATTTCTCATAGTCATGTGTATGGTATTTAAACCATAGAATATCAGATTTGTAATGCCCCCTAGAAATCTTCTAGTCCAGTAGTTTTCAAACTATGTTCCCCAGATCTCAAGTGTTTGGAGAAGGGACATCAAGGTCAGGGAAAATCCAAAGCACCGTATGTTCTTGATGCTAAGATGCCATTAGTTGTAGTTTGCACCATCAATTAATACTGGCATTTCAGGAATATTAAAAGAGTGTATGCAGTCATTCTAAGACCCATCCTTATTTTAGATATGAACTGCAATTAAATACAGTCTGCATTAGTCAGGGTTCTCCGGAGGGACAGAACTAAGAGGATAGATATATATATACGAAAGGGAGTTCATTAAGGAGAATTGACTCACACGGTCACGAGGTAAAGTCCCGCAATAGGCCATCTGCAAGCTGAGGAGCAAGGAAGCCAGTAGTGGCTCAGTTTGAGTCCCACAACCTCAAAAGTAGGGAAGCAGACAGTACAACCTTAAATCTGTGGCTGAAGGCCTGAGAGCCCTTGGTAAACCAGTGGTGTAAGACCAAGAGTCCAAAAGCTGAAGAACCCGGAGTCTGATGTTCAAGGGCAGGAAGCATCCAGCACAAGAGAAAGATGAAAGCCGGAAGACTAGGAAGTCAGCTAATTCCGCCTTCTTCTTCCTGCTTTGTTCTAGCCATGCTGGCAGTCAGTTGGATAGTGCCCACCCAGATTGAGGGTGGGTCTGCCTATACTAGTCTGCAGACTCAAATGTTAATCTCCTCGGCAACACCCTCACAGACATATCCAGGAACAATACTTTGCATCCCTCAATCCAATCAAGTTGACACTTAATATTAACCATCACACAGTCCATCATCAAATTAAAGAAATGTAATGTTTTCTGTTAAACAGTATAATTTTACACCTTTGGATAAGCACTGTTTCATTGCTATTTTATAGATTGGGCTTATGTCTATGGTTTCATGTCACAGATTTCTGCTCCTATAGAGTTTGAAAATTGACCTAATCTAGCCCGTTTCTTCTGCAGAGGTCCAGACAGGAGAAGGTCATACAGATAGTTAGCAGCAGGGCTGGGGCTAGAACTCGGGCTTCTTGACTGCCACTCCAGTTCTCTTCACAATGTTATAGTGCCTTTTGTCTACAGCCATATTGCATCACCAGCACAGCTTTCCTTTGCC
This sequence comes from Mandrillus leucophaeus, assembly GCF_000951045.1. Classification (NCBI taxonomy): domain Eukaryota; kingdom Metazoa; phylum Chordata; class Mammalia; order Primates; family Cercopithecidae; genus Mandrillus; species Mandrillus leucophaeus. Next base: position 377,267 of record NW_012103576.1, read on the forward strand.
ATGACTTGGTTTGCATGCAGGAATTGTAAACCCATCTTATTAAAAGTTACCAATGATAGACCAGGCCCAGTGGCTCACTTCTGTAATCCTAGCACTTTGGGAGGCTGAGGTGGGCAGATCACAAGGTCAGGAGTTTGAGACTAGCCTGACCAACATGGTGAAACCCCATCTCTACTAAAAGTACAAAAAAATTAGCCGGGTGTGGTGGCAGGCGCCTGTAATCCCAGCTACTCAGGGGGCTGAGGCAGGAGAATACCTTGAACCTGGGAGGCGGAAGTTACAGTGAGCCGAGATCGCGCCAGTGCACTCCAGCCTGGACGACAGAGAGAGACTCTGTCTCACACACACAAAAAAAAGTTACCAATGATAAGAACATTTTATGTTACTACAGCCCTTTACATTTTACAGAACAATTTTATATTCTCCTTTTCCTTACATCTTTACCACAGCTTGTTAGGTGGAGCAAGGAGGATATCATCATCATTATTATCATCATTATTAAGACAATCACCTCCATTGTATGGATGAGAAAACTGATACCCAAGGAGAATAAGCAATTGGCTCAAGATCATGCAGACAGTTAACAGAACTGAGAAGACCATCCATGGGTCCTGACTTACTCATTCAATGTTGTTACACATCAAAGCAAAACATAAATCTAAAGATATGTCTTGAGGAAAGAGTTACTCACTAGAAGCTTGCAAGAATATCATTTGATTGCTGAAAGCAGCTCATCTTCACCAGGGATGTTGAGTTACTGATATCCCAGAAATCCCATGTCACTGGGTAATTTCAACTACAAGTTGGTTCCATAGCTTGAGCCCTGAGCCCTGAGGATGGCCTTATACTGAGCATTGGGTGTTTTATCGTAACAGAGACAGCTAAGGTTTAACAATGGGCTAATAGCCAATGACAGTGCTTCCTGCACTGCTAGTGAGAGTGCCAAACCAAGGAGGAGCTGAGGAACAGTCCAGTGGCTAATGTGGGGATTAGCTGCTGCTTTGGGTAATCTGTGTACAGTTCAGGCTGGATACAGGAGAGCCTCAAGGACTCATTTCACTTGGCTGCTTCTTGATCTGCAATTTTGCATGCTGCATGCAGCAATTTTCCCTTTGAAAATACATCTTTCCTTTTAAAAATGTGGTGACGTGACTTTTCTGAAGTTTTAAATGGTTGATCATTTTTAAGCTGGCACAAAAATGGTTATAAATCTTAATACTTAAAAATGTAAAAGGAAAGTATAAACCCTACTCACTTGTTTGGTACCTTTTGTGTGTTTGAGCGTGCAAGCCCAGCTCAGCAGGCCCTTTGGATGTCCGCTGAAGTTCAGAAAGCAATGATCTAGTCGCATCAAGACATTGAATCTTCTGAATTCTGGCCTTGTGCCCTCCAGGTCAGGGCCATAGTGTTGATTAGTTGGTTGCCCAAGAAATGGTCCTGCCACGCCCCTGAATTTCCCTCTTCTGGATGAATAGAAAGTTTCCATCTACAGAGTTGGCAAGCTCTGTGCTGTTAATTTCACTTAGTTAAAAGGAAAAAAATAACTAAACACACAATTATAAGTAAACTACTCTGCAAACAAGTTTAGGATTCTAAAGAACATTTGGTGGTTAGACTTAAATGCTGTAGGCTATGATTACCCTTAATTCTGCACACAGGCTTCACAGCCAGAAGTTACATGATTTGGTCTTGTCGGATGAAGTCCCCTTTTTGCCTTGTTCACAGGGAGATTATGGGGGTGGTAATTGTCAGTGGATTCCAAAACTCCCTGGTCAATTTAAGCATTTATATGTGGGTTAATAAAGTGATGATATCATGCAGAAAGCACACTGTCACAGAAGGAAGTAACTATTAGCAACATCATGACACCTTAATCTTTTTCTCCCTTTGGGAGAGCAGAATGGGTTAAACAGAAAGGTTTGCTTTTATTATTGAAGCAAAAACAATCACATTTTTGTCTAAGTTGTTTAGTCAGTAAGTTTTGTGTAATTCAATGGAAATAATTCCATGGTAACTTAGTAAGTCAGTATTGAAAAGGCTGGGTGAAAAGACAACATTTTAGAGCAGGCAGTGGGAAGCCTGAGGGAGCAGGAGAGCAGGATAGAGGGGCTGGTTAATCAGCCATCATTTGCAAGGACAATATATAATCCTGTTTGATTTGGTGGAACAGGTCCCTTATGGGTAACATATTCCCCAATCCCAAATCAGGAACTGCAAACTCATTTTACTTGCTATAACCTGAATCCTCATAGGACTGGGGCTTAAAAATTGTGGTTGACTAAGTGGGGAGGGCTGAGTTTTAGAAGATGCCACCTAAGGGTAGTGGGGGCAAGCACTTCACCAGGAAAGGCATTGACAGGATTTTTCAGTATAAATTCGCCAGCTGGAGACCTCTGCAGCCAGCAATGGGCATGCCTGGATCTCACTCAGGCCTTGGGCTTGCTGCAGGAGGCACCCGTTCACTTGGCCCAGCAGACTGTTCTTGGCTTGTGCTCCTGCCCAGATCCCACACTTGCCACAGGATCCGCACTCAGCCTGCAGCTGAGCCAGGCATGCTGCAACCAGCTTCCCCCTTGTGTGCTGACATCTGGATGAGGGGAACAAACATGGTGGCATCTGAACAGGGATGCCAACAACCTTGAAGCCCCAGAGGGGGTGTTACAGTGTGCTAACAGTTGTTTTAGTCCCACCATCCATAGCCCCAGCAAACAGGGATGTGTTAACAGCTCTTTTAGTTCCATTGCCCTGCTCCAGTCTGCAGCCCCAGGGCTAGCCTGACCCTGCTGCTGCTTCCCTGAGCACAAGGTGGCTGCCTGGCACTGGCGGAGGGCAGAGGGATACAGTTTTACAGCCTTCTTTGTACCTGCGTTTGGCAGGTTCTGAGTTCTTGTCCCACATCCAAGAAGAATGAGGGTATGTTGACAACTGAAGTGTGAAGAGAGTTTTATTGAGTGGCAGCTCTCAGCAGAGAGGGGACTTGAGAGACCAGCCCTCTACCCAAAGTTGGGTGGCCTCTCTCCCCCACCCGAAGGTGGGTGATCCCAAAGTGTGGCTGAGTCCAGGGTTCTTATGGGCTCAGAAGGGGGATGCAAGCTGATTGGTTTGTGAGTATTCAAAAAAGGCTAAAACAAGGGCACCACTCAAAGGTGGGCATGACAGTGTAAAAAGCCAATTAGGGAAGGGTAGGTATATGTAAAATAGGTGAAGGGTGGGGATCAATTAAAGGAAAGTATGCCAGATGGGAAGAGAGGTTCTCAATTCAGTTCATGGACTTATCTAGGACTTGTAGCTTGGCTTTCAAGCTTTAAACTGTCTATGGTTTGAAGGTGGGGTTTCACCAGGGACTTGCCCCTGTCTGCCTAAAACTTGTCTGCCTTCTGCTGTTATGAGCAGTACACAGAGGCAGGAGCAAAAGCAGAATAGAGTCCCGTCTGAGCCATGGGTTAGGAAATTTTACAATGGGTCAGTAAAAGGGACAAAATTTATCAAATGGAAGAGCACAAAGATGAACATTTGGATTTGTCAAGAAAGTTCCAAGAGAAATGTTAGCACAATCGCAGAGGGTTAAATTCTGTACCACGAACTACAGATGACCCTGACTCCTTTGTTGGTTATAAAATACCTTTCTAGCTCCATATAAAGCAGGATGCCACAGCCTACATGTATTAAATCATGCATTGTATTGAGTTGAATTGAATGGTATTTGGGAGAGGGAGGGGATAGCCCAAGTGGTCCCAGATTAGGACCAACACTGGGGCAGCTGTGATCTTGGGACAGAAATGTGAAAACAGACTGTCCAGATGCAGAACAGGTGACTTTCATCGAATCCAATCCCTCCAGTGAACATAAGAGGAAACTGATGCCCCATGAGGCGAAGCAACTTGCTTCAGGTCACCTACCAGGTTAGTTGCAGAACAGACCTGAAATTGGTAGGCTACCCAATTTTCAATTTAGTGTTTGCTTCCCTTTAGGCTTTATTGTTACTTTGCAATGGAGATCATACAGATGTGGGTCAGGAGACTCAAGAGAACAAGTGATTTGCCCCAGGCTACACCAGTGAGTGGCAGGAGCCAGGGTTTGTCTGATTCCAGAGTCTGTGGACATAACTACAAGGATATACGACAGAGTGTTTTGTGGTTGGAGGAGGAGAGAATTCCTTAAGAGTGTGTACTCATGAAAGGCAGCTCTAAAGAGGTCACATTTAAACTGAAATCTAAGGGATCATGGGAAGGAATTAGCCATAGCAAAGCTGGAGGGAGTCCAGGCTGAGGTAATCACAATTGCAAAGACCCTGAGGTTGATTTGTCCCCAGGACAAATGTCCTTGCCTGATGATGTCCTTGGCTAAGCCCTTTTTTTAGAGGTAATTCTTTGACAAACTCATTGCCGTCTGGAACTCCCAATGGAAAATTTTTGCTTTGTTGGTGTATCTAATTCAAGAGTTAGCAGCAGAGGCTCATGGCATGAAACTTCCCTTCAAGCTTGTTTGTCTGCTGAATTTTTGGTAGGAGCAGAATGGGATCAGGATGGTTAGGGGGCCAGGAGCAGTGGGAAGGAAATGAGTTAGGAATGGTCTTTTATGTGCCCATGAGACTAGGCTACTGGTAAAATACTGACAAATAGTTCACCTCTAAGATTTTTTTTTTTGAGATGACATCTTGCTCTGTCACCCAGGCCAGAGTGCAATGGTGCAATCTCGGCTCACTGCAACCTCTGCCTCCCGAGTTCAAGTGATTCTCCTGTCTCAGCCTCCCTGGTAGCTGGGATTACAGGCTTGCGTCACCACACCCGGCTAATTTTTGTGGTTTTAGTTGAGATGGGGTTTCACCATGTTGGCCAGGCTGGTCTGAAACTCCTGACCTCAAGTGATCCACCTGCCTCGGCCTCCCAAAGTGTTGGGATTACAGGCATGAGCTACCACACCCAGCCCCCTCTAAGATTTTTAATATATGTCATGCTGCAGGATTCCTATTCTATCAGAGGCTTGTATTTACAGAGGCAATGGATGAAAGGCAAGGAACCAGTGCTAGAAATATAAAACCTTTCCTGTGTGGGCTAGGTCCTGGAACAAGGGAATATAAGGCCGGAATTTTACTTTCTACTCTGGAACTGACTTGCCTTTAACTCTGCAAGTTTTACTTTCCTGCTTTATGTCTGATAGGCATAAAATGCCCACCATTCTTCTTTCTAACACAGTTATAATTTCATCAATGGGATTAGTGAAGGCACTAACAAAATCTAAATTCTCCATAGTATTGATCATCAGGGTGTTCTTTAGTAGTGACTTAAAGAAAATCATGCTCTTTGAAAGCATGTATATAAGTAGCCTTGTACATTGCCCACTGAGAAAAGATAATGGAGCCCAAATCTAGGCTTCTTGTTCCCCTCCTCCCTTTTTTTCCTGGGTGATTATACTTTTCAAGGTTATGTTCTTTCATATTCAGTGTTGACCATGCAAAACTGGTGAACAAGAATTGGTTCTGGGATGATTTGTTCCAGCTATAAAGTAGAAAGCATTTTACTAAAATAAGATGCTTAGATTTGTTTGGATCTACAGTTTATTCTTAACTAAAATTCCAGGAACTGTTGGTAACAGTCTAGATTCATAGCAACCAGTTTTGACAAGAATTAGAAAGAAACTAATAAAATGTTCTCATTATAAGGTTCAGGACCAAATTTGAAGGCTTTCAGGATTCCAGAATGGCAAATGGTAGAGTGAATGTGAATATATTAGAAAGTCATGCTCAATTATTGTCATCTTCTATCCAGTGAAGAATGTAGTTTAAGCAGGATGGGTGGGGGCATCTGACGTCCTCATTTATTTCCACCTCTATAGCTATTTAAGTGATGATCATTCTTGGTGGTGGTTAAATTATGATGCACGAAATACTATCTCCCTAAGGACCTTGCTACAGGGCAGAGGTGATTACAAGAAATTGTTGCTGCTGATGTAATGTTTCGTATACCAAGATTAAACCGCAAGATGAAGTAATGTACATTTTTTTTCCTTTGAAATGCAGCTGGAGGGAAACCAGGATAAGAACTATTGCCAAATGAAATATAATGCCCCAGGAAAAAAAAGATACTGTAAATGTAAAATCATTACAAAACTGACCATCTGGGTTATATATTAAACCACAGCTTTCAATTTGTTATGGTTTGAGGAATGACTTCACAATATGTGCCCCTTCCTCCGTACCTTCCTCAACCTCAGGAAAGCATTCTGTTTTCATGAGTGTAGCTGGAAAAAAAACTAGCCTTAAAGTTTTGTTTTTAAAAAAGAGTTCCAATCAATAGCTCTTAGTAAAGGCACTGTGTTTGCTTACTTCTTTGCATTTAGTCCTAGTATATAGTCTTGTGTTGCTAATTCCACTTTAGCTGTGGCAAATATACCAGTGTGTAGCCACTGGGCCATGAGATGAATTGAATCAATGTGGAGGTGACAGTTGAAAAACCTCTGTCTGCCTCAGTTCAGGAAACAAGAGCATGTTCAATTCACTTTGGGAAACCCCCAGGCATTAAAATTCTGGCATTTTCATGTTTTGAGAGAACTGAGGAGTAGCCCTGTTTTGATAATCATTTAAAAGTATTTTACTTAATTAGAGCAGAATTTGCTCAGGCAGAAAATCACATTTATATGGTAGCCAGGCTGTAACACCTCATAGCTACCCACTGTCTCTAATCAGAATTGACAGCCTGGTGACTGGCTCCATGCTGGGTGAAGTCCGGCAAACTGCAGGCCCTGGAAGTTCTTAATCCCAAACCTGGGCTTCCAGTGGAGTTCTTTCTTTTTTTTTTCCAGTGGAGTTCTTCAATGGGTCTGGCTTTGAAATACTTCTATCCTTTCTAGTTTAGAAAAACAATGGCACAAGAAACCTATATGTAAGTCAGCTACCTTTTTGATATATAATTCACATACCATACAATTTCCCATTTAAAGGGTAAAATTCAGTGATTTTTAGTATATTTACAAAGTTGTACATCCAAAACCACAATCAATTTTAGAATATTATAATTCCCCAGAAAAGAAACCCCTCACTCCTTAGCCTTCACTTCTGTAGTCTCCCCATCCTCACACCTCTAGGCAACTACTAATCTACTTTCTGTTTCTAGAGATTTGTGCGTTCTGATAATTTCACATAAATGGACAAATACAGTGTGTGGTCCTTTGTGACTGTCTTCTTGGTTCATCATGTTGTAGCATCAAGCAGTAATTAATTTCATTTTATTGCTGAATAACATTCCATTGCATAAATGTACAATTTATTCATTCATTGGTTGATGGACATTCAGATTGTTTTCAGTTTTTAACTATTGCGAATAATGCTGCTATGTTTTGTGTACAACCGTTTGTGCAGACATATGTTTTCATTTCTCATGGAGTAGAATTGCTGGTCATGTGATAACTCTGTGTTTAATCATTTGAGGAATTGTCAGGCTGCTTTCCAATGTAACTGCACCGTTTTATGTTTACACCAGCAATGTATGAAGGTTTCAGTTTCTTCACATCCTTTCCAAAACTTCTTATAATCTGTCTTTCTCAAAATAGCTGTTTTAGCAGGTTTGTGAAGTGTTATCTCATTGAAGTTTTAATTTGCATTTTCCTAATGATTGATTATATTGATCATCTTTTTATCTGCTTAATTTCTATTTGTATATTTTATATGGAGAAATATCTATTCAGATTCTTTGCTTATTTGAAAATTAGATTACTTGTCTTAAGTTTTTGAGTTATAATTGTTCTTTATATAGTCTAGGTACAAGTCGTTTATCAGTGACAGGATTTGCAAAAACTTCCTCCCATTCTGTGAGTTTTCTTTCTTGATGTTCTTTGAAGCATGAAAGTTTAAACTTTTGATGATTTCCAGTTCATGTATTTTTTCTTTTGTTGCTTGTGTTTTTGGCATTATAGCTAAGAAGTCATTGTCTATCCAAGGACATGAAGATTTACAACTGTTTTCTTCTGAGAGTTTTATTGTTTTAACTCTTACATTTCTGTTTCTGATCAATTTCAAGTTAATTTTTGAATATGGTATAAAGTAGGGGTCCATCTTTGTCCATTTGCATGTGGATGTTGACCCAGAATCATTTGCTGAAAAGGCTATTGTTAGCAGTTCCCTCCCTGCCCCATAGCAGCCATGCATGGGGCAACTTCCAGTGGGGTGAGTATGAGGTTGTGGCAAGCAGGCCTCAGTGATGGTGGCATGATGACCACACTCTGGGGCTTCATCTGTAATGACGTGTTCAGTTTCAACAACATTAACTTGGAGCCACGTACAGAAACTTACAAGATTCCTTTTTATTTACAATATCTTGCCAGAGTATTCGGGCATCTAGTGGAAAGTTAATGGATTATATTGTGGGTAAAGCAGAAGGTTCAGTAGCTAGAGAAGAATGGCACAGTTATGCTACAGTTCTTTCTGTTGCCCAAAATTTACATATCTTGGTTTGGCTGTTAAACTCATAGAGTTATTGGAGGAAATTTCAGAAAGGCACAAGACAAGGATGCCTTTGGTTAGCCCTTTAATAATTTACTGTACCCCTAGATAGAACAGGGAAGCAAGTGTCTTCGTCCATTTATGTTGCTATAAAGGAACACCTGAAGCTGGGTAATTTATAAAGAAAAGAGGTTTTATTTGGCTTATGGTTCTGTAGGCAGTAGAAGAAATGTGATGGTGGCATCTGCTTCTGGGGTGACCTCAGAAAGCTTCCACTAATGGCAGAAGGCAAGGGAGAGCAGACATCACATTGTGTGAGAGAGGAAGAGAGTAGAGAGGGAGTGCTAGGCTCTGTTTAAGAATCACTTCTTGGCTGGGCACAGTGGCTCATACCTGTATTCCCAGCACTTTGGGAGGCCAAGGTGGGCAGATCACCTGAGCTCAGGAGTTCGAGATCAGCCTGGCCGACATAGTAAAACCCTGTGTCTATTAAAAATACAAAAATTAACTGGCATGGTGGGTACCTGTAATTCCAGCTACCTGGGAGGCTGAGGCAGGAAAATTGCTTGAACCTGGGAGGCGGAGGTTGCAGTGAGCCACTCCAGTCTGGGCAACAGAGTGAGACTCCATCTCAAAAAAAAAAAAAGAATCACTTCTCGAGGGACCTACTAGAGTGAGAACTCAGTCATTACCATGAGGACAGTACCAAGCCCATTCACGAGGGATCTACCCTCATGGCCCAAACACCTCCCATCAGGCCCCACCTCTAACACTGGGGATGAAATTTCAACATGAGATTGGAAGGGGCAAATATTCAAACTGTATCAGTGAGAAAAATAAAATAATATGAGAATTGAGGAGAAAGAAGCAAAACTTTTACGTTACATAGATGTGATTGTACAAATAGAAAATCCATAAGAATCTACAATAAATGTTTAGAATTAATAATGTTTAAGAAGCTGGATATAAACTCAGTACAAAAATCAACTGCATTTCTATATACAAAAAAATAACATTTAGAGAAATATGTCATTTGCAATGTTATCAAAAACATTAAGTGTTTAGGAAAAACCTAACAAAAGCCATGCAAGACCTCTTTGAAGTTTATAAAGCTTTACTGAGAAGCATTCAACATGAGCTAGCTAAGTGGGCAGAGAGACTGCACCTGTAGATTAAATGACGTGATATTATAAAACTGGTAATTTTCCCCAAATTGATCCACAGATCCAGTGTAATTGCAATCAAAACCTCAAGTATTTTTGTGGGGTTTGTTAATCTGAGTCTTTGAAACAGTCTTACTTTGTCACCCAGGCTGGAATGCAGTGGCGTGATCTCGGCTCACTGCAGCCTCAACCTCCCAGACTCAAGTGATTCTCCCACCTCAGCCTCCTGAGTAGCTGGGACTGCAGGCATGCACCACCGCACTTGGCTAAATAAAATTTTTTTTTTATTAGAGACAAGGTCCCACTATGTTGCCTAGGCTGTTAAGCTGATTCTTAAACTTGTGAGGTAATGGAAATAGCTAAATTAAAACAAAATATTCTTTTAATTTGTTTCTTTAATATAGAGATGGGGTCTCCCTATGTTGCCCAGGCTGGTCTCAAATTCCTTGGCTCAAATGATCCTCCCACCTCCACTGACAAGGTATTCTTAAACAACAAAATGGGCATACGTGCCCCTCCAAATGTCAGGCTGTAATAAATAAGACTTTGTGTAAGTGTTGTAGTAGTTGTCTAGACCAATGGAACAGAATTTGAGAAACAGATCCAGGAATACATGGATTTTGACATTTCTTAGAGGGGAAATTGCAGATCAGTGGTGAAAGAATTGACTTTTCAGTAAGTGTGGTAGAACAATTTGACAGCCATGTGTGGAAAAATTTTTCCAGATTACTACCTTATCATATGCACAAAAAATGAATTCCAGATTTTTGAAAAATCTAGATGTGAAAAGTAAAGCTAAAACTCTCTGTAGAGATAGATAATGTTGGAGAGTGTCTCCATGACCTCAGGATAGAAAATAACTTCTTCAACAAGCCACTTGAAGCAGTAACTGTAAAGGAAAAGTTCATATATTCAGTTTCATTCAAGTGAAGTCATTTTGTTCTTCAAAAGATGTCATAAGGATCATAACAAGGCCAACCACAAGTTGGAAGAAGATATTTGCAAAAACATTACAACAGTGTTTGTTGGTTATCCAGAATACATAGAGAAGAACTATAGCTGGGATAAATAAATAAATAAATAAGGGAAAGACCATTAAGTACTGTACAAAAAGACAAGAGTAAATGGGCAATAAACAAAAAATGTATTTGGCCTTATTAGTAATCAAAATGCATATTAAAATCACGATGAAGCATCATCATACCATGAGATTGGCAAAACTAAAAATGTCCAAAGCACCAAGCCTTGGTACTGTGGGGATGGAGTTTTACTCAATTCTGTGAGTGTAAGTTGGTACAAGCAGGTTAGAAAACAGTTTGAGGCTGGCTGTGGTGGCTCACGTCTGTAATCTCAGCACTTTGGGAGGCCAACTTGGGAGGATTGCTTGAGCCCAGGAGTTCGAGACCAGCCTGGGCCACGTAGTGAGATCTCTATCTTTACCAAACAAACAAACAAACAAACAAAAATTAGCTGGGCCTGGTGGTGTGGGCCTGTACTCCCATCTACTAAGGAGGCTGAGGTAGGAGGATGCCTCGAGCCCAGGAGTTCGAGGTTGTGCCACTGCATTACAGCCTGGGCAAGAGTGAGACCCTGTCTCTACACACACACACACACAGGAAAAAGAAAGAAAAAAAAAGAAAAGAAGGAAACAGTTTGACGCTCTAATAAAGTGGAAGATATGCATACTCTTTTGACCCAGGAATGACGTTGTAACTATTGACCTTAGATATTGCACTATGAGATACAAAATGAGAATATTCTTAGTTTTTAATAGTAAAAGCCGGAAAGTTTTAACAGTAGGACTATGGACAACTTAGGATATAGTCATACAATGGAATGCTAAACAACACACGAGGCTAAGTTTCACAATATTAACTGAGAAGGGTAAATCAAAAAAATTTAAAATATAACTCCATTTATATGAAGTTCATAAACAGGAGAAATTAAACTCTATTAGGTGGTAAATTAGATATTACTTGGCAATGCCTAATTTATTTCCATCTATATTAGGTAGTAATACCTAATTTATCACTACTTAATATTGCTATATTAGGTAGCAAGCAGCAAGAAGATAATGATCAAAAAGTGAAGAAGTGGAGACCTCTTGGTGAGGGAGGGGATGTTACTGACTTGAGGGACCTAAGGGAAGCTTCAGGGCAGTGTCATGTCCTATAGCTACATTTGGTCCATGGCCACAAGGGTGCTTACTGCGCAGTCTTTAATTTGTACATATGGATGAAAACATTGTATGTATGCTATGACTAATCTATAAAATTAGCATATCAATTACTGTAACATAATATATAGTAATTTTTTAAAACCAAGTAACAGAATTGTGGTTAAAAACTACTTTTTTGAGTTTATCTTTTAAGAAACTATATATTATAGATTGTGAAATATCAGCATGAAAACAAGAAAGTCATATTTTTGTGCTGCAAAATAATGGTCACAAATCCTATGTAGTAAAAATTGATATTGTGATGTAAAACAAAGGCTATTGTTTTCTCACTGGACTTTTCCCCACTGTTTTAGCATCCTTGTTGAAAATCATTGACTAAAAATATGAAGATCTGGACTCTTAATTCTGTTCCTCTATACTTATGCCAACACCATATTTTATTGTCTTGGTTAATGTTTTGAAATTGAGAAGTGAGTCCTCCAACTTTGTTCCAGTTTTCATGATTGTTTTGGATATTCTGGGTCTTTTATAGTTCTATGTGAATTTTATGATCAACTCATTGATTTCTGTAAAGAAAAGTAAGATTTTGATAGGGATTACATTGCATCTGTAGATTAATTTGGGGAGTATTGTCATGTTAACGATATAAAGTTTTCTGATTCGTGCACATGGGATGTTTTCCCATTTATTTAGGTCCTCTTTAATTTCTTTCTACAATGTATTTTAGTTTTCAGAGTATAAATTTTAGGCTTATTTTATTAAATTTATTCCTAAGTATTTTATTTCTAGCGATGCTATTGTAAGTGGAACAGTGTTCTTAATTTCATTTTTGGTTTGTCCATTGCTACTGTATAGATATAAAATTATTGTTGTATATTGGTCATGTATCCTGCAACCTTATTGAAATTGTTTATTAGTTCTAATAAATGTTTAGTTTATTCCTTAGGATTTTCTATATACCGGATCATGTTGTCTGCAAATAGGTTTACATCCTCTTTTCCAATTGGGGTACCTTTATTTCCTTGTCTTGCCTAATTAGCCTACCTAAAACTTCCAGTACAATGTTGAATGACAGTGGCTAAAACAATTATCCTTGTCTTGTTTCTGATCTCAAGGGGAAAGTATTCATTCTTTCACCATGAAGTATGATGTTAGTTGTGGGTTTTTTCTAGTTATTCTTTATCAGGTTGAGGAAGTCCATTCTCCTTTTTTCTTTAAGCTATTGATTTAGGATGGATTTAGGTGGTCTTGTTGCTTTGGAAATTGTAAACTTCCTTCCTAAAGCCTGCTCCATTTTATCCTTCTAAGATATGCATGATTTTGAAAAGACTACAAACTTCCCAGTTAGAGGACGGCCTTCTTGTTTTTCACCCTATATACAACGAGCCTCCTTGTTGGATGCCAAAGTAAGGTCTTTACATCCTTCATTCCCTACAGACCAGGCTTCTTAAATTATCAGGCCACAGGTAACAAATACTTTTCATCTCCTGTACCAATTCTGATGTTTTGGTAGTAGCTGCCTGAAGGATTAAGAAGGAATCTGAGGCCATGTACAGTCTCAGTACTGTCATTAATTAGTGTTATCTGGCCTGGTGCAGTGGCTCACACCTGTAATCCCAACACTTTGGAAAGCCAAGGCTGGCAGACTGTTTGAGTTCAGGAGTTTGAGACCTGCCTGGGCAACATGGTGAAACCCCGTCTCTACCAAAAAATACAAAAATTAGCTGGGCATGGTGGCACACGCCTGTGGTCCCAGCTACTCAGAAAGCTGAGGTGGGAGGATTGCTTGACCCCAGGAGATGGAGGCTGTAGTGCGCCGAGATCACACCACTGCACTCCAGCCTGGGTAACAAAGCAAGACCCTGTCTCAAAAAAAAAAAAAAGAGTGATATGTGTCACTGGTCTGGTAGTAGGGAGGGCTGCAAATTGATACAATTTCTGGATTAGACTGTGCCTATGCCTCAACCAATTCCAGTGGCCTTTTTTCCAGTGCCCTCCTTAGTCCTTCAACAACATTAAATCTTACGGCCCATACCCCTTTATACCACCCTCTCTTCTTTAGATCTCTGTTACAAAGCAATATTCTGGGTCTCCTGTAAAGTCTCTGGCCTTCCCTCCTCCAACTTTCCCCCTCAACATATCTCTCTAGCTTTCTCAGCTGAGCCTTTGATCCTGTGTACTCTTTGCTTGGGATATTTTGCCTTTCTTTTACATCTCTGCTTGCTGAAAATTTTGCCATTCTTCAAGCTCCATCTCAAATCTGCTTCCCTGGTTTTCCTCGTACCTGAGAGACAGTTCTGCCCTTAAACTGCCAAGGCATAGGATGTTTGGGTACCATACCTAGAATTGTTTTCCTTCTTGTACTTTTGTAATTGAGTTCTTGTCCAATACTGACAATGTGAAATTTCTTAAGACCAGGCAGGGACTTTATATTCTTAGCGTATGACTCCCTGCTTTTACTATGGTGGATGCTCAATAAATGTTTGGTCCTTTTAAACTCTTTTCTTGCTGCCTATTGGAAAGATTATTTTTAAGATTTCATGTTATTTCTATTATAGGCTCATTAGTATTGCTCTTTATTTTGTGTTTTCCCTGGTGTTTATTCCAGGACATAAAATATGTAACAATTTAGTATTAGTACACATATATAACTAGGTTATATATTGCTGCATGACAACCTGCCCTCGAATTTAGTGGCTTAAAACAACAAATATTGATTATCTAATAGTTTATGTGAGTTAGGAATCAAGGTATGGCTTTGCTGGGTTCTCTGGCTCAAGGTCTCTCACAAGGCTACAATCAAGATATTGGCTGGGGCTGCAGTCATTTCTTCTGAAGGCTTGATTGAGGGAGGATACACTTCTAAGCTCATGTGTGTGGTTGTTGGCAGGATTCAGTTCCTTGTAGTCTGTTGGACTGAGGGCCTCAGTTCATCACTGACTGTCAGCTGGAAACCTCCATCAGTTCCTTGCCCCATGGAACTCTACATAGGGCAATTTGCCATATAGCAGCTATTTTCATCAGAGAAAGTGAAAGATAACAAGAGAAGGTGAATAAGAGAGAAACCAGAGTCTTTTTTTTTTGTACCATAATCTTGGAAGTGACATATTCCATTTGTTATGAGTCATTATATCCATCACCCATTCAAAGGGCAGGTATTACACAATGACGTGAATAATAGATGTTGTGGATCATCGGAAGTCATCTTAGAAGCTGCCTACAATAACATCCTTCTAACTTTTAATATTCTACCTTGAAATAATAATATACCCTTTTAGAGGGTATATTATTCATGTGAAAACCTATAACAACATATTTTAATTTTCCTCCTCCCAGTCCTTGAACTACCTTTTTCATCATTTTTCTACATGTTATACCATGTATAGTACAATATATTATTATTTAATTAATTTATTTATTAGAGATGGGATCTTGCTATGTTGCCTAGGCTGTTCTTGAACTCTTGGCCTCAAGCAGGCCTCCCACCTCAGCCTCCAAAAGTGCTAGGATTACAGGCATTATATCTGGCCTATTATTTTTGACTTAAATAGTTATCTTTTAAAGATATTTTACAAATGAGAAACAATATTTAATATTTACTCACATTTTTATCATTTACAGTGTTCTTCATTCCTCTTTGTAGCTCCAGCATTCCATCTGGTGTTATTTTCCCTGTGATGAAAGAACTTTATTATTTCTTATAGTGGTGGTCTCCTTGCAATGAATTCTCCCTCAAAAAAAGAAAAAGAAGTAAGTGTAAGAATTGAAAGGGAAGATATAAAACTATCATTACCTGCAGTTGATATGACCATCTGCAGAAAGAAAACAAGGTAATGGATAGAAAAATGATAAAAACTAATAAGGAAATGCAACAACTTATAAAAATCAATAGCGTTTCTCTGTACCGATGATAACTGATCCAAAAACAGCTGGACTTCTGGCAGTAATTTTCTCAGACTGCTCCCTTATTTCACCTAATTTTTGAAAGACAGTTTTTTGTTTTTGTTTTTTTTTCTGGAAATAGAATCATAAGGTGTCAGCTTTTTCTTTCAATACTTCAAAGATGTCACACTGTTGTTTTTGGTTTGCACAGCTTCTGATGAGAAGTATGCCATCATTTTTATCTTTGTTCCTTTTAACACCTTTCACATTTTTTCAGTACTTAGATAATGATTTGCTATGGTGTGGTTTTTTCCTTTTATTTTTGGCTTACAGTCCATTGAATTTTTAGACTTGCACATTAATAGTTTTCATAAAATTTGCAAAACTTTTGGTCCTTCTTCTTCAAATATTTTGGTACTTCATTGAACCCTGTGGTGTTTCCCATAGCTAATTGACGCTCTGTTCTGTTTGTCTCAGTCTTTTTTCTCTATGTATTTCATTTTGGACAGCTTCTATTGCTATGTCTTTAGGTTCACTCATCTTTTCTTCTGCAGTGTCTATTGTACTAGAACTCCCAGCCTATGTGTTTTTCATTAAGAAACTGTATTTTTCGTGTCTGGATGTTTGAGTTGAGTCTTTCCTGTACCCTCCATGTTTCTACTTAACATGACCAGTCTTTCCTCCAGCTCCTCTATTAAATGGGAATATATGTATAATGACTATATTTTAATGTCCTTATGTGTTAAGTCTGTAATTTGTGTCATCTTAGTTTGTTTCTGCTGATTGATTTTTCTCCATTTAAGAGTTGTATCTTTCTAATTCTTTGCATGTCTGATAATTTTTGATTGGATGTTGGACATTATGGATTTTATATTTTTGAGTGCTTTATTTTATCATATTTCTTTAAATATTATTAAACTTTGGGTGTGGTTCCAAGATGGCTGAATAGGAACAATTTCTGCATTTCCAACTGAGTTACTGGATTCATCTCACTGGGGCTTGTTGGACAGTGGGTGCGGGACAGTGGGGGCAGTGCACTGAGTGTGAGCTGAAGCAGGGCAAGGCATCGACTGACCTAGGAAGTGCAAGGGGTAAGGGAATTCCCTTTCCTAGCCAAGCAAAGCTGTGATGGACAGCACCTGGAAAATTGGGTCACTCCCACCCTAATATTGTGCTTTTCCAAGGGTCTTAGCAAACGGCACACCAAGAGATTATATCCCACACCTGGCTAGGAGGGTCCCACGCCCACAGAGCCTTGCTCATTGCTAGCACAGCAGTCTGAGATCGAACTGCAAGGCGGCAGTGAGGCTGGGGGAAGGGCGCCCGCCACTGCTGAGGCTTGAGTAGGTAAACAAAGCGGCTGGGAAGCTCAAACAGGGTGCAGCCCACCACAGCTCAAGGAGGCCTGCCTGCCACTGTAGACTCCACCTGTAGGGGCAGGGCATAGCTGAACAAAAGGCAGCAGAAACCTCTGCAGACTTAAAAGTCCCTGTCTGACAACTTTGAAGAGAGTAGTGGTTCTCCCAGCACAGAGTTTGAGATCAGAGAATGGACAGACTGCCTCCTCAAGTGGTTCCCTGACCCCCAAGTAGCCTAACTAGGAGGCATCCTCCAGTAGGCGCAGACTGACACCTCACACGGCCGAGTACCCCTCTGAGACAAAACTTCCAGAGGAATCATCAAGCAGCAACGTTTGCTGTTAAGCAATATTCGCTGTTCTGCAGCCTCCGCTGCTGATACTCAGGCAAACAGTCTGGAGTCGACCTCCAGCAAACTCCAGCAGACCTGCAGCTGAGGGTCCTGACTGCTAGAAGGAAAACTGACAAACAGAAAGCATATCCACACCAAAACCCCATCTGTATGTCGCCATCATCAAAGACCAAATGTAGATAAAACCACAAAGACGGGGAAAAAAACAGAGCAGAAAAGCTGAAAATTCTAAAAATCAGAGCACCTCTCCCACTCCAAAGGAATGCAGCTCCTCGCCAGCAATGGAACAAAGCTGGACGGAAAATGAATTTGACGAGTTGAGAAAAGAAGGCTTCAGATGATCAGACTTCTCCAACCTAAAGGAGGAAGTTTGAACCCATCTCAGACAAGCTAAAAACATTGAAAAAAGATTAGATGAATGGCTAACTAGAATAAACAGTGTAGAGAAGTCCTTAAATGACCTGATGGGGCTGAAAACCATGGCATGAGAACTACGTGACGAATGCATAAGCTTCAGTAGCTGATTTGATCAACTGGAAGAAAGGGTATGAGTGATTGAAGATCAAATGAATGAAATGAAGTGAGGAGCGAAGTTTAGAGAAAAAAGAGTAAAAGGAAATCAACAAAGCCTCTAAGAAATATGGGACTATGTGAAAAGACCAAATCTACATCTGATTGGCATACCTGAAAGTGACTGGGAGAATGGAACCAAGTTGGAAAACACTCTGCAGGATATTATCCAGGAGAACTTCCCCAACGTAGCAAGGCAGGCCAACATTCAAATTCAGGAAATACAGAGAATGCCACAAAGATACTCCTTGAGAAGAG
>NW_012103576.1:397138-398650 GCF_000951045.1 Mandrillus leucophaeus
CCCACAGAAATACAAACTACCATCAGAGAATACTATAAACACCTCTATGCAAATAAACTAGAAAATCTAGAAGAAACGGACAAATTCCTGGACACATACACTCTCCCAAGACTAAACCAGGAAGAAGTTGAATCTCTGAATAGAGCAATAACAGGCTCAGAAATTGAAGAAATAAATAATAACTTACCAACCAAAAAAAGTCCAGAACCAGATGGATTCACAGCCAAATTCTACCAGAGGTACAAGGAGGAGCTGGTACCATTCTTTCTGAAAGTATTTCAATCAATAGAAAAAGATGGAATCCTCCCTTACTCATTTTATGAGGACAGAATTATCCTGATACCAAAGCCTGGCAGAGACACAACAAGAAAAGAGAATTTTAGACCAATATCCCTGATGAACATCGATGCAAAAATCCTCAATAAAATACTGGGAAACAAAATCCAGCAGCACATCAAAAAGCTTATCCACCACGATCAAGTCAGCTTCATCCCTGGGATGCAAAGCTGGTGCAACATATCCAAATCAATAAACATAATCCAGCATATAAACAGAACCAAAGACAAAAACCACATGATTATCTCAATAGATGCAGAAAAGGCCTTTGAGAAAGTTCGGGAGCCCTTCATGCTAAAAACTCTCAATAAATTCATGGGATGTATCTGAAAATAATAAGAGGTATTTATGACAGACCCACAGCCAATATCGTACTGAATGGGCAAAACCTGAAAGCATTCTCTTTGAAAACTGGCACAAGACAGGGATGCCCTCTCTCACCACTCCTCTTCAACATTGTGTTGGAAGTTCTGGCCAGGGCAATTAGGCAGGAGAAAGAAATAAAGGGTATTCAATTAGGCAAAGAGGAAGTCAGATTATCCCTGTTTGCAGATGACATGATTGCCTATTTAGAAATCCCCATCGTCTCAGCCCAAAATCTCCTTAAGCTCATAAGTAACTTCAGCAAAGTCTCAGGATACAAAATCAATGTGCAAAACTCACAAGCATTCTTATACACCATTAACAGACAAACAGAGAGCCAAATCATGAATGAACTCCCATTCACAGTTGCTTCAAAGAGAATAAAATACCTAAGAATCCAACTTACAAGGGACGTGAAGGACCTCTTGAAGGAGAACTACAAACCACGCTCAACAAAATAAAAGAGGACACAAACAAATGGAAGAACATTCCATGCTCATGGATAGGAAGAATCAATCTCGTGAAAATGGCCATACTGACCAAGGTAATTTACAGATTCAATGCCATCCCCATCAAGCTAACAATGACTTTCTTCACAGAATTGGAAAAAACTACTTTAAAGTTCATGTGGAACCAAAAAAGAGCCTGGATTGCCAAGTCAATCCTAAGCCAAAAGAACAAAGCTGGCGGCATCACACTACCTGACTTCAAACTACACTACAAGGCTACGGTAACCAAAACAGCATGGTACTGGTACCAAAACAGAGATATAGACCAATGGAACAGAACAGAGCCCTCAGAAATAATACCACA
>NW_012103576.1:403739-427253 GCF_000951045.1 Mandrillus leucophaeus
AACATGGCACATGTATACATGTGTAACAATCCTGCACGTTGTGCACATGTACCCTAGAACTTAAAGTATAATAAAAATAAATAAATAAATATTATTAAACTTTGAAGTGGCATGCAGTTAATTGGAATCAGTTTTATCCTTTTAAGGCTTGATTTTTATACTTTCTTAGGGTAGCATCAATGTAGACTTTAGCCTGCAGCTAATTTTATTTCACTAGCGAGACAATACACTTTTGAGGGCTCTAATTATTGCACCATAACATAGTCTTCCCATTCTGCTGGTAGGAACACAAACTGTTCCTGTGTCTTTGTGAGCTTCTGGGGACTGGCCCTCCTACTTTTTCTTTTTTTAGCAATTCTTTTATTGGTCTTGAGTAGTTTCCTCCCATACGTATGCCAATCAGTACTCAGCCAGAGACGTAAAGGGATCCATCTGAAGACCTCTAGAGCTCTCTCCTATGTAGCTCTCTTCTCTCTGGAGCTTTTTCCCACAAGTTTTAATTATTTTGGCCTCCCCGTTTCCTGATTTCTGTCTTCTCAATGCAGGAAATCACTGAGCTGTTTGCATTGCATGGTGGAAAGCCTCTCCAGTCAGTAAGCTAGGGAAGATTTAGGGGTGCCTCATTTGTTCCCCTTCTCTGAGGGCTAGGAATCTTGTACTGGCTATTGTCTAGTGTCTGAAAGCCCTTTTTTTTCCATGTATTTTGTCCGGTTTTTCAGTTGTTTAATCTGATTGCTTTTCCTCCATCATGGTTGGAAGCAAAAGTTGTTAATACATGTTTGTGATGTCAGGCTGAACTTTTCGTTGTTTGGCTGTTCAAGGCTAATTCTTCAGCTTATTAAAATGCAGAGAAGCTTATATATATTACATATATATATATATAAAAAAAACCTTATGTTGATAGAGCATATATAACAGGACACCTTTTTTTCAAACTGAGTAGTTAGTAGAAGCATCTAGAAGAGAAAACATTTGGTTTTCTAAACTATTGGGAAGATATTAAGCCATTTAGGGCAGTGTTCCCCAATCATTTTGGCACCAGGGAACATTTTCGTAGAAGACAATTTTTCCACGGACAGGAGGAGGTGGGGGATGGTTTCAGGATGGAACTGTTTCACCTCAGATCATCAAGTATTAGATTCTCATGAGGAGCGCAACCTGGATCCCTTGCATGCACAGCTCACAATAGGGTTGGCACTCCTATAAGAATCTAATGCTGCCACTGATCTGACAGGAGGTGGAGCTCAGGTGGTAATGCTTGCTGGCCCACTGCTCACCACCTGCTGTGCAGCCTGGTTCCTAACAAGCCACTGACCAGTATCCATTCGTGGCCCAGGGATGGGGACTTCTGATTTAGAACATTAAGTCACTCAGGCTAACAGCATCATGGTTAAGGGGATATTTAGCAACAGAAATAAAGTGACTTGTCTGAGACTATACAATGACTCCAATCGCCCTAGGTCCAAAATGGTGAGAATTGAAACACATATGTTACTAAGATTGTAAATGGAAGAGGGCAGAGGGAGGTGGTGAATATCAGCATAGAGCAGAAGTTGTCACACCCACATTTTTTTGTATTTCCCCTATTCCTGGAGCTGCCTTCCCTATTTTTTTTTTTTTTGATATCTAAAGAGCAGGTCATATCACTGATCTCTGAATAATAAAAGTTGCCATTTATTCAGTGCTTATTATGTGCCTTGCACTGTGCTAAGTTTATGTATTCTCTTTCACTGAATCCTCACGTCTGCCTATGAGGTGGGTGTTATTACTATTACCATTTTATAGATGAGGAAATTCAGATATAGAGAGGTTTAATTATATACTTAAAGGCTATACAAATTAGTGATTGGCTGAGCTAGGACAAGAACCCAGGCTTTTTGACTCCATACTCTGTACTTTTGCCTTCATGTCTTCACCTGAGTTGTTAAGAAAGCAAGGGATTTCCTGTTCTTCCAAATCGATCTCGGCATTATTTGGCACTGACCACGATTCTTTGCATCCCTTGCCCCCTGCCCCGCCTCCCAGCACCTCCAAGTATCTATTTTAGGCAACTCCAGCTCAGGAAGAGCCTTGATGTTACTTGGCAACAGGTATCTCTCAACCTCTAAAATGTTCCACCTTCTGATAGAATTCCACCTTATAATTTTGTCATCTTGCTTCCTTCAACACTATATGGTGGACTTCCTCATTGTCTCCTGATTAGACCTTAATCATTGCTGCCTTTAAATGTCATGTTCCTTCAAAGCTCAAGACTTAGTTGGCTCTTTCAGTTCATCTTTCCTGATGGATCACATGCTGTTGAAATCCTTCTAATGCTTTGAATTATCGGCATTTGCCCTGGATTTGGTTAGATGGTCTTTCTTTCTCACATGGTACTTTGAATCGCTTTTTAGATGTTTATGACATAGCACCCCTCTGTTCATATTATAACCTGCTCAAAATTCCCAATCATAGAATATTCACTGAGTTCCTAATATGAGCAAAACACTGATTTTAACATTGCCCTTCTCTTTCGAGGCAGGTACATAGTAGATATTTGCATTTATGGGGTACATGAGATGTTTTAATACAGGCATGTAATACATAATAATCACATCATGTAAAATGGGGTATCCATCCCCTCAAGCATTTACCCTTTGAGTTACAAACAATCCAATTACACTCTTTAAGTTATTTTATAATGTGCAATTAAGTTATTATTGACTATAGTCACCTCATTGTGCTATTAAATAGTAGGTCTTATTCTTTCTTTTTTTTTTTTGAAATGGAGTCTGGCTCTGTAGCTCAGGATGGAGTGCAGTGGCACAATCTTAGCTCACTGTAAGCTCTGCCTCCCAGGTTTGCGCCATTCTCCTGCCTCAGCCTCCCAAGTAGCTGGGACTACAGATGCCCGCCACCATGCCAGGCTAATTTTTTGGCATTTTTAGTAGAGATGGGGTTTCACCGTGTTAGCCAGGATGGTCTCGATCTCCTGACCTGGTGATCCACCCGCCTCGGCCTCCCAAAGTGCTAGGATTACAGGCGTGAGCCACCACTCCCGGCTCATTCTTTGTAACTATTGTTTTTGTATCCATTAACCATCCTCACCCATCCCCAGCCCCCCACTTCCCTTCTCAGCCTCTGGTAACCATTCTTCTACTCTCAGTCTCCTTGAGTTCAATTGTTTTGACTTTTAGATCACAAATAAGTAAGAACATATGATGTTTGTCTTTCTATGCCTGGATTAATTCACTTAACATAAAGTCTTTAAACTCTTCATGTTTGTTATTCCTCCAATTATTTAACATGAAGATCTGCCTGGTGACAGTATTGGAGTGACGCTCCTGTAGAACCAAAAGTTTTCTACAGTTTTCATCAAAGTCGTGTAGTTGCAGTTTTCATCAAAGTCGTGTAGTATACACCACAGACATTCAGAGTCACTGTCAGTCCATTGATAAGATGTAAGGCAACAGATTAGAACCCACAGCCCAGTGTCAGCAAGCAGAAGTGATGATCAATACCAATGAGAGGAAACGGATGAGCTAACAAGTATGGCCAGCTGCCAGATAGTTGTTTATATGTCGGTATCATCATTGAGCATCACATTATCATAACCTAGTACAGTAATAGATATTCCTAAAGACTGAGACAAAATGCATATAAAGCCCTCATCTAATGCCTGACACGCATAAAGCACAGAATAAAATGTGTGTTTATGTATATATATTTTACATATACACACAAATCTATAAGTGAAAAGGCTAAATTGTAATCACTGTACTTTATATATAAAATACATATGTGTATTTATATGTGTATCATTATACACATTGTACCTTATAGAGGAGAAGTATACATGACATTTTAGAATGATTTCCATGGAAATAGCTAGAATTAAAAAATAATTTTGGTTTATTGAGAAGTACTTTCAGTTATCACAGTGCAACACTGCTTTCTGTAATGAGGCTAGAAAAGTGAGGAGCCATTGTATTTAACAAAATAAGAAATTTTTCTGTCTCCATGGTAAGATTAATGAACACACTTCAAAATAAAGTAATACAATTGCTACCTTCTTCCTGGTGACATGCTCCCTGTGTTAAATTTAAGTGACAGTAAAACGTAATGAGTTAGAGGAGAAAAATTTTAATTTATTCGTTTATTTGAATAGGGAAACCTATCAGTGATCAGTGATAGAATTTGAACTGCAAGACAAAAAGAAAGAAGGGGTTTTGGTTTTGTAGCCAAAATAAAGTTGGTGGCACTTGAAGTGAAATTTAAAAGTATGCATTCACTTAGTTTTCTTGGCCATATTCTGCTTCTCATGTGAAACTGGACTTCCTGCCTTTTAGCCTTGTATTCTGTCCCTTTGGAAACTGTATCATCTTTTAAAAATGAAGTACATGACTTTCCTAATGATCTTTTATATTATAAAAATAGGCTGGGCTCAGTGGCTCATGCCTGTAATCCCAGCACTTTGGGAGGCCGAGGCTGGTAGATCACTTGAGGTCAGGAGCTCGAGACCAGCCTGGCCAACATGATGAAACCCTGTCTCTACAAAAATACAAAAATTAGTCAGACATGGTGGCGCATACCTGTAATCCCAGCTACTCAGGTGACTGAGGTACAAGAATCGCTGGAACCCAGGAGGCAGAGTTTGCAGTGAGCTGAGATCGGGCCATTGCAATCCAGACTGGGCAACAAGAGCAAAACTTCATCTCTCTCCCCACTCCCCTGCAAAAAAACAAAAACAACAACAACAAAAAAACCCTGAAACCCATCATGACTATATCTTGATGCTGTAGCCTCAAAATGGACTTCACAAGTTCACCTGTGGTTCCCTCAAAAGCACTCGAATTTTGATTTGCTGGTTGCCAGAAATGTATTTGAACAGTCCCACTTTATATGGAGCCAAAAGCATATTACATGGAGATTTCAGGTAATTAGTGAGCTCTGGATGAAGCTCCTGGGATACAGTGGGAAAAACACTGGATCTGGAGTGTTAAGGTTTGGGCTCTGGGCCTGACTTTTTTCCTTATCATTTGGAAATTAGACTCAGGATTGTGTATTTGGGAAACACAGCAAGCTGTATGCCTATAGTAAATAGACACCCTGTTTAGTGGCATTCAATAGACTTCAATGCCATATTCACTCTTCCCCAACCCTATCTGTCTTGGCTTCAGGCAGATCTTGGCATAGGGCACCCTCCTCCTCTTCCACTGCCACGTAGCTCCTGGGTGAATGTCTCCCAACCTGGGAAGAGCTCTGTTGAACTTCATGAACAATGCTGTCTGCCTAGCATTGGAGCTCATACCCTGAGACTTTGCTTCAGTCCTCTCCTTTGTGCCCAGTGGCACACACTTGAGAGACAGTCAATAGAGCCTCAGACCCCTAACTTTGCAAATATAAGTCCTAAGAACCATCTGGGCCACTCACTCCACTTAGAGCAATTGCACATTGCTTCCTCTCCTTTCCTTCCATTTACATCTACAGGGAGATTTTTAGCTTACTAAGCCCTGGCAAATGACAATTGCTAAGATGTAATACAAATCTTAACAGTGGGAACAGTGACTACTGTTTATCAAGTGAATACTGTAAGTCAAGCACAACAACCCTTTGGGGTGCTGCTAGAGTTAAGGAAGCATCCTCAGAGGTTGAGGAATGTGCCCAAGGTCAGATGCTAGCAAATGGCAAAGCTTGACTCAGAGTCCAGGTCCTCATTCTACCACATCTCACTTCCTCTTTATGTTCTGATGTCTCTACTGCGTATATCAATGCTTCTCAAACTCAGTATGTATGCAGTTGGCCCTCTATATCCGTGGGTTCCACATTTATGAATTCAACCTACCACAGATAGAAAATATTTCAAATAAAAAGCAATAAAACATAGTACAACAATAAAAATAAGACAAATTTTAAAAGCAATACAGTATAAAAACTTTATATAGCGTTTACATTTATTGGATACTAGAAGCAATCTAGAGATGACTTAAAGCATATGGGGGATGTGTGGAGGTTATACGCAAATGCTTTGCCATTTTATTTATTTGTTTGTTTGGGTTTCTTTTTAAGATGGAGTCTCACTCTGTCACCCAGGCTGGAGTGCAGTGGCACAATCTCGGCTCACTGCAACTTCCACCTCCCAGGTTCAAACGATTCTCCTGCCTCAGCCTCCGGGGTAGCTGGGATTACAGACGTGCAGCCCCATGCCCAACTAATTTTTGTATTTTTAGTAGAGACAAGGTTTCACCATATTGGCCAGGCTGGTATCAAACTCCTGACCTCAAGTGATCAGCCTGCCTTGGCCTCCCAAAGTGCTGGGATTACAGGTGTGAGCTACCACGCCTGGCCTACATTGCCATTTTATATCAGGCTTTTGAACATTTGTGGATTTTGGTACCACAGGGGTCCTGGAACATTGCAACACTCCACGAATACTGAGGGATTACTGTATACATATCACCTGGGAATCTTGGGAAACACAAATTCTGATCTTGTACCTCTGGCATGAGGCCTTGATTCTTTGTTTCTATCAAGTTCCAAGGTGCTGCTGCTGCTACGGATCCATGGACCACATTTTGAGTAGCAAGAGTGTGCACTATCAGAAATACAAGGGGAGTCAAGAGTCTTATAACCCGATTGGACATTTTAAACAAAAATACTGTTGAAAATTTACAGGATAAATTTTTTGTTTTTGTTTTTGAAGACCATATTGAAAATGAAGCAAAGTTCTAATTGATAAAACATTTTGTTCTTTCAGTTAACTTTTTTTTTTTTTTTTTGGTAAACATTTGGATAAGGAAATGTGCTTATCCAAATGTTTACCAAAACAGTATCATCCAGGTGATGACAGTTTTGCCCCACTTGCTGAATTCAGCCTCACATTGCTGACACTCTAAGCCGAAGTCTTTGAATGTTCTTCAGGAAGATTCACACTCCTCCTCTCCATGATCATACACACAGTCATTCATATATGTTTCTTTGTACATGTTCTGAGGAAAGAATTGGAACTGTTCATCACATTCTCCTTGGACTTGCAAACCACTGCTCTAGGAGAAAGGTGCACTCCTTCTAATGGTTCTGGAATTCCCAATCACCAAATTCTTGACCAAGAAGAATACATAGTAATATATGCAATTTATTTGTTTCAGGTGCTGTGAGTTCTCAGGCTGCTGACTACATAATTGAAGCCCTTAGAAAATGCCAGTTGAATGCTATAATTAGGTAAAAATAAATGCACTAGGCCCTTTAGATAACTTTCCAGATGATTGTCGGCCAAAGCCCAGGCAGAAGCACTCCCTAATTTCCCTAGAGCTGAAAGTCAGTGACCTTCAGCTTCTCTTTTCCACCCTTGTGGTTGTCATTAGGGCTGTGCATGTAGAAACCTCAGCCAGCAACGCGGTAGAAGTGAGGCTCATCGTTACTTACCCAGGCGTCTGCATTTGCAATTCTGCAAAATGAGCTTGATCAATATTTGATTATTAGTCACCAGGAGGTAATTAGAGTTACAGAAACCAAAAAGAATACATTTTGCTTTTCTTACTTTTAATGGCAAAAACTGCAATTACTTGTGCACCAACCTAATACATTTCCATCGTTTTCATAGACCTGAGCACTTATGAGCCATGGCCTTGGAGTCAGACTGCATGGATTCAAATCCCAATTCTTCCACTGAATAGTTGTATGACCTTGGTACATTATTGTCCTCTCTAAGTCTCAATTTCTTCTTCCTGCAACATAGGAATAAGAATAATGATGCTAATAATAATAGTGATAGATCATACTGCTCTCATGGGGTAGTTTTCCGATTAAATGAAATGATCTGTGTCAAGCACACAGCCTAATGACTGGCACATAGTAAGTACTCACTAAATGCTAACTGTTGTTATTACTTTCTAGGCCAAAAACAATATGTTCTCTTTAACAGGAGCATTAGGTACAAATAATTACTGTTGCCTGTGAACCTTAGCTCTTTCAGTTAGTGGAGGAGGAATTAAATATCTTTGTGTTATCTATTCTGTTCCCTTGGTCTGTGTGCCTATTTTTATACCAGTACCATGTTGTTTTGGTGACTGTAGCCTTGTAGCATAGTTTGAAGGCAGGCAATGTGATGCCTCCAGATTTGTTCTTTTTGCTTAGTCTTGCTTTGGCTATGTGGGCTAATTTTAGGATTGTTTTTTCTAGTTCTGTAAAGAATGATGATGGCATTTATCTATCATCGTCTTTCCTTCCACCCAGAACATCAAAGCAAGTTGCTACTTACTTCCACATTGCTCTTCTGTTTCTTCACCATCCAAGCTTTGAAGATCTGCATTTCTGCTGCATTCTACTTCCCTCACATACCCACTACCAAGGTCACATATTTAACCTTATACTTTCATATGCGGATCCACCCCTAAGACCTCAACCTCTGACTACATTCATCTTGGACTACATACATCTCTTCCTTTCTCACCTCAGAATCTGCTCTTGGTATTCCCAGGACTCATTGATCTTCATACCGTTCCCTTTGACCCAGTATAGAAGCCTCTCCCTACTTTCAGCCACTTCCCTGCTTCTCTTGCCATGGATTCACACTCTCCTGTATCCTGCACACCATTGTCAGTCATTTCAACAGATGACTCATGATTCCAAAATCCTTCAACACCATAATCTTATGTCATTCTTGATTTAATCCCCAGCATAATCTCTCTGCTCTTGAAGTACCAAGTGTTCGTGGAAAAAGTTGCAAAATGATGCTCATCGGGTACACAGATCAGTAGTGCTTTCTGATCTTAGCTGGGCCCTCCCTACTGCTTGTATGCTCTCTTGAATGCTCTTGTATTCCTCTCTTACCATCTTCTCGGAGAGGCAGGAGGGCACAGCAGTTAATAGCCCAAGCACAGGCAACTGTTGAGACTTAGACGCTGAAATCCTGGGTCCGCTACTTGCTACCTGTATGATTGGGAAAATTGATCTAATCTTAGACTTTAGTTTTCCTCACCTGTAAATTGGGATTGCTCCTCACCTTAGGGGATTGCTTGTGAATACTAAATGAGATCATATATGGAAAGCACTTATAACACAGTGAATGGCACATGAAGTGCAAACACACACACATACACACGCACACAAGCACATACACATCAGCTTTATTGAGGCATGAATTATATACCGTAAAATCTACCAATTGTGGCGGAGCATGGTGGCTCACACCTGTAATCCCAGCACTTTGGGAGGCCGAGGAGGGCAGATCACTTGAGCCCAGGAGTTCAAGACCAGCCTAAGCAACATGGTGAAACCCTGTCTCTACAAAAAATAGAAAAATTAGCAGGGCATGGTGGTGCGTGCCTGTAATCCAGCTACTCTGGAGGCTGAGGCATGAGAATAGCTTGAGCCTAGGAGGTGGAGGTTGCAGTGAGCTGTGATTGTGCTGCTGCACTCCCACCTGGGCAACAGTAATGAAGCTCTGATATGGTTTGGCTGTGCAAATTTCATCTTGAATTGTAACTCATAATTCCCATGTGTCATGGGAGGGACCTGGTGGGAGATAAATGAATCATGGGAGCGGGTATTTCTTGTGCTGTTCTTGTGATAGTGAATACGTCTCATGAGATCTGATGGTTTTATAAATGGGAGTTCCCCTGCACAAGCTCTTTATTGCCTGCCACCATATAAGATGTCCCTTTGTTTTTCCTTTGTCTTCCACCATGATTGTGCGGCCTCCCCAGCCATGTGGAACTGAGAGTCCATTATTAATCTTTATAAATTACTCAGTCTCGGGAACGTCTTTATTAATAGCATGAGAACAGATTAATACAAACTCTTTCTAAAAAAAAGTCTACCAACTGTAATTGTACAATTTAATGATTTTAGAATATTTATAGAGTTGTGCAGCAATTGTCATAATGTAGTTTTAAAACACTTCCATTACCCCACAAAATTCCATTGTGCCTGTTTACAAACAGGCAGTTGTAGTCAATTGCCGTTTTTACTCTTGACCTCTGGCAACCACTGAGTGAATCACTTTCTATATTTTTGCTTTTTCTTGACATTTCATATAAATGGAGCCATATAACATGTAGTCTTTTGCATCTGACTTCTTTCACACATTATAATATTTTGGGGGTTTATGCATGTGGCATCATGTATCAGTACTTTATTCCTTTTGATGGCCAAATAATATTCCATTTTGTGGCTATACCACATTTTATGTGTCCATTCATTAGTAGATGGATATTTGAATTGTTTCCTCTATGTTTCCAATTATGAATAATGTTGCTATGAATATTTGTATACAGATCTTTGTGTGGAAATATATTTTCATTCCTCTTAGATCTATACCCAGAAGTGGAATTGCTGGGTTACATGGAGGGTGTGTGTTTAATTTTTAAGAAACTACCAAAGAATTTTTTAAAGTGTCAGTACCATTATACCTTCTCAATAGCAATGTATGAGATTCCAGTTTCACCACATTCTCAATGATACTTGTTATTGTCTATCTTTTATTGTAGTCACTCTAGTGAATGTACAGTGGTTCTCCTTTTGCTTTTAATTTAATTTCCCTGATGTCTAATGACAATTGACATCATATACTTATTAGACATTCATAGATATCCTTTGATGAAATGCCTATTCAAATATTTTGCTTATAATTGGTTTATGTTCTCATTTTTGAGTTGTAAGAGATCTTTATATAGTGTAGATACAAGTCCTTTATCAGTTCTGCCCATAATGAATTCTCTCAGACTTTGTTTATCTGGGAATACCCTTATTTTGCCTTCATTTTCAAAGGACAGTTTTACTGCATGTAGAATTATTGGTTGCCTTTTTTCATCTTTCGGCAATTTTTGTTTTGAGACAGAGTCTTGCTCTGTCACCCAGGCTGGAGTGCAGTGGCATAATCTCAGCTCACTGCAACTTCTGTTCCCGGGTTCAAGCAATTCTCCTGCCTCGACCTCCTGAGTAGCTGGGACTACAACTGTGTGCCACCACACCCAGTTAATTTTTGTAGTTTTAGTAGAGATGGGGTTTCATCATGTTGGTCAGGCTGGTCTCAAACTCCTGACCTCAAGTGATCTGCCCTCCTTGGCCTCCCAAAGTGGTGGGATTACAGGCATGAGCCACCGTGCCTGGCCCTCTCAGCATTTTGAATGTTACTCCACTGCCTACAGCCTCTATTGTTTCAGACAAAAAGAGCATTAATTGTATTGATGCTCTACTGTACATAAGAGGTTTTTTTCTGTTGCTTCTTTCTAGATTTTTCTATCCTATCTGTCTTCTCTTTTTTGTTTTTGTGTACATCATTATCTTCCCCTTCCCTCCCCTCAGTCTCTCTCTTTGGGCTTCAACATTTTGGCCATTATGTTCCTAGGTATAGAATTTTTGTATTAATCCTACTTGGGATTCTTTGATCTTTTTGGTTGCAGGCTATTTATTTTTTAATCAAATTTGGGAAATTTTTAACTACTATTTCTTCAAATTCTTTTACTACCTTTTTGTCTTCTCTCCTAAAATTTTCATTAATCACATGATACTTGATGTTTCACGGGTCTCTGAGGCTGTTTAATTTTATTCAGAACTTTTTCTTTTCTTCTTCAAATAAGATAATTTCTATAGATTTATCTTCCAGTTCACAAATTCTTTCTTCTGCCATCTTAAATCTGCTGTTGGGCCTCTGTGGGAAAATTTTAATTTCTCTTTCTCCAATTTTCCACTTCAGAATTTCTATTTAGTCTTTTGTAAAATAATTTTTCTGTCCTTACTGAGGATTTTAACAATTTGTTGCTTTTTGTTGTCATACTTCAACTCTTTAAACATGGGTTCCTTTAGTTCTGTGATGAACATATTTATAAGAGGTCTTTTCCAGCAAGTCCAATATATGGGGACATCCAGAAACTCTATCTATTGCTTTGTTTTTCCTGAGCACATCTCACTTTTCTCTTTCTATCTTTCTAATTTTTTGTTCAAAACTCACATTTTGCATAATATATTGTAGCAACTATGGATTCTGATGATTTTCCTCTGATGGTTGGTGTTGTTGCTGTTTTGTTGTTGTTGTTGTTTGTTTGGTGGTTTCTTTGTTTATTAACTTGCCTGATCTAAATATGTGAATTATGTCTCCCACATCGTGTGTAGCCCCCGATGTCTCTGCCCAGTTTTTAAATTCTTGTTTTTTATTTTTAAGCCTGGCTTTCTATTGGTTCTTTTCTCTGTGTAGTTTAGTGTACAGAGGCTATGACCAAACATCTTGTGCCATTAAGGCTACTATCTTCTGTTGGTGGGTCTGTGTTTGGGTAGAGTTGCTCATTCCGGGTTTAGGCTATTTTCAAGTCTACCCTGGCTATTACTTTCTACTGGGCCATCTTACATCATATGTATTCTCTGTAAGTTTTAGTTGTTATGATTATTATGACTGTATATTCTTTCCTCTCAGCAGTTGCACCAAAGGCTTTTTTGCTCTCCAGTAGCTCTCCTTTCTAGCTTCTTCAGTCTCATCAGGTGACCCTCCTTCTCACTTTCTGAAAAGATGTTGGCCACATGGTATAGAACCCATGACTTCCGATTTCATTTTTTTATTGAGATACAATTTACCTAACGTAAAATTCACCATTCAGAGTACACAACTGTGTGTGACTGTTAGTATAATCACAAAGGTGTGCAACTACCATCATTATCTAATTCCAGAATGTTTTCATCTCCCAGAAATAAACCCTGTGCCCATTAGTGATCTCTTCTCATTTCTTCTTCCCACCAGCTCCTGGATACCAGAAGTTGTAGCATGAATAATTGTTTCATTCCTTTTCATTGCTGAATAATAGTCCATTGTAAGGGTAGATCATATTTGGTTTATCTATTTATCACTTGATGAACGTTGGGTTGGTTCCACGTTTTTTTCTGTTGTGGATAATGCTGCTATGAACTTTTGCATACAAATTTTAGTGCAGACATCTTTTCGGTTCTCTTGGGTTTACACCTCCCTACTTTATATTTTATTTAATGTAAAGTATATACTATAATAATGTTGTAAGTTACTTTTCATTGTTGAAGAATTACCTTCTATGCCATGAAGAATTCTTAAATTTTATTCCCATTCTCTATGACCACTTGCAGGACATTCTCCAACAATATCACTCTTCAACAGTATCTTTCTTCTTGCTTCCACAGTATCTCTCCTTAACGGTCATTTCATCTGCTCCTCTGACTCCATGCTCTTAGTCTACAAACATGATCCGATATGTTTGATCCCAAGTCTTCAGTTATCTTTAACACTTCCCATCATTCTTCTCATCTAATTGGTTGTCAAATCTGGTCAATTTTATCTTCAAGTTAATTTTGAAAATAATTTTTCACTCCTCTTCCACATTCCTACCAGTCAAATCACTCTCTGTGCCTCAGATTAGACAGTTACTCTTTTCTCTATAGCACTTTGTAATTTGTGATGGCACTTAATGTCTTGTGGAATAGTCATTTTTGTTTTAGTTGTAATTTTTTTATTTCCTCCTGGCTGCAAGAATAATCTTTTATTCTTACTCATTCTTGCATCCCCAGAGCAGCCTAGCATTGGATCAGAGCAAAGTGATAACACTCAAAACATCATAACATCTTCAGGTTGTGGTTTAGTTTTGACTTTCAAATTTGTTATTTCTCATAGTCTGTCTCCTTTCCATCCTTCATCTCTCTCCCTCCTTCTCTCCTCTCTCTCGCTACCATTGTATATAAAAATAATTTCTATTTATATGTATTATGAGTGGTATAAGGTCAGAGACAACCAGTTTCACACATTTGCGTCTTTCCACAGTGTCGAACTTTTATTGATGCTATTTCGATCACAAAATCCATGAGCTACATGGAGTTCCCAAGGAGGCAATTCTCCTTCCTACTTCCCATTCACTCGGAAGTCAGAGCCATGCCACAGAGGCTGAAGTCACTCCATAAGTCAGTCAATATTGCAAACTACACAAAACAGTACATTTCATCTATCTATCTATCTATCTATCTATCTATCTATCTATATATGTTACAGATTGAACATTCTACAACAAAGTAACAATTAAGATCAAGAGAAAGAGGATAGGAAAAGGGGTTAATGAACTAGTCCAGGAAGACAGATGGAAACAAAAAG
Organism: Mandrillus leucophaeus; assembly: GCF_000951045.1. Classification (NCBI taxonomy): domain Eukaryota; kingdom Metazoa; phylum Chordata; class Mammalia; order Primates; family Cercopithecidae; genus Mandrillus; species Mandrillus leucophaeus. The sequence goes on from NW_012103576.1 coordinate 417,820, forward strand.
AATCTCCTGGTCTGGGCCAGCTGGTTTGTCAGTTTTGCAAGGAAGAGTCTCATGTGGGCAGAGCCTTTGGTGGCAGATGCTGGGTGCTTATCACGAATGAAAGCAAGACGGTGTCAGTTAAGACAGCCATTTGGAGCTGCTGAAGTCCTGCTCCTTTTAAGGCCACAGAGTCCTCTGGTGAGGACTGATAGTGGAAAAGTATGCCTATGTCCTTATCTGGTTGGATGCAGTCTTTATTTATTAAGCAAAACATCTTGACCCTCTTAAAAAAGTGCCCTATGAAATGTAAGGCGGAGTCTTTTTCTAAGATGGAGTGAGTTATGTTAAGGGCGCTCTGTACAATGTATGCCTGACATATGTTAGGCACTCAATAAAAAGTTGTTGGTTAAATAGTCTCTGCTAAATTTGCAACACCTCTTCCTAGATAAGATTCTTCTCTCTGATTTTTTTTTTTTTTTTGATATGGAATCTCACTCTGCCATCCAGGCTGGAGTGTAGTGGCTCACTGCAACCTCTGCCTCCCAGGTTCAAATGATTCTCCTGCCTCAGCCTCCCAAGTAGCTGGGACTACAGGTGCATGCCACCACGCCCAGCTAATTTTTGTATTTTTAGTAGAGACGGGGTTTCACCATGTTGACCAGGCTGGTCTCAAACTCATGACCACAGGTGATCCACCCGCCCTGGCCTCCCAAAGTGCTGAGATTACGGGCATGAGCTACTGCACCTGGCTTCTCTGAACTTCTTTACCAGTATTTATTTTAATTTTGGTTGGGGGCAGTAGAGAGATGCAGAAGAGGAAAGGAAGGCATGAGACTGTGCTTGAGAAATACATCAGTGAATAAACATTTTTTAGCATTTGTGGTGTAATGCCAAATCCTGGAGAAGTTTTAGCTCACACCTGGAGTATCCCAGCAGAAGTTGGATGCCAGCTGCTAGGCATTCATTCTGCAGAGGGGCTTCTGTGTTAGGTACAAGGTTGGGTTCAAGTACCTTCTGAAGTCTAGCTCAGTGTATTTTTTGGAGTGTAGTATACTAACAGGCAAGAACAGGAAGTGGAGGAGATGTGCCAGGAGAGCAATAGTGATCACATTGTGAGTGCTCAGCTCCCAAATGATGGGAAAAGGGTTTCATGGCCTCACAGATCTTTTGACTTTTTTGTTGACTGTATTCCCCATTACTCAATGAGCTGCTATAGCACAGGGAATGAATCTTCAACTTGTATTTCCAGTGCCCAGAACAGAGGCTTGTACTAAGAAGGCATTCAATAGGTATGTAATGAATTAGAATAAATTGAATTGAAGATTGAACTGAAGTCAAAATCTGATTTCTAAGGTTTCTTCTGGCCTGAAAATTCAGACTCCTCTGATTTCAACCATAACAGTCTGGCTAAGCCTCCTTGAGAGAAACCCTGTGCTTCCTTAGTTTAACCACCTCTTTGTGGTTGAATAGTATAGGTTTTCAATCAAGTCCTAGGAGGGTGTCAGTTTCTTGTTGTACTTACCAGGTTGTGATAGGATTTCAAACAAGGCCCAAAGAACGTGTTTTCAGGAGTTGAGATGTAGCCACACTTTCTACACTTACGATGGCCTGAAATGGGTTACAGTTTAGAACAAGCTTTTTTCTTTATGATGCACAGGATTTCTGTGATGGGTGGCTGTTAAGCAATGAGTGTGACTGAGGGTGCATTTTCAACCTTAGCTCAGCTTAGCACAGGATTCTAGTTACAGGTCATAATTCCCCATGAGGTTAGCCCCTGTAGCGTCAGCTACTTTGCATGTGATTTAAGCCAGTACCGTAGAAGTCATTATTCTCCTGCTTAGGGAGAAGAGGTAGAAGGCCCTTGGAAATGTGAGTTTTGCATTCCAACTTGCTAATTCAACATAGATCCTAATTCCTTAAATGCTTGTAATTAGAAATTCTCGTGAACTGTATTGGTTTTTGTCAAGCAATCTGTTTGGGGAACTTGAGCAACTGGGGCACTGCTGGCTTTGGTGAAGTTTATTTAATTTGTTTTTATGACATTCTTCATCTTGGAAATGGGGTTTTCAAATATTGCTTTCCCAGGCATCATTACTTATTTTCTGGTTTTTATTTCAGTATTGGGACTAGCTCAGGGTGCCAGGGAAGCATTTTGTGGTACTCTGTGTATTAGAGCTGTAATATCCAAGAAAATTGTCTGATTGTATATGGTTTCTTGGATGTGGTACCTTATGGAAAATGTTCCAAATTTTGACAATATGATAAGTTTATGATCCTTGATTTAGATTCCAAATGATCTTATTTTTAAAATTAATATTTTGTGCAGTCTTTGCAATTCTGTTTTCCTTTCTAGTGTCATTTAGAAACTTTTCATTGGCATTTGGCATCATTCACCATCTTTGAGCATTAAAAAAAAGAAAAAAGCAAATGCACTCTGTGTAGCATAGAATCTCTCTTCACTTTAAAATTCACATTGAACATGAGCTGATTCAGTTGCTACAGCCTTGGTAGTGATAGAGGCAGGAGACAGCCAAATCCCTAGGCAGATAGGGAAGGGTCCCCGGAGAATCTCCGACCTGCCCCACAACTGTTGACACCAGATGTTTTGTGCAGATAAGGGAACCTGCACAGGGGGCTTCCCTGGGCATGCCCACAGCATACTGGAGGCCCACATGCACTGGGGGAATGGGATGGAGCCACTAGGAGTTCACACCTTATGCAGGGGAGGAGTCTGGCCTCATCAGTTCTTGTGTGGTGGCCCTGGTATTCAATTGTGAGGGGGAAACCTGCTTGGAGGACCCCTCTCCTTACTGAGAGCTTTCTTTTCACTTAATAAATTTCACCCTCTTCACCCTTTAATGTGTCTGCGTGCCTAATTCTTCCCAGTTATAAGACGAGAACCTGGATTTAACTGAGCCAGGGAGCAGAAACTCCTGCATCAGTAGCAATTTTACAACTGCTTATTAAGGAATACATCTTGCCTGAGAAGGTTTTATATTCTATCCCTCAAATGGCTATGTTTCCCCTCCTCTTTTTAAATATTTTTACTCACGTGGTTTCCTTCCTTTGGAATGCCAATCAACTCCATCTCCTACTTGATTTCCAAGACCATCTCCTCCAAGATGCCTCTCCTGTCTCCCCTTTCCTTACACTAGAATTGATGGGTTTGTCACTGTTAGTACCAAGGGCTTCATCATCTGCTCTCTTATGTTCCCTGCTTGCTGAGGTGTAGCTTATTGTAGGGTTCAATGAGCTGCTAGCCACTGTCCCACTTGACTAGCAGATACTTGAGAAAAGCAAGTACACAGTTTGGATTCGAGCCTACAGTGTCTTACATAGTTCTTGGCACATGCATGTTTGCTGTGGGAACAACCTTCCTTATTATACCGAGCTGATCCTTTTGGGCAGCATTCATTGAGTCAAATGGCCTGTGTGAAAGGGGGTCTGACCCTAAGTGGACAGAGCTGAGAGATCGGAGCTGGAGGACTCACGTCGCAGACTTGCTACAGATTAGTAGGGTGACTTTCAGTTACTTCAGTTTTCTGAGTGTAGTTTCCTCATTTTAAGTTTTGTAAATATTAATATCTGACATACATAATTTGGAAAAATGCTGTAAGGATTAAAAGAACAAATATACATGCAAACCTTTAAGAAATTGTAAGTGCAAACACATGTGGTACATTTCCATTTTCAGAGCTTCATTTTTTTCTTATCTGTAAAATAGAGATGTAAATACCTACCTTCCTTATTGGGTTATTGTGAGGATTAAGTACAATAACATATGTGGAAGTACTTAGCAAATAGAAGGTGCTTAATAAATGTTGCCTGGATATGAATTCCCCTCTCGGGACTGTCCTGATGTGAGGCTTTTCCAGTCCTTGGAGGATGTGCATTTAAATCAGGCTGCTTGTACCTTGGATTAGGCAGCTTAAAAAAATGTAGCCTTGCTAGTTCCAACTTCTCAGCTATAAAATGCAAAGTAATTAAATTTGCTAGTAAATGTTTCCAGGCCTTTGAATCGCAGCCAATAAAAAGGGCTAAATATTATTCTTTTAGAATTCATGTCCTTGATGTAGAGGAAATATCATATTTACTTACACATACTCCTGCCTTGGCTTTTTAGAATAAAACAGAAAAATGTTTTACCCTCTACATTTCCCACTTGAAGGTGTTATCTGTATTGAAACAGCAATGGCAGCTGCCAGCAAAGGAGTGTGATTTTTCTTTGCCAAGGTAAACCAAGGGTTAACATCAAAGAGTGATGGGGCCCCTGCTGGTGGGCTGGAACCAGAGCTAATTCCTTAGCAGTGGCTCACTCTTTTGCCTCTTCAGCTGTCTCTCACCCCCCTCCCACCATAAAGGAGTGGGTGTTCCTTCAGGACTGTGCACCCGCCTCCCTCCCTCTATCCCTCTTTTTCCTACCCACACATACTTCCCAGAACCTCTCCACCCTGTGGCTGATTTATCTTTCCTGGGACCAAAGGCAATTAAGCCTCAAAACTAAAACTTGCAAGGAAAGACAATCCTAATGGTAAACACCTACCCCGCAATGCTGATTACTTGAATATAAGCTGTTATTCTGTCTCCGGATCACAAACAGCCTCACTTTAAGCTCCACCCCCGAAAGAACTAGTGAAAGATTCAGGAAGGTCAGGAGATCCAGATTCCAATTAATTTAGCACCTGATGCCTGTGTAACTCTGGATGGGTCTCAGTTCTCTAGTAAATGAGGACTGGCATCTCAAAGATTAATGAAGTTTGCCTAAGGTGAAGGTAGATTAGGCCTTCCATTCTCACACAAATTGCCCATCTTCCAGTCCCCTTTGTACCTTGACATTTTCAACACAAAGGGGTTGGGGTGCTCTGAGGATTACACAAGCAAGCACATATTTGTCACAGCACATGATTATAGACCTGCATTTTGGAAGAGAGGTATTTCAGGATCTTCTCATTACTGAAGCCTCTCATTGTAGGACCATGGTCGTTTTTAAATCTCCAACATTGAAATGACGAATTGGCAAAAACCTTCAGTTACAAAATCTCTTCCAAAGAGGCTGAATTTTTTTTTTCTTGGATTTTCACTTCACATCTTTTTGAATACCCTGAGGCAGTATTTTTATGGGCTAACAGCAACAGAGTGTCGTGTAGAACCAAGTGTATCCCTTCACTTTCTCCACCCCCTGCAAAGTTTGTGGTCTTCAAAGCATGCTGGATTTTAAAATAAAACATCTACTTCTAGTCCAAGCCTTTGGCTGTAGACTTTGGGCTTAAGTGTATTTTTCCACAGAGGTGTTACATCCCCATTTCTATCAGCTAAGGAAAATGAATTCATTCAAGGTTTCCCCTGCCATTCATCGAGGCTCCCCAAGAGGAGCTTTCCAGAAAGATCTGTGCCAGTTGTAAGCTCACAAGATCCTCAGTCCATAACAAAATGCCCAGACATCTTGGCTGCTGCTGACACAGGCTGAGAGAGATAAAGGAAACAGCTGGCTGAGGTCCTGACTTTTTTTTCACATTCCAGCCCGCTAGCCTTTGCAGATCGGGGGCTTTGAGATTGTTCATTACCTCTCCAGCAGGGCTGGGCATACAGATACCAAAGCTCCATCTCCAGAGATGTGAAGGCTAACCAAGGATCCTCAAACCACTTAAATGATGAACGTGAACCTTGACCTGAAGCAAACATTACATTCAAACTCCCATGTTTAAAATCAGTTTGCCCTTTTGCTCACTCTCTACTCCAGGGGATGCATAAACACCTTGGGTTCCTGCTGTGACAATCAAGATGGCAATACATGCCACCTGCTGGAACCATAGTCTCCAATCTGAACTCCTTCCCCAGCTACATGTTTCCTGTCGCAGGCCTTGGCACTCCCTGTAGCTTCATTGCTTTGCTCATGAATCATGCTTCTTATTAGAGAGTAGCCAACAGCTTCTTGTCACTGGGTGGTGGACTTCATTTCCTCTACTCTTGGACTTCTGCTCTACTTGGAGTTCATACTCTTGGCTCTCTCTGAGGTAGAGGCAGAGAGAACATCCCTGACTCTCTGCTGACCATTTTTTGCCATGGGCCCCCCCTTCCAGAGGAGGAGGTATTGGGGAGCCTCTCCCACATGGTAGAACAACCAGTCAAGTCCAGGGAGGTCTATGGCAGTCATCATGGGCCAGATGTTCTGCTAGACCAAGACTGAGCTGGAATTTGGGTTTTCTATTCTCACATAGCCAGTTGGAGAGGGTAGAAACACATGTGGGGGTCCGAAGGAACCATGAGAGACTTCTCATGAGTACCTAGGAGTTTTACTATGATCTGGCATCCTGGGCTGTTGTGTGGAGGTCTCTATCATGACCGGCCTCTTTGGCTTCTCTTGTGCCCTAAGGAAGGTGTTTTTGTTTGTTTGTTTGTTTTGTTTTTTAAGACTGAGTCTTGCTCTTTTGCCAGGCTGGAGTGCAGTGGCACGATCTCCACTCACTGCAACATCCGCCTCCCGGGTTCAAGCAATTCTCCTGCCTCAATCTCCGAAGTAGTTGGGACTACAGGCGTGCACCAACACACCCAAAATAATTTTTGTATTTTTAGTAGAGACGGGATTTCACCATGTTGGCCAGGATGATCTCGATCTCTTGACCTCATGATCCGCTGTCTTGGCCTCCCAAAGTGCTGAGATTACAGGCGTGAGCCACTATGCCCAGCCAGAAGGTGTTTTAAAATTGAAACAAAGTTGCATAGTTGGTTGTGTTGATTGATTCAAAGTCTTTCTGTTTTACAGGGGCAGCTCTAGGCTGAATTCTTTTTGGCAAGTTTTTACCGATCACATGTTTGTCTAAAGTACACACAGATCATTCCCAAGGCCAGAGCAGGAATGCTCTGGAAGTGCCCTCTCTGATCTAGGGCAAGCCTGTAGTTTCAGGGTTATCAATAGACCTCGCAGAGGGCAGTGTACAAGGCCTCTGGCTGCATGAGGAGAAATCTTGTGTGTGGGACTGTTCCCAGAAACAGAGAGGTGTAGAAGGCTGTCAAATGCATAAAGACAATGTCTCTTCACTTGGAGGACAATTTGTCTGCCAAGAGGACAATGGGATTTGGCTTCATCTCGTAGGAGCCTGCATTGAGGGCTGCTCACAATTTCACCTGAGGTCCAGGTCAATTCTCTCCTCTCCAGATCTCCAGATCCCATATCTAGTGCTTGTTGATGCTCATTCAGTATATCGACACTTCTATCCTTAACAAATTCATAAGTTTGTTTAACCGATGGCTGCTCGTGTCTTTAAAGCCATTCATTCATTCATACATTCATTCTCTCCCTCCCTCCCTTGTCAGTCAACAAATGTGTTTTGAAATTATGTCTATGCTGGAATTCAGTGATTAATAAGACCCAGATCCACCAAACTGTGAGCTTCCTAAGAGCAGGGATTGCATATTTCATTTATGCATACACAGTGCTGGGCATATGATTTCCATAAATATGAATGGATGCTTCAGGCAAATGCACTTTAATGAAGTTTGCCACAGAGGCATCTAATTCTCAAACCAAATGCTGGTATTTTAATATCTTTTCATAACCAGAGGTCTGAGGGCTTGGGAAAATTGCTGAGAAGGAGGGCTCTGGAATAACATGATATTAAGATAGATGCATGAGTGATGACCCAAAGCTTCTTGTTGTCACCCATAGAATAACTTAGTTTCCTGTCTTCCCTGGAAGAAATGTAAGAGGATGTGTGGGGCTAGAAAGAGCAACAAGCTTATATCACCCATATAGTAGAAAAGGAGTGAGCTGGAGCATCGAGCCTGATCCTGTACATTTACAGTAGCAGTAATAGAGTAAAACAGAGCAATTAGTACCTCATGTAGACTTGGCATTGAGCACCCCATCGCAAAATAGCCATGTTACATATTTCAGTGTTTACCAGTGCCAACGTTTTCCTCTTCTTTCTGATTTTTGGTTCTTGAGATGTTTAACTGCCTTAATGCAGTTTTGAGAGATTGCAGGAGGTGATTGGCTGGGTTGGGAATGGCTGGGCATTCATGTGATTTAGCCATGGGACTCAGCAGTGCGTTGCTTTTACTCCTGAAGGACTCTTGGAAGAAAGCGCTGGGCCTCTGCAGAGCTTTGATTAGCTTGTCCAGAAAGAGAGCATAGTATCGATTTTATCATGGTTACCTTTTTTTATTGTTAAAAGTGTCTATGTTGTAAAACCTCTTTGTGTGATAAAATTCTGAAATGATCTCAGATTGATTTATTTTTTCCTGCTTTCAAAACACAGTCATCTTAGTAGTTTCTTAGTATCCCAAAGGGATAAGGAGTCAGCTTCTCAATAAACCTTTTCTGGTTGTGAACATTGTATGTATTAAATAATAAACAAACCTACAGAGTTTATATGATCACATTAAGGGATGTGTTAAATTCCAAGAGTTATTGTTATGTGTGCAAAATACTACAGAAGCACTTGATTTTGTTCCAGAAGCACTCTGCTGGGAATGAGTGATTATTGGTTCTAGTGACTCTGCCAGTAATTAGCTGTGACCTTGGGTAAGTCACTTCTCCTCCATTCCCTCTTCACATCCTGATCTGTAAAACGAGGAGTCTGTTAGTCCCCTCTAAGTCCCTCACTTAAGGTTTAAAAAGCTCATAGGAGACAGTCTGTTCTTTGCAATATTTTCCATACAGTCAGTTTAAACAAGTGGAGAGGTAATCGAAAGACCGGCTTTCAAAATCTAGTACAAGGACCTTATTTACATAGGATTTTAAACTGATATCTTGAGTCAGACTATGAATGACTATGACTATCAGTCAGTTATCTGCACCAATAAATAACAACTGATGCGAATCGTTTGGAGGTCTTCCTACTCCCAGTAGATGCAGGTTTCATGCCCCAGAATAATACTGGAATGTGCTCATGTCTTTAGCACATACCAACTAATTTTGGTGAGAAGTGACCCCCTAAAAAGGTGTTGGAAGGCAAGGGAACACAGTGGCTAGAGCTTAACGCATTTGTTGGAAAGAAGAGCATTTTTACACTGCTGACATGAGGAATATTTGTTTTCTTATTTTATTATTATACTTTAAGTATTAAGATACACATGCAGAACTTGCAGGTTTGTTACATAGGTATACTCGTGTCATGGTGGTTTGCTGCACCTATCAACCCGTCATGTACATTAGGCATTTCTCCTAATAATATCCCTCCCCTAGCCCCCCACTCCCCAAACAGGCCCCATGAGTTATGTTCTCCTCCCTGTGTCCATGTGATCTCATTGTTCAACTCCCACTTATGAGTGAGAATATGTGGTGTTTTCTGTTCCTGTATTAGTTCGCTGAGAATAATGGTTTCCAACTTCATCCATGTCCCTGCAAAGGACATGAACTCATCCTTTTTATGGCTGCATAGTATTCCATGGTGTATATGTGCCACATTTTCTTTATCCAGTCTATCATTGATGGGCATTTGGGTTGGTTCCAA
>NW_012103576.1:427303-430737 GCF_000951045.1 Mandrillus leucophaeus
CTGTAAAGGACACGAACTCATTCTTTCCTATGGCTGCATAGTATTCCATGGTGTATATGTGCCACATTTTCTTTATCCAGTCTATCATTGATGGGCATTTGGGTTGGTTCCAAGTCTTTTCTATTGTGAACAGTGCTGCAGTAAACACACCTGTGCGTGTGTCTTTATAGTAGAATGATTTATTATCCTTTGTGTATATACCCAGTAATGGGATTGCTGGGTCAAATGGTATTTCTGGTTCTAGATCTTTGAGGAATTTCCACACTCTCTTCCACAATGGTAGAACTAATTTACACTCCCACCAACAGTGCAGTGTAAAAGCATTCCTATTTCTCCACATCCTTTCCATCATCTGTTGTTTCCTGACTTTTTAATGATGACCATTCTAACCGGGCGAGCGTGAGATAGTATTTCATTGTGGTTTTGATTTGCACTTCTCTAATGACCCCTGATGATGAACTTTTTTTTCCTGTCTCTTGGCCACATAAATGTCTTCTTTGGAGAAGTATTTGTTCATATCCTTTGCCCACTTTTTGATGGGGCGTTTTTTTTTTTTTTTTTTCTTATAAATTTAAGTTCCTTATAGATTCTGGATATTGGCCCTTTGTCAGATGGATAGATTGCAACAATTTTTTCCCAATCTGTAGGTTACCTGTAGGTTGCCTCTTCACTCTGATGGTAGTTTCTTTTGCTGTGCAGGGCTCTTTAGTTTAGTTAGATCCCATTTGTCCATTTTGGTTTTTGTTGCAGTTGCTTTTGGTCTTTTAGTCATGAAGTCTTTGCCCATGCCAATGCCTGAATGGTATTGCCTAGGTTTTCATCTAGGGATTTTGTGGTTTTAGGTCTTCGTTTAAGTATTTAATCCATCTTGAGTTAATTTTTGTATAAGGTGTAAGGAAGGGGTCCAGTTTCAGTTTTCTGCATGTGGCTAGCCAGTTTTCTCAACACCATTTATTAAATAGGAAATCCTTTCCTCATTGCTTGTTTTTGATAGGTTTGTCAAAGATCAGATGGTTGTAGATATGTGGCATTATTTTTGAGACCTCAGTTTGTTCCATTGGTCAGTGTATCTGTTTTGGTACCAGTACCATGCTGTTTTGGTTACTGTAGCCTTATAGTATAGTTTGAAGTCAGGTAGCATGATGCCTCCAGCTTTGTTCTTTTTGCTTAGGATTGTCTTGGCTACATGGGCTCTTTTTTTGTTCCATATGAAATTTAAAGTAGTTTTTTCTAATTCTGTGAAGAAAGTCAATGGTAGCTTGATGGGAATAGCATTGAATCTATAAATTACTTTGGACAGTATGGCCATTTTCATGATATTCATTCTTCCTATCCATGAAAATTGAATATCTTTCCATTTGTTTGTGTTCTCTCTTATTTCCTTGAACAGTGGTTTATAGTTCTCCTTCAAGAGGTCCTTCACATCCCTATTAAGTTGTATTCTTAGGTATTTTATTCTCTTTGTAGCAATTGTGAATGAGAGTTCACTCAAGATTTGGCTCTCTGCTTGTCTATTATTGGTGTATAGGAATGCTTGTGATTTTTGCACATTGATTTTGTATCCTGACACTTTGCTGAAGTTGCTTATCAGTTTAAGAAGATTTTGAGCTGAGACGATGGGGTTTTCTAAATATACAATCATGTCATCTGCAAACAGGGACAATTTGACTTCCTGTCTTCCTATTTGAATACCCTTTATTTCTTTCTCTTGCCTGATTTCCCTGGCCAGAACTTCTACTACTATATTGAATAGAAGTGGTGAGAGAGGGCATGCTTGTCTTGTGCCAGTTTTCAAAGGGAATGCTTCTAGCTTTTGCCATTCAGTATGATATTGGCTGTGGGTTTGTAAAAAATAGTTCTTGTTATTTTGAGATACATTCCATCAATACCTAGTTTATTGAGAGTTTTTAGCATGAAGCCGTGTTGAATTTTGTCAAAGGCCTTTTCTGTACCTTTTGAGATAATCATGTGGATTTTGTCATTGGTTCTGTTTATGTGATGGATTACTTTTATTGATTTGCGTATGTTGAACCAGCCTTGCATCCCAGGAATGAAGCCGACTTCCTCATGGTGGATAAGCTTTTTGATGTGCTGCTGGATTCAGTTTGCCAGTATTTTATTGAGGATTTTCACATCAATGTTCATCAAGGATATTGGCCTGAAATTTTCTTTTTTTGTTGTGTCTCTGCCAGGTTTTGGCATTAGGATGCTGCTGGCCTCATAAAATGAGTTGGGGAGGATTCCCTCTTTTTCTATTGATTGGAATAGTTTCAGAAGGAATGGTACTAGCTCTTCTTTGTACCTCTGGTAGAATTCAGCTGTGAATCCATCTGGTCCTTCATTGGTAGGCTGTTAATTACTGCCTCAATTTCAGAACTTGTTATTGGCCTATCCAGGGATTTGACTTCTTCCTGGTTTACTCTTGGGAGGGTGTATGTATCCAGGAATTTATCCACTTCTTCTAGATTGTGTAGTTTATTTGCATAGAGGTGTTTACAGTATTCTCTGACGGTAGTTTGTATTTCTGTGGGATCCGTGATGATATCCTGTTGATCATTTTTTATTGTGTCTATTTGATTCTTCTCTCTTCTTTATTAGTCTAGCTAACCTTCTATCTATTTTGTTAATCTTTTCAAACAACCACCTCCTGGATTCATTGATTTTTGAAGGGTTTTTCGTGTCTCTATCTCCTTCAGTTCTGCTCTGATCTTAGTTATTTCTTGTCCTCTGCTAGTTTTGAATTTGTTTGCTCTTGCTTCTCTAGTTCTTTTAAATGTGATGTTAGGGTTTTGATTTTAGATCTTTCCCGGTTTCTCCTGTGGGCATTTAGTGCTATAAATTTCCTTCCAGACACTGCTTTAGCTGTGTCCCAGAGATTCTGGTACGTTGTGTCTTTGTTCTCATTGGTTTCAAAGAATTTATTTATTTCTGTCTTAATTTCGTTATTTACTCAGTAGTCATCCAGGAGCAGGCTGTTTAGTTTCCATGTAGTCATGAGGTTTTGAGTAAGCTTCTTTTATTTATTTATTTATTTTTTTTATTATACTTTAAGTTCTAGAGTACATGTGCACAACATGCAGGATTGTTACATATATATACATGTGCCATGTTGGTGTGCTGCACCAATTAACTCATCATTTACATTAGATATATCTCCTAATGCTTTGAATTGATTATTTTGTATGGTATAAGTTAAGGGTCTAATTTCATCATTTTGCATGTGGATATCCAGTTTCCCCCCAAAATTCTCCTGCTTCAGCCTCCTGAGTAGCTGGGATTACAGGCATTTGCCACCACGCCCAGCGAATTTTTGGATTTTTAGTAGAGACGACATTTCTTTTTTTTTTTTTTAAATGCATGTTTATTTATATTCATGATCTTCTCTATGGATTTCTTAGTCTTCATGGTGATTTTTTTTTTTTTTTATACTTTAA
>NW_012103576.1:430787-431285 GCF_000951045.1 Mandrillus leucophaeus
GTTTTCCATTTGCTTGGTAGATCTTCCTCCATCCCTTTATTTTGAGCCTATATGTGTCTCTGCATGTGAGATGGGTCTCCTGAATACAGCAAACTAATGGGTCTTGACTCTATCCGATTTGCCAGTCTGTGTCTTTTAATTGGACCATTTAGTCCATTTACATTTAAAGTTAATATTGTTATCTGTGAATTTGATCCTGTCATTATGATATTTTACTCGCTAGTTTATGCAGTTTCTTCCTAGCCTTGAACGACTTTACATTTTGACATGTTTTTGCAATGGCTGGTACCTGTTGTTCCTTTCCATGTTTAGTGCTTCCTTTAGGATCTCTTGTAGGGCAGGCCTCATGGTGGCAAAATAGCTAAGCATTTGCTTGTCTATAAAGGATTTCATTTCTCCTTCACTTATGTAACTTAGTTTGGCTGGATATGAAATTCTGGGTTGAAAATTCTTTTCTTTAAGAATGTTGAATATTGGCCCCCACTCTCTTCTGGCTTG
>NW_012103576.1:431532-443524 GCF_000951045.1 Mandrillus leucophaeus
GTAGATTTGGTCTTTTCACATAATGCCATATTTCTTGGAGGCTTTGTTCATTTCTTTTTAGTCTTTTTTCTCCACACTTCTCTTCTCACTTCATTTCATTCATTTGATCTTCAATCACTGATACTCTTTCTTCCAGTTCATCGAGTCAGTTACTGAAGCTTGTGCATTTGTCATGTATTTCTCGTGTTATGGTTTTCATCTCTATGAGGTCTTTTAAGGTCTTCTCTGCATTGATTATTCTAGTTATCCATTCATCCATTATTTTTTCAAGGTTTTTAGTTTCTTTGCGCTGGTTACATAGTGCCTCCTTTAGCTCTGAGGAATTTGATCGACTGAAGCCTTCTTCTCTCAACTCGTCAAAGTCATTCTCTGTCCAGCTTTGTTCTGTTGCTGGCGATGAGCTGCATTCCTTTGGAAGGGCAGATGCGCTCTAATCTTTTGAATTTTCAGCTTTTCTGCACTTGTTTTTCCCCATCTTTGTGGTTTTATCTGCCTTTGGTCTTTGAGGATGGTGACGTACTGATGGGGTTTTGGTGTAGGTGTCCTTTCTGTTTGTTAGTTTTCCTTCTAACAGTCAGGACCCTCAGCTTCAGGTCTGTTGGAGTTTGCTTGAGATCCACACCAGACCCTGTTTGCCTGGGTATTAGCAGCGAAGGCTGCAGAAGATAGAATATTGCTGAACAGTGAGTGTTGCTGTCTGATTCTTGCTCTGGAAGCTTTTTCTCAGGGGTGTACCCTGCCGTGTGAGGTGTGAGGTGTCAGTCTGTACCTAGTGGGGGATGTCTCTCAGTTAGGCTACTCAGGGGTCAGGGACCCACTTGAGCATGCAGTCTGTCCATTCTCAGATATCAACCTCCATGCTGGGAGATCCACTGTTCTCTTCAAAGCTATCAGACAGGAGCATTTACCTCTGCCAAGGTTTCTGCTGCTTTTTTGTTTAGCTATGCCCTGTCCCCAGAGGAGGAGTGTACAGAGGCAGGCCAGCCTCCTTGAGCTGTGGTGGGCTCCACCCAATTCGAGCTTCCCGATGGCTTTGTTTATCCACTTAGGCCTCAGCAATGGTGGGCGCCCCTCCCCCAGCCTTGCTGCTGCCTTGCAGTTAGATCTCAGACTGCTGTGCTAGCAATGAGGGAGGCTCCGTGGGCATGGGACCCTCTGGGCCAGGTGTGGGATATAATATCCTGGTGTGCCATTTGCTAAGACCCTTGGTAAAGCGCAGTATTAGGGTGGGAGTTACCCAATTTTCCAGGTGTTGTGTGTCTCAGTTTCCCTGGCTAGGAAAAGGTCTTCCCTTTCCCCTTGTGCTTCCCAGGTGATGCCTCGCCCTGCTTCAGCTCTCGCTGGTCGGTCTGCACCAGATGACCAGCACTGATTGTCCGGCACTCCCCAGTGAGGTGAACCCGGTACCTCAGTTGAAAGTGCAGAAATCACCTGTCTTTTTTGTCACTCATGCTGGGAGCTGGAGGCTGGAGCTGTTCTTATTCGGCCATCTTGGGTGCGTCCGAGTAAGCTTCTTAATCCTGAATTCTAATTTGATTGCGTTGTGGTCTGAGAGACAGTTTGTTATCATTTCTGTTCTTTTGCATTTGCTGAGGAATGTTTTACTTCCAATTATGTGGTCAGTTTTAGAATAAGGGCTATATGATGCTGAGAATAATGTATATTCTGTTGAGTTGGTCTGTAGATGTCTATTAGGTCCACTTGGTCCAGAGCTGAGTTGAAGTCCTGAATATCCTTGTTAATTTTTTGTCTCGTTGATCTAATATTGACAGTGGGGTGTTAAAGTCTCCCACTATTATTGTGTTGGAGTCTAAGTCTCTTTATAGGTCTCTAAGAACGTGCTATATGAATCTCGGTGCTCATGTATTGGGTGCACATATATTTAGGATAGTTAGCTCTTCTTGTTGTATTGATCCCTTTACCATTATGTAATGCCTTTGTCTTTTTTGATCTTTGTTGGTTTAAAGTCTGTTTCATCTGAGACTAGGATTGCAACCCCTGCTTTGTTTTACTTTCCATTTGCTTGTTAAATCTTCTTCCATCCCTTTATTTTGAGCCTATTTGTGTCTTTGCAGATGAGATGGGTCTCCTCAATACAGCACACTGATGGGTCTTGACTTTTTATCCAATTTGCCAGTCTGTGTCTTTTAACTGAAGCATTTAGCCCATTTATATTTAAGGTTAATGTTGTTATGTGTGAATTTGATCCTTATGATGCTAGCTGGTTACTTTTCCCATTAATTGATGCAGTTTCTTCATAGTGTCGATGGTCTTTACAGTTTTGTATGTTTTTGCGATGCCTGGTACTGGTTTTTCCTTTCTATGTTTAGTGCTTCCTTCAGGCACTCTTGTAAGGCAGCCAATTGGTGACAGTCTCTCTCAGCATTTGCTTGTCTGTAAAGGATTTTATTTCGCCTTCGCTTATGAAGCTTAGTTTCGCTGGATATGAAATTCTGGGTTGAAAATTGGTTTTTTAAAGAATGTTGAATATTGGCCCCTGCTCTCTTCTGGCTTGTAGGGTTTCTGCAGAGAGATCTGTTGTTAGTCTGATGGGCTTCTGTTTGTGGGTAACCCGACCTTTCTTTCTGGCTGCCCTTAACATTTTTTCCTTCATTTCAACCTTGGTGAATCTGATGATTATGTTTATTAGGGTTGCTCTTCTGGAGGTGTATCTTTGTGGTGTTCTCTGTATTTCCTCAATTTGAATGTTGGTCTGTCTTACTATGGTGGGGAAGTTCTCCTGGATAATATCCAGAAGAGTGTTTTCCAACTTGGTTCCATTCTCCCCGTCCCTTTCATTTACCCCAGTCAAACATAGGTTTGATCTTTTCATATATTCCCATATTTCTTGGAGGCTTTTGTTTGTTTCGCTTTATTCTTTTTTTTCCCAATCTTGTCTTCACGCTTTATTTCATTAAGTTGATTTTCAATCTCTGATATCCTTTCTTCCACTTGATCGATTTGGCTGTTTATACTTGTGTATGCTTCATGAAGTTCTTATGCTGTGTTTTCAGCTCCATCAGGTCATTTATATCCTCCTCCAGACTGGTTATTCTAGTTAGTAATTTCTCTAACCTTTTTTCAAGGTTCTTAGCTTCCTTGCCTTGGGTTAGAACATGCTCCTTTAGCTCAAAGGAGTTTATTACCACCCACCTTCTGAAGCTTACTTCTGTCAGTTCGTCAATGTCATTCTCCATCCATTTTTGTTCCCTTGCTTGCCAGGAGTTGTGAACCTTTGGAGGAGAAGAGGTGTGCTGGTTTTTGGAATTCTCAGCCTTTCTGCAATGGTTTTTCCTCATCTTCATGAATTTATCTACTTTTGGTCTTTGATGTTGCTGACCTTCATATGGGGTTTCTCTGTGGATGTCCTTTTCATTAATGTTGATGCTATTCCTTTCTCTTTGTTAATTTTCCTTCTAACAATCAGACCCCTCTGCTGCAGGTCTGCTGGAGTTTGCTGGAGGTCCAATCCAGACCCTGTTTGCCTGGGTATCATCAGTGGAGGCTGCAGAACAGCAAAGATTGCTGCCTGTTCCTTCATGAGGAATGTTATGAAGGCATAGTAAGCCTTCTTCAATATTTAATTGTCTGCATACTGATGGATATTTTTAGGGATGAAGTTAAGTGGTTCTTGTTTGCAGTGGATACAATGCTTATGAGGAAAGTAGAGCTCTTTTTAAATAGAGTCTTTTGGGTAGAAACTCCCTTGGTGAAGTTCCTGAAGTCTTTTACTTTGCTGATCCTGGATTCAGTTTCATCAGCTTACCCAGAATTTATCAAACTTTGGAGGAATGATTTTAACAACCAAATTTGGCCAGATGCAGTGGCTCATGCCTATAATCCCAGCATTTTGGGAGGCCAAGGCAGGAGGATCACTTGAGGCAAGGAGTTTAAGACCAGCCTGGGCAACACGGTGAAACCCCATCTCAAAAAAAAAAAAAAAAAATTAAGCTAGTGGGGTGTGTCACTGTGTACCTGCAGTCCGAGTTACTCAGGAGGCTGAGTTGGGAGGATCACTTAAGACTAGGAGGTGGAGGCTGCAGTGAGCCATGATTGTGCCACTGCCCTTGAGCCTGGGCAACAGAGTGAGACTCTGTCTCTTTAAATAAATAAATATGTAATAAAAGTGGAAAAAAACAGGCAAATGTATAAGTCACTGATCTGTAACTCTAACGTGACAGTTTATTTACTAATTGTATTGCCAACTGACACTGATTATTCAGACCCTTAAGATGCACTCTTGTGTGAGGATTTCACTCAAGACACCAAATTATAGACAATGAATGTTACATGGAGAACAGAGTTGAAATACTTCCATGTATATTCTCTCTGAGAAAACCACCTCTTTTCCAGGAGAGGTTGTTCTGCAGAGGGTGCCAGATCCCAATCCTGAAGAATCCGAGCACCTTTTGAAATTGTATTCTGGGGGTGAGGCCCTGCTTGTTTACCTTGATCAGACAGGTGAATTTCCTCAGCTTCCTCAGCCATTGATTTCTAAATGGTCTCTTGCTTTGAGTTGCAGATAAGCTTTCTTGATGTAGATCCTTTCCGTTTTCTTTGTAGGTACTTCATGGTTCAGACTTTCACTACTGCAACTACAGTTCCCGTAAAGTGATTACTATGTGCTAGATTGTGTACTAAGTGTTTTCCATGAAATACTTAGTTGTCACGTCAACCCTACACAGGTCTGGCCAATAAACATTTCTGCAGTAATTGAAATTTTCTATAATATCAGCACTACCTAACTCTGGTAACTATTAACACATGTTAATATCAAGCACTTAAAATGTTTCTAGTGCGACTAAGAAACTGAAGTTTTAATTTTGTTTAGTTTTGATTAATTAAAATGTAAATAGCTAGTGTGGCCAGTGGCTATGGTATTGAGATGATGCAGATACAAGTACTTTGATTCTTATATTGCATGTAGAGAAGCTACAGTTCAGAGAAATTAAATAATTTTCTCAAGGTCACAGAACTTGCAAATGGCAGAGCAGGGATTTGATTCTGAAGTCAATGTCCTTATGCCTATAGTGTTTGGCCACTATTTAGACTGTGCCTGCTCTTTTTGTATCCAGATTTGTAAAGAAACACCTCTGGTACATTTGCAATTAACCATTCAAAGAAATAAAACTGATAATTATACAATAAAGGACAACAGTCATTAAAACAGCACTACCCTGGTCCCAAAATAGAAGTATGACTAATGGAACAGAGGAAAAAGTATACAGGTATGAAAATAGATGTTCATGTGTTATCTTTATATTCATATATTACTGTGATGAACTGGGCATCACAAAAGAATAAGAAAGGAAGAACTATTTAATGATTTGGGAAAAACTGGTTATCAATTAAACATCCATAAGCTCCTAACCTGGCACATTGTATGAAAATATATTTCAAATGGCTTAAGATTCAATTATTAAAGAACAAACTTGTTTAAATAGTCAAATCACAGACAAGAAACAGCAGAAAATTCATTTAAGAAACCATCTGTTCCATGGTAAGTTCTGAAGAAATCATGAAGGAAAAAATTACAGATTTGACTGCTTAAGAAGTAAAGACTAATGAAGAATAAAAATATACTTAGAATAAAAAGGAAAACAGATTTGGGGAATATTTGCAATGAATAAGAAAGACAAGGGTGATAATTACATTATCAATAAGAAAACCTTAAGATACCCAGGAAAGTTAATGGAAAAGAACGTGAACAGACAGTTCACACACCAGGGGATATAACTAGTGATTGAGCTTATAGGGAATAGTTGAAATAGGGCTTTTCAAAGAGGTACAAATTAAGTGATGACAAGATAGCATCTTATACCTTTTGAATTAGCAGACATTTCAGAAAATAATAATTCTTTGTGTTGAAGATAAGGCAGAAAACTGCTGTATATGTTGCCTGCGGCAGCTAAAATTACTCTAATTTAGGAAGCAAATTTGATGAAGTAATCAAGAACCATAAAAATGTTCATTCAGTCTGGCTTAATAATCCGCCCCTGAAAATTTATCTGAGGAAAAAATCCTAAGGAAAATTCACCTCCTTTTATCATCAAACCTTTAAAGTAGAGGAAAGGCCATATATTAAATAATGTGAAGATTTTAATTTGTAGAGTTAGCCCTAATAAGGAAAGGAAGGGAAGCAATCTAAAATGCTGAGTCTTTGGTGAAGGCCATTAAATATATTATGATACATATACTCTGTAGAATATTATGCATCTGGTAAAGTGATAATTATGGCCACTGTATAGCAGCATGGAAAATGTTTATAATGGCAAATGAAAAACAGCAGGATACACATTTGTATCTTGTCTAAAATTTTCAACCCAGTCAAAAGATACACATGTGGGCCAGGTGGTGGCTCATGCCTGTAATCCCAGCACTTAGGGAGGCCAAGGCAGGCAGATCACTTCAGGTCAGGAGTTCAAGACCAGTCTGGCCAACATGGCGAAACCCCTTCTCTACTAAAAAAATATAAAAATTAGCCGGATGTGGTGGCATACTATGCCTGTAATCCCAACTACTCGGTAGGCTGAGGCAGGAAAATCACTTGAACCTGTGAAGTGGAGGTTGTGGTGAGCCGAGATTGTACCACTACTCTCTAGCCTGGGTGACAGAGCAAAACTCCATGTCCAAAAAAAACACAACAAACAAACAAAAAAAACTCCCACATGTGTAAGGGCCCAGACAAAACAGTTGGTATGTTAGGGTCGTGGGACTTCTTTTTATTTTTATTTACTTTTGTCCTATTTTCTCAACAAACACAAACTGGAAATGGAAACACAGTCACAGAAATGAAGGATATTCATAAAACATTGTTTCCTGTTGGAAGCTGCCTTTTTTTCTCCTTTGCCCTCAGACGCGTACTCCTCATTTTGATGAGCAGCAAGTGATCAGAATTATCCAGCCTTCAGTCAAACATAATCTGTAGAAGAAAGCACTGCTTTATGCAAGGAGATTGACTGTGTGATGGTTGGCAAAAGAAAGGATGCACAAAGGCTCTGTGTGGGCAAATTTAGCAGAGGTACTGAAAACGAAAGGAGAGCCCATCTGGTAGAATGTGCTGTGGCAAGTTAAACTGAGTTTTATGAACATGAAATACCAGAAGAAAATCCAAACGCCCTGGACTTGGAAAAAGCCCATCTGAGGCACTATAAAACCAATCAACTACAGACTGACAATATGCCGCTCATAAGCTCAGATATGCCCATTACTAGGGAGAGCATCATTCAAGCCAGATTCTGCAGAGCTCATTTGATGTGGATTTCCCTTAGGGGAAAAAAATCAAGAAATTACCCATCGTGTCCCCCACACATGCGCAGATGCCTGATACAGAGCTAATGTTTCAATAAATATGGTAAATGCATAATGATCTGGAAGGCATTGGTTTGGCTTCTGCCTCACATTCATTTGTGAACTCTCACACCCAAACCGGACAACTAGACTTGGGTATGGATATAAGGAGCCATTTTCCCTCCCTCCCTACCTCCTTTCCCCACTTGCCTTTCTCTTTTTCCTCCCAATTCTTTTCGTTCTTTCCTCTCCCCTCCCTCCTTCTCTCCCTTCCTTCCCTCTGTCCCTCCCTCCCTCCCTCACTGACTTCCTTCCTTCCTTCTTTCCTTCGTTTATTTCTCTCTCCCTCCATCCCTTCCTTCCTTTCTTTCTCTCTCCCTCCCTTCCTCCCTCCCTTCCTCCCTCCCTTCCTTCTTTTCTTCATTCCTTCTTTCCTGTCCCTCCCTCCCTCCCTCTTCCTCCCTTCTTTCCTTCCCTCCTTCCTCTCACTCTCTCCCTCCCTCCCTTTCTTTCCTCCTGCTTTAGCCTGTATGTCTGGAATACTTTATAGTTCCACTACGCTTTCCCCCTTATTTCGTCCTGATGTTCCTCCAATTCTCCAATTCCTCTATTTTTACTCTGAGGCTCTTTTGAGTGCATGTATCCTCCATATTCAGCTACTTCTGCTTTTCCCAACCCTTAATGCTTTGATTGCTTCCATTAGAGTGTCAATAAATTTGTCGTGATCCTTGTCTGTATATAGTTCTTCCTTGTATTTCAAGTCCCTTTATGATAACTCTGCTACAAGTGTGCTTTCAATGGCACAGTAGTTCTGCTGTGGCTTTGGGGCTGGTTTGGTTTTCTTTTCAAGGAGATAGCTACGTGTGGTAACTTGGTTGAGGAAGGGCACAAAAGCAGTCCTAAGTGTTTGAAGGACTGTCTCTGGGAAGAGGAGCTTAGCTATTCCCACGTGGCTAGAAAGGGCACAACAAATCCCACTGGGAGGTGGACTTAGACTCTGTAAAAGAAAGCATATTCTAATATAGCAGGCCAAGGACAGAATGGGCTATTTCCAGGGCGGACATATCTGGGTGTTCAGTTTGTGCATTGTTCAAAGACACCTGGATGAGAAAATGAATGGGAGCTGAAATGCAGGCCGTGCTTTGCTCACTAAGCCCTGTGCTCTGGAGTGAGGCCATGCCGACCTGGAAGAACGGGTGCCTAGAGAAGTTTGCTATACTACATAAAGACACCATTATGTACTAGTGGTAGCCTTAGCTATCCCAGGAGGGGATATTGTCTACTGTTGCAGAACAAGGGAGCAAATAGATGAACTTGTGTGCTAGAGGAAGTGCTTGCCTCTTCTCCACCATCTCCACATTTCCTGGGTGTGCTTTGATTGTACTACACTGCCAAACAATCCCTTTTTCTAAACTTGTCTGTGCCAATCTTGCATCTTCTTATCTCACATATGCTAACAACATCCACATTAAGACTCTCAACTTCCCCGAGATGGATAGGTGCCATCACATACCGTGCTGGATTGAATTCTCATTTCAGAGAATGCATCTTCTTTCTTCTTTTCAAAGAGGATCAGCATCCCATTCTTGCCCACCACCTAGTGCTTTGTTAGGAACACAGGAGGTAAGGCAAACTGAAAGCACTTTGAAAACTATGAAGAATTTTTTCATCAATATCGTTAGACAAGATCCTGTTACACTGGGAAGTCAAGAGGCTTTACTGGCATTTAGTGCCTCTTGTTTCACCATCAAGATTCCCTGTCGACAACAGTTCATAGTTGAGTCTCTATTCATCAGACTTTCTGCAGAGTTGACGTACACACCATTTATTTGGCTCTCAGTGTATAACATTTGGTAGTGAGTCACCCTTTCCTGTGTACATCTTGTTTACCCCAGATAGACTGTAAACTCCTGGACCAATTCAGGGAACCACATACTAGTTGCCTGCTGTGGAAAGGAAATGCTTTATTTCAGAAAGTCACTTATCTCCATGAGGAAAGAACAGTGAGGGTTATTTTAAATTGTTGTAGTTGAATTCCACATGGCAACTGAGATGGTCCCAAGATTTGGGCCATGTCAATTTAGGGAGTAGGTAATTAAAGGCAGTCCAACAATTCCACAAATTTATAGTTAGGTGCCATGCCATACACTGTCTTGGAATTCCCCACAATGACATTGTGTAATGTATACTTTTTGAATTCAATTGAATTTATCCTTCCTTCCACCTTTCCTCCCTTCCTTCAACAAATATTCATTGAGACTGTGCTATGTTTCAGTCTTTGTTCCAATGAACAAAAACAGACAAAAGTCTGTGCCATCATGGAACTTTCTATTCTTGTCCAGATCTGCCATTTACTAGCTGTGTGTAGACTCAACGAAATCACTTCCCTCTCTGGAACAAGTGTGTTCTTCTTTGTACACTGAAGGTTTCACAAATGTTTCCATTTTTCCTTCCTACTATTTTTTCTTTAATCAACCTCAGTACTTTTAATTGCTTTCTTGATCATCTATTTTCGCCTACTATCCAGTACTGTAAGGAAAATAACAAGGATGCCCTTTTTCAATGGTTCACCTTTGGGTATATTTATATCCATGTTTGACTAGATCATTCCTTTTTTAATATCATCAATTTGTTTAGCCCAAAGATAGTGGCTGTTGTATCTCCATCTTGAGTGCCAAGCTCACAATGAGCTGTTACTCAGTTCTTGAAGTATTTTCTCCCATTATAACATCAGCCTTCTTTCGTTTATTTCCTTTAGTCCTCTGTCCTGAGAGCAGCCCCCAGAGTTATAGCCTTGGATTCTCAAGCTGCAGGAGATTGCCTGTTTAACCATGACAAATACTCAGGACAAAATTGAGCCTTTTTTGTCTTATAATTTTATTTGTTTAAATCTTGACTGCTTATAGTAAATATCCTCTCAAAGATAATTTCATTTCCAAACAATTTGGTACCTGATTTGACGCAGCTTGAGTGTTTATTTTGAGGATATCGTTTTTCTTTTTTAATGAGTTCCCCAAAATAGCTTTTAGTGTTTTTACGTCTTTCTTTTTCTTCCCTGGCTATCAGTGGGATTGTAGTTAACATTGCTGGAGGATTATTAGTTTATTAATAATAATTGTCTCTTAAATTTCTGTTTTGGCAGCAGCATTTGGTCATTATTGAAAAAATAGAGCTTTTAAAAAATGGAATGACTTTAAGGAATCTGAAGGAAAGATAAATGTACTCCTGTATGATTTTTATACTGTTTGCAGTCCAGTCATCATTCTCACATTGTTTAAGTTTCAGTTTCAAGGTGCGTTGTCCCCTTTTATCCGCGGGGAATGTGTTCCAAGACCCCTGGCGGATGCCTGAAACCCTATATAAAGTATGTTTTTTCCTACGCATAGTTACCTATGATAAAGTTTAACTTATAAATTAGGCACAGTAAGATTAACGACGACAACAATAAAATAGAACAATTATAATAATATGCTGTAATAAAAGTTATGTGAATGTAGTCTTTTTCTCTCAGAATATCTTATACTGTGATCACGTATTTCCTGACTGTGAGTGACCATGGCTCACTGAAAATTGAAAGTGAAACCACAGATAAGGGTGGGGATTACGATAGTAAGGTAAGATTGGTATTAATATATTGTCTGAGCAAGGCAACTAAATGTGTTCTTTTTGGAATGCATACTATTATAATTCAGGTTTAATTATTAAGCAGCATTGGTCTAAAGGGATGAAGGTTCTGTTTTCGACCCATAATTTAACACATGTCAAGTTTGAATGTACATGGTAACTCAAAAAATGACCTGCCTTTGGTTGTTGTTTCCAGGATGCTGTGAGCGTTGCAATTGTCAATAAGGAAAGCACTGACCAACTCCAGGAACCACATCTAGTTGCCGGGCATGGAAAGGAAATGCTTTTATTTTAGAAAGTCACTTCTCTGCATGAGCAAGGAACAGTGAGAGTCATTTTAAACTATCATAGTTGAATTCCAAATGGCAACTGAGGTGGTCCCAAGATTTGGGTTGTGTCAATGTAGGGAGTAGAGGATTAAACGCAGTTCAACAATTTTATGAATTTCTAGTTAGTAGGTGGCTGGGAACTGTTTACTATTGTTAATGTTATTGAAAAATCAGTTGTTTCATATTAATACATCATCCCTTATCCAGTCCTCCAGCCCCAGTGAATCCTGTGTTGATATAGCAATGTGCTTATAGTGCCATTTTACTGAATCAGTTCTTAAACAAGTATTTATGCAATGCCTACTATTTTACAGACATTATATCAGGCACTGGGGAATTTATGTTGGTGAATAAATAGACATGGTTCCTGCTCTCGTGAAACTTAAAATCTGGTCTTTTTAAGCAAGCCATTTCACTTTTCTGAGAGTCAATTTCATTATCTTAAAATAGGCATAATGCCTATCTGGAAGGATTGTGGTGAGAATAAAATGAGACTGTGTCTATAAAGCACTGGCGTGATGTTTGGCACATAGAACATGGTAGAGCCTCAAGAAATGATGGCTTTTATAATCATTGTGAGTGCTGGAGAGCCCCGGTGCAGGTCAGTGGTTTGAAGAGCTATTGAAGAGGTTCTTGGTGAAGGTTCACCCCTTGGAGTATCTCCACTAAATCCACTGAGTGGGAAGATTTGAAGGTAACAGGCTACGGGGATTGAACTTTTCCCACATGGACTTTTTTTTTTTTTTTTT
>NW_012103576.1:443574-461830 GCF_000951045.1 Mandrillus leucophaeus
CTGACGCTCACTTAAATCAATAAGAATAAACTAAGAATCTTATTTAAAATTGGTTAACATACTTGAACAGGAATTCTCAAAGAGGATATTCAAATGTCAGATATATTTTAAAATGGTCAATCACCTTAGAAAATGTTCATTTATCCTTAGCAAGTTAAGATGAAAACTATGTATTATTGCATAAAATCAGAATAAATAGAATATTAAGAATAGTAATAACAAGTGTTGGCAACAATGTAAGGTATTAGTATATCCACCAAATTGCTGATAGAAGTTCAAATTTGTATTATTGTATTGGAAAACTCCTAACTACTCTCTACTAAATATAGACATATACATACCCTGTAACCTAGCAATTCCACTCCAAAGGTATCAATCAGCAAAATGCAAAATGCCTGCATTGCTCTTTTAGCCCAAAGTCCGTCAATTTTAGATTGATGACTAGATCAATGAATAGATTATATTAGATTTTCATTAACAATGGAAATATAAGAATAGCATATAAAAATAAAATTTAATTTTATCTATATGATATAACCAGACACACTTAATTTAATTAAAAATCCATGCAAACCTAATATATGGTATAAAAATTCATGATTTTGATTAAGTTTAGGAAGACAAGAGCATTTATTTATTAGAAGAGAACATAGGAACTTCTAACATGCTGGTAATGTTCTATATTTTGAGTTAGATGTGTTTACACAATCACTGAGCAGACCCACTGTGATTTCTGCGTTCTTTTGTATATTGTGCTTCCATGCAAATATTATTTAAAATTCAAGTTCACAACTAATATACATATGTGATCTCATATATATGAATACTTCTGTATAAAATAATATCTATACATTATTTATAAAATACATTATATTTAAAATAGTCTGTGTTCATAGCTGATAAGTGCATTACATGTATAGGATATAACAAATATAACAAATATAGCATTTATAAATACAAAGGAAAAGTTCAAATTGAATGAAACACAACCTTTAGCAGTGCATATTTCTGGATATTGGTCTGGGATGGAAGAGGCTAGCAGGGACACTCAGTATTTACTTCTGAAAAATTAAAATTTTATTCTACTGAGATCACTCATGTATTACATATATGAATTTTAATGCAAAATGATAAGCAACATTAAATACATGTTTTCTCATTAATGTTTTAAGAATTATAAAATTTAAATCATCTCAGTGTAGCGTGGGACCATTATTGAAGAAATGCTCGGTGGTAAAAACCAGTCACCTGTGTCAAGGCATTTTCAGACATGGAACAATATTCAGCAGGCAGTAAAGTAAAATCTTGGCAATAACTACTATTCCTATACTCCACAGTTTCTTAAATCTGCAAAGTTTAAAATCTCAGCAAGTTTTTAAGGTATTCAGGGCAGTGGAATTATGTGGAAGCATTTATCTCATAAATCTGTTTTAAAATTTTACAATTCAATATGTTATGATCCTATGCCAAATCTATATGGCAGATACTGTCTACATTTCATTCTTCCTGACAGTGTGGCCTTTTACACTTGTTTTCAAAAATAAAATGTAACCACACCAGGAAGTTAAAAGCAGCATTATTTAGTGAGATTCTAGTTATTATTTTTCTACTCAATATAGGTAATGCCTATGCTTAACATGCTCCTTGGCACTATTCTGTAATTACTGAAGTTTCCCACCCCCCATAAAAAAGGAATACTTTTATTTAATCTATATATTTAGTCATGTTCCAATCAGTTTTATTTAAAGCAACATGAAAAAAATAATGTTTTGAAGTCTCAAGTGATAAATTTAGAACCAAGATTGAAGGAGGAAAGAAGTATTTCTTTTGATTAAGTGCAGCATATTTCCAAGAGTTGTCTGTAAAATAATTGGAATAATAGAAAAAAATCCATCAAGTCTGTCAAAATGACCGCTAATTTTGAAAAAAGTGAGGATGGGCAACATTTATATAAAATCTATTAGTTAAGTAGCATTGGTTAGCAAGGCGGTAAAACGGCTATATTTAAAGATCAGGTAAGTGGCTTGTCTTATAAACAAATTATTGTTTTCAAGTTCTTGCATATTGCCAAGCATAAAAATTCACCTAATTTATTCAATAAATATTCATTGAACATATTACTGTATTCTAGATACAAAATAGTTGTGAAAATAAGATGTATAATGTATGTCTGCTTGGACTATGAGAACATTGTTGTGAAACTTAGTTTCTAGGAGAGTTCAAAAATCCAGAAACACTATTATAATTCAATCTGAGTATAGACTACAAGTTCTCTTGAGTTTAAAAATCAGTTCAAATACATTTGAATGAGAGAGCAAAGTACATTAAGCACGGAATTTCTTGAACTCACCATGGGAAATTTAAAGCTGACCGTTTTCTCTAGCATTTTGGAATTATCAAAAGGCCAGACAGAATGTACAATTCACTTCTCAGCTGCCAGGAGTGAAGGAGAGAAGAGGTGAGGTTGAATGATTTGAAATTCGGTTCATCTGTGTTAGAGCCGGTCAAAACAATCCTAGCTGTTAATTTTAGTCAGTTGAGTCCAGAGTAAAGGTTTGTAAAGGGCATAAGAAAGCAACATTACCTTTTTCCCACAATGAGCACTTAAAAGATCTTTTAAAAGTGTTTCTGAAATGTAAAAGAAATAGTCTTACTGCAGTTTTTAAAAGCAGAAGGTTCTTGTGTCCATTAAAATTGTTTTATTGTCATATTACTGTAAATTGGAAAGGGCCACAAATATATTATGCTTAACTTCCAGATTCAAGTGTCTTTCAAAAAGTTAAACACATGTAATGGTTTATGCTCTTCAAAATGTTTTTGCACTTATTTTATTCTGCTCAGTAGGGCAGAAATTATGTCTTGAGTTTCATAGGTGAAGGCATTGAAGTACAGATGCTTATCCAAGATCCTGCTGTTTGTTAGAAGCAGATAACAGGACGAGAAATACAGCTTTTCTTATTTCACAGCACTTGGCCATAGCAACTACTTTTTGCTGTTTTATTCACATTGACATGAATAGGTTAGTACCTGAATTCTTTAAGACAGATGAAAAGTAATTAAGTCTGAGTCTCCTCAAACAAGATATCCCTCTATAAAAAGATGGATATTGTAGGATCATGAAGAAGGCAGTCTTTAAAAATCTCAGCAAAGAATAGCATTGTGATTAGCGATAGAGTAAAAGCTGTGAGAATTGCACAGATTCCAAAATGCTGTTAAGATGATCTGCTGGTCCTTTTACCAAATGGGGAATATGGTGATATGGTTTTGGGGTATTTGTGCTTTATTTATTTATTTGTTTTGAGACAGGGTCTCACTCTGTCACCGAGCTGGAGTGCAGTGGTGTGTGATCACCACTGCACTGAAGGCTCACTGCAGCCTTCACCTCCACAGGCTCAGATAATCCTCCCACCTCAGCCTCCCGAGTAGTTGCGACTACCTGTGCATACCACCAGGTCCAGTTAATTTTTGTATTTTTTGTAGAAACAGGATTTTGCCATGTTGCCCAACATGAGTTGAGACTGGTCTCAAACTCCTGATCTCAAGTGATCCTCCCACAGTGCTGGGATTACAGGTGTGAGCCATTGCGCCTGGCCTATTTGTGCTTTTAATGTACATTAGTCCGTAACTGGCTCTTGAGCTTCTGCTTCATGCCTCCCACAGTGCCAACCCTAGGATTGTAAGCCCCCCATCCTAATTCACTTATAATCATAATGTAGGACTTGATGTAAAACATGAGAAGACTGATGTTTCTGGGTAACAATGGGTACAGCTCTTGATTATTCATAGTCTGATTATCCTTACTGGAGAGTATTCTGTCTCATGTTAATTCTTGTCTGAATGCCTACCTATTACCTTTATAAACTCCAGATTTAAACTTTGTGTAGGGTGGGGCGCAGTGGCTCATGCCTGTAATCTCAGCACTTTGGGAGGCTGAGGCAAGAGGATTGCTTGAGCCCAGGAATTCGAGACAAGCCTGGGCAACAAAGCAAGAGACCATCTCTTAAAAAACTAAAAACTAAAAAACAAACAAAAAAAAAGCCAGGCACCCTGGCACACGCCTGTAGTCCCAGCTACTCAGGAAGCTGAGGCAGGAGGATTGCTTCAGCCCAGAAGTTTGAGGTTGCAGTGAGCTATGATTGCATTGCTGCACTCCAGTCTGGGTGATAGAGCAAGAGACACTGTCTCAAAACAAGAACAAAACAAATTTTGTTTAGAACTGAAAGTGGGGGGATAGATGGAAACGATTTTACTTTTTATCTTACAGCTTGTGTAAGTAGAACAGTTTAATGAGGAAGGAGCTGACAATCTTGCCTATGGTGTTTGGGAGATTATAGATTTTAGTTATCTGTGTTTATGTTGTACCCCAGGACTATAAATTATTGGCAGCGTGCTGTAAACAAATGACCAAATAAATCTGCAGTTGAAGTTACCTAGTGTTTCCAGGATTTCAGGGATAGTCAAGGACAGGTAGCAGAGCCTGGGGCCATCAGCTGTGTGTTGGCCTCCTCTCATTCTGAACCCCTCTCCTACTTTAATCAAAACCCTGATACTTAAGGGACCGAACTAGCTGTGACATCCATTTATCCATTTTATAGAATGGCTCTAGGTAACTACAGGGCCATAATCAGAATTCTATACTGAGATGGGTCCCTAGGCTCATTAATTGATGACAGGGTAGGAGAAGACTTTGACACCTACAAATTCATTAGAGACAGCTGAATGGATTTATTCCAAGGAGGTCACCTTTGAAAACTCAATGAATTTCTCTGGGTGGATAACAATGCAAATAGGCAAGGATGAAACTTTAGATTTAATCTACATCTGCTGCAAGAATGTTCTGATATAGAACTGTTTAGCCCAAGTCCTGATTGAAAAGGTGAGTAACATTGATACTGTCTTTCTGAAATGGATTAGAAATAGGGCTGGAAATTGGATGCTAGGAAGAGGGACATATATAAGGTTTATGAGGTAAACCCCAATACATGGGAATTTACTATGATTATATTAAAAATAGAGACAATGTCATGTTTATACAGCCTGTAATATCATGCATAATGTCAAATGCCCTTTGGAGTTACTCCTGTCCCTTGTACTAATAACACGGCAGTTTTTTGAGTCCTTACATAGGGAAACAGTAAAGATTTCCAGGAGTGCATCTTTTCGATAATGCAAAGGATACAGATCAGTGTTTCACAAGTTTCTCTCTCTCTCTTTTTTTTTTTTTTTAAGAGACAGGGTCTTGCTCTGTTGCCCAGGCTGGAGTGCAGTGGTGCAATCATAGCTCACTGTAGCCTTGAACTCCTGGGCTCAAGTGATCCTCCCTCCTCAGCCTCCCAGATAGCTAAGACTACAGACGTGCGTCACCACACCCAGCTAATTTTTAAAAGTTTGTAGAGACACGGTCTTGCTATGTTTCCCAGACTGGTCTCAAATTCCTGGCCTCGAGCTGTTCTCTCTCCTCAGCCTCCCAAAGTGCTGGGATTATGGACGTGAGCCACCCTGCCTGGCCTCAGAACCTTTTGAAAATGATCACCTCCTAAGGAGGAAATTCAATTTAAATCATCCTAATGAGAGAACTTAAATACTAAGGAATAAGATTTAGGGGAGGAGGATTGGATGTCAAGGGCCACAAACTACGGTAATATCTTTTTTTTCACTTTTCCCCCAAATCAATTTCCTTCCCCTTATGGACGATATCACCCTTGTTGGAAATGCATGATATAGATCTGTGAAGCCAGCCAATTTATGATGTGATATTTAAATTTTCTCTGGTTATGGATATTGTTTCTATTGCCCACATTAACCCTCAAGAGGAGGGCAGTAATGCCAATTAAGTTCTTGCTATGTGTTAGATCCTTTCCATGCATTGTTTAATTTCACCCCTGCAACAACCCTGAAGTTGAGAAGTTAAGCAACTTTCCCAGACTCACACAGTGGCAAGTCAGGGATTGAACCCAGGCCTTTCTGATGCCAGAGACTAGGATGTTTCTAACACTTGCTTACAGGAGGCATTACAAGATGTTTCTTATGTAGAAAGGACATAATTGTGGGTGTTTATTTCTGAAGTTGATTTTGGAGTCTCTGGATTGCATTTTGGCTACCCTCGGGTAGAATAGAAAAGAGAAATTTGATTAATACTAAATTTTCTCTTTTATTCTCTTGACTCCTCTTTAATGGTTTGTATTGTGTCTCTTAGTATTATGTGGAAATAACCTTAGTTTCTTGATATGTGCTGAGACCCTAGGAACTCAGTGACTTGCAGCACAGGTTGGATAAGGTTAATATTATATTCATAACACAGATTTTATAGCTCTTCTACTAATCTTTACATAGATTAATGCCTCTCAATTTTACAAAAAATAGACCATTAATTGTGAAGCTGGAAGAGGACAATTCATGGCAGAAAATGTTAGGTTAGTAGAACAATAATCATTTACACAGGATTGGTAAAGAAAGGGAAAGGTAAACTGTTTCAACATCTAGTGCTTGAGAAGTTGCTATGCACATAAAATCAAACCAGGTAGCTTTGACCTAGCTCTCAGGAGAGAATATATCAGGTTGTATTGATGATGCATTGATGAGAATACATCAGTGTGTATGATGGGGGAGCGTGTGTGTGTGTGTGTGTGTGTGTGTGTAGATGTAGAAAATAGCAGTTTCTTATCTGGACTTTAGACTTCATAGTTAAGTAAATTATGTTCATACATGTGTATGTGTAGACTTCCCACCTGTGCTTTAACGCCTCTATCTCCACCTCCATCCCTTTCTTCTGTCTCCCCAGTGGGCAATGGTGCAAGTAAACCAAATTTGAAATGCTTGGTCCCAGTGTCATCAGCAACTGATTCATAGGTGCTCCCCTCATTTTAGATAAGAAGAAATTGAGATTTGCAAAAGTCACACAAGCTGGAGCTCAGATTGCCTGATTTGTACTGGTATATTGCACTGTCTGTCGGCCTTCACTGTTTCTGACTCTCTGCTCCTTAGAAAAAAAGTGTGGGAAAATGTGCTGGGACCTTCATCTGGTGGCCAGAGACCAGTTCTAGACCAGAGGTAAGCTTTAAAGAGAATAAAAAGTGAGGAAAATTGGCTCACCAGAGCATGTCATTCTTTACATAATAATACGTTGGCTACGATGTGGGCTTTAAAAGAAAAAGAAAATGAAAGTCTTTCTCACAAAATACTCTAAAAATAAACTTTTTAGGGAACATTATAAAACCATACAACATATCTTTCTCCAAACACAAAGTCCCACTGAAATCTGTCTCTTGGTTTCTTAGATGCCAAAAGTCAACTCATCTTGATGTAGAAAATGAGGAGGTATTGTTAGTGCATGGAGAAATAGCCTTCTGCTAAAAGGTAGTTGAGTTAGGTTCTAACTTATTTTTTCATATCATGCTATGTGACCTTGGTCAAGTCATTTTGCCTCTTTGAACTTTGGTATCATTTTCTGTAAAACAAGAGGGTTGAACTGGGTGATTTTGAAAGCACCTCTCTTCTATAAGTCTCTGCAAGTGGGAAGATGATTAGTTTGTAGTCTTATAATGTTTAGACTGTTTAACATTGCTATCTTCTAGTTTTGTGTATAGTTCTAAAAGTTTTCTGATGTTATCATAGGCAGTTTTGTGTACAAAGGTCATTTGATGGATGCTAATGTACCTTTGGTTGATAGAAGGTTTGTAAAAGAAATATGCATCAAACCTTATTATTCATGTATTAGATAAAGCAGATCTGCTGACATTTGTAATGTCACCAAGTAAGTAATTTATAAAGTCAGTGTGCCCCACTGAAACGTTTCCAAAGATATTTACTATTGAGTACTTGGGTTCTGCTGAGGGTGAATGCTGAAAAGTATTGTTCGTGTGTGTGTGTGTGTGTGTGCTAATATTTGCAGTACAGTGTTTCCCAGCAGTCAGAATAATTGTCTGATATTGTTAGTGTAACCTCTGTGATCTAACCTAGGCTTCTGTGATTATCATGATTTTTATTTGAAAAGATAGTTGTGTTTGCCTGGCAACCTCCCCACTTGATTTTTTTCTGTATACACCTCTTTCTTCGGCTCTTTAAAAGCCAGCAGTACAGTATGTGTAGTTAAAATACCTTCTTCTTCTTGCATCCACGTTTTTGACTGTGTGTTTGCATTGTCATTGGGGGGACTGGAGAGTTAACATGCTGTGTTGCCTAAAGGAATAAAAGCAAAAATTACCTTTGCAATCAAAATATCACCAGAAAGAATTTATTAAAAATTGTAACAGATAAAAACAGACATTAAAAAGAGATTTTTATCTTTGTTTGCTTTTTGTTTTAGTGGCTTGCTGAGCTTTATCAGTCATTAATGATGAAGGAAATAGAAGACCTCTCCAAACCTATGCGTTTGAATTTTATCTAGTTATCAAGCTTTCCCCTGTGCACACTCTGGCTTTTTTTTTTTTTTTAACTGGCTCAAGGACAAAGAGATTTTTCTCTTTTTCCCATTTTAAGATAAGCTATATAGGAACCTGGGTACATTTGAGTATGTGAGGAAAGATCGAGGACTCTGTAAGCATGCATCTTTCCAGTCATGGCCCTTTTATCAATTTGCAGTCATTGGAATGTGGGAGTTTAGGGAGAGTGCTGTTTCCAGAGTTAGACACTTCGGTACTTCCACTACTTTAGGGTTTCCTGCCACATGCTGTTGGCTTTCAGTAACAAGTTTCAGTAAGGATTCTCTTGGAGTCTGCATAGAATTTTCTTAACAATCTGTGAGTGATTATAAGCAGTATATTCTGGGTTCTTTACTTGTGTTTTCGGGAGTTAAGAGACCTCCCTTTTGCAGTCCCCAAGAGTCCATGACGCTCATCTGTGAAAACGGCCCAAGTGACAGCCAGATGAATGTGTGCTGAGCGCCACTGAGGCTAAGTGCCAGGAAAGTAGAAGGCACCACCCTGTGGAAGAGGGCCAGGAATTCTAGAGGACACTGCTCCTTTGAACAGAAAGGATGTGGAAAACAGTTTTCTTTGTTTCCATTTGAGTTAGCTTTGGGCATGTGCTGATGCCAAGCTTCGTCCTATGACAGGCTCATTGCCATTCACCCTACCCAGGAAGGATGCATCTCTGAGCATGGAGACAGTGCTGAGGAAAGCAGGTTGGATGGTGCTTCATTACTTGATTATCAGACAAGCCATATTTTTTCAAAGGAACAGTGAGAACAGATGATCTTTCTGATCTCATGTTAAATACAGTACTGGGCATCTTTAGTATATGTGCTTTAGGGTATTGCATTCTTAGCCTGCTTAGAAAAAAACGTAGCACTGGCAGCATTCTGTTCACTTACTCATTAGAATCTAGGGGCTAGAAGATCCCTTAAAAGTCATCTACTCCACCACTCACCCCCATCTGATGCACCAGCTGTTTCTACAACCAAGTTGTTATCCTTGCCTATGCATGATGTTCTCAAAGACAGGGCGTTAGAACACCTTCCATTGATTAAGTTGAAATCTTTTTCCCCATTGCTGTCATGTACTGATGCTAGCTGGGCTTCTTGGAACCATACAAAACAAGTCTAATGTTCTTCGCTATACCAGCCCTTCGGAGCTTTATGTCACATCCCACTCTCACCCTTTCTTTCCATCTCAGCTGCAGTGAGATTGATTAACCTGAATTAAGGAAGACTTGAGGGTGGGGTGAGAAGTTGCACACCTGTTCCTCTGATAACATGGATTTGATTCTCCCTCTCCCTTTTGGTCCCTCTGATAAGAAATAGGTTCCAGTTCTTCCATATTCCTCTTAACAATGTTCACATGTCGTCTCACTAGTGTTGATGATCTCCATCTTTATACTCAACTTTGATTCATCAGTGGAGTCCAAGATTCTGTTAGTTCTGTTGGTGGTCTCACCATACTGTAGATTCCTATTCAACTTGTACTTGATAAAAATTTTATTATTGTCTGTGCTTTTGATTTTTATGGCTTGGGGGATGGTATACTACTGGCATCTAATGGGTAGAGTCCAGAGATGCTGCTAACCATCCAAAATGATGCACAAGACAGCCCCCCATGACAAAGGATTATCCAGCCCAGAATGTTAGTAGCATCAAGGTTACAGAACTCTGCTTCAAGCCACATGTGTCTACGTTCCTTCCAAATTTTTTCTCTGTACTTGTGAAGGTAGCTTTGTTGACCCAAGTCAGGATCTTTTGCTTATTCCTATTTTATTTCATCTGATTAGAAATCATACAGCTATAGCGTTTTAAGATCTTCTTGGACTTGATATATATCATCAACGAGCATATCTGCAGTACCTCCAGCTTCATGCATGAACCCCTCTTGCTTCTGATGGACTATTAATACCAAATTCAGGGAACTTGCCTCTTAACCAAAAGCAAATTGTTTTCCTAGACTGACATGGGATTCCATGGCAGGTGGACTGATAATCATTAGGAGGTGCTGTGCTCAGTTTTTTTTTTTTTTTTTTTTTTTTTTTACACTTTTGGTACTCCCAGACTTCCCTAGTAGAGAGCAGGTGTGATCTAGAATGGCATTTTTATCTTCTCCCACCCAATTAGATTAGCAAGAGAGAGTTTACCCAAGCACCACTGCTCTGCAAATGGAGCCTCCAAATGCTACATCAGCAGAAAGAAAAGTATGTACATTCATAAGAGCATGGAGTGGGGGGAAACAAGGATGCATAGCATAGGTTGTTGCTTGGCAAAATCCATTCACTCCAAGCATTGTTCCAGTGATATTAGTTCCACATGCCTAGACAGATAGAGAATCACTGCGACTGGTAGGCAGATCCTGCTGTCTCTAATGGGATCTGTTTTAAGGAAAAAGTTCTTGCATCTATTCTGATTTCTGTATTAGGCCAAACAATGCTAGAGTTGCTTACTTAATGACCACATTGGCTCCACTGTTGGTCAAGATCATCAGACTCTCATTTCAGCTTTCAATGATATTGCATCCTGCAAACAAACCACTTGAGATGAGCTTGGTATAAGGGTCCTACTAAGAGAGTTTTGATTATCTTATTCACTCGAGATGAATTTTTTCACTGGAGTGAAATTACCAGATAACTAAAATGTTTTTTCCAGGGTCGAATGTGCAATTTTTGATCCCCAAGAATAGAGGCCAAAAACTGCACCCATTCTACCTTGCCTGGTGTGTTTCTGTGGCACACAAACTAAGAATGGTTTTTACCTTGTTAAATGGTAGGAAACAGTCAAAAGAAGATTTTGTGACATGTGAAAGTTATATGAAATTATATGAAATTCACATTTCATTGTCCTTATGGAGGGATCATCAGAATACAACCACACTTATTTATGTGTTATTTATGCTGTTTTCTCAAAACAAAACTAGAGTAGTTGCAACAGAGACCTTATGGCCCACAAAGCCTAAAATATTTATTTTCTGGCCTTTTACAGGAAAAGCATGCCAACCCCTGGTCTAGAGCTTAATTTGTGTAAAAGACCCTTCATTTTGTGGCTTTTATTCTGTTAGGGGTTGAGAAAATAAACTTCTCATGAATAACGTGTTTGATGGGAGTCTTTTGGTGTCTTGAGTGTGGACTCAAGAAAGGCACTGAGGAGTTTTGAGACTGCTAAATAAGACATCTATTTCTATATATACTATCATGGTCTGGGAGCTGGAAGAAATATTTTAAGAAGCTCAAGTTGCCGGATGGGATTTCTGGATTTTTTATGTGCACAACTAATAGCCTCTCAACCTAGAGTTGTAAGGTAACTTCTAATGTTCACAGACATTTTGAGAATTGCTTCCTGATTAGCTCTCAGAGTTATTCAGTTATTTCCATTCTTTCAGTAGAATTCTTTTATACCTCCTGTGTGCCAGGTAAAAATTGTGGAGGCCTTTCCCAGAGCTTTTTGTATATATTCTGTTTAGAGAGCTTCTACCTCAGTTTTGTTGCAGTTAAACTGACGCTAAATTATGTTCTTCTCTTTTGAATTATGGCTGATAATTCATCATACATAGAGATGTTAGAAAGCTAAACTTTACATTTCAGCTGCTTATATTCTACATACACACATGCAACACACATTCACATATAATTGAACTAAAGTGACATTGATATTGAGAGAATATTCCCTGATATTTATCTATGTAATTTTTATTCTTAGGATAAGATTAATCAGTGATTGAGACTCATCCTCTAAATCAATAATCTCTCTCTCGATGAAATACACAATATGTATAATGTATATATTAATAATTACATACTGTAATTACACACATATTTATTTAAAATTTATATTTTCTCCAGAACTTTGAGTTTTAACCCTAGAGAGACTCTATCATAGCACCCAGAATATTCTATTTTAGTAGTTCATTTAGGATACCAACACTGGAAAACTCCAGTTTTGGTTAGATGAATAAAGTTGGATGAATAAAGTTTCCAACTTTATTTTTGGAAACTTTATTCATCTAGCACGACGTATGGTAATCAGCATAGTAGATGCCTCTGAAATGCTGATTGAATGGAAGTAAACTGACTTTAATCGAGAGAATAGCCTTGAGATTTTTTTGTCTATATAATTTTTATCCTTAGGATTAGATTATTCAGTGATGGAGACTTGACCTGAAAATATCACTCTGTAATTTCACTGATATTGTCAAGAGCTTATTTATGCTCCATCACCATCAGGTCCGTGGGTGTAGATTCCACTTATAGGAGTCCCTGTGGTGTTGGGAGGGGCCAGGAAAGTAAAGAGTGGTATGCTGGAAGTCAGTGGATTAGCTGGAGAGCTCATTCTGCTGATGGCTGCCCTGGTAGAGCACCCCACTTGGAAGTGGAGTTGAAGGGAGAGGCAATAGTGATGCTAAGAGAAATGAGAGGAAGATGAGAAGGGAAAAATTAGCTCATCCAGGCAGAACCTTTATTAAATTTAGTTCCATATCTTGAGTTCACAACTTAAATACCCTGTAAGATCAGAAATGTTATTATTTGTACCTGTAGATCAAGACTTAGAATACAGGTGGATCATGGCTATCCAGAATGGAAGAGACATTAGAGCCCCTCTATTTCAGGCCTCTAGCTCAATGGTTCTTCATCTGGGTTAGTCAGTGGCCTGAAAAGGCTATGTGTCTGTGCATTTTCCTTGAGAGAAGATTCAGAGCTTTCATTATTTTCTATAGGATGAGTCCAGGAAACCTCCCTCATCCCCACTCCCCCAAAAAGTTAAAAGGCACCTCTCTAGAAGATGTGTGAACTCTCCACAGGGATTCTGATAAACAATTGTTGACTAATCTCATGTAAACCTTCCTATAGAAGCGAATGTAGGATTTCATGAGGCAGCACAGCTGGAATTGTTGTGAAATTATTCCCTACATTGAGTGGAAATTTATCTCTATGTAACTTTCCCCAAATTCATTTTATTTGTTTGTCTTCTCCTTAAAGTAACTGAAAATAAGTTCCACCCATCTTCTGTGGTCCTTTGAATATAAGAACACAATTTGTATGCCTTCCTTAAGGCGACTTCCCCAGGGAAAAGAGTCGTTCCAAACTTTTCTCATATATTTGCAGTTTACAGACTCTTCCCTGGGTTGGTTGTTTTGTCTATTTTGTCTTTGTCCCTCATAAGGTCATGGCAACTTGAACTGAAGATCGCATTTCGGGAGTGTTCTGACCAGCACAAATCAGAATGCTATTATCTAAATCCCCTCGTTCTAGGTAATATATTTCTAGTAATGCCCAATTAACTAGTTTCTGTGATAGTCCCTCACACTGCTGACTCATAATGAACTCTTGATTGCTAAAGCCTCCTCCACGCTGTGTTTGGAGGTTTGGCATGTGAATCTATTTATATCCACTTTTTTATATTTAAGAAAGGCATCACATTGATGCCCAAATCAGGACTGTTATGCACATATATGTAGATGAGTAAGTTTCCCTTTAGGATTTAAAAAAACATACACACATCATTTAACTTTATTATTCTTGTTGCTTTGCAAAATATTAAGGACATCTTGATGTTTCGAGAACGAACAGCAAAATCCGTGTAAGTGGTGTAATACTTAACAATGTTCACACATGAACATACATAAGTGGTTTATTTAATTCATGATCAATTATTTGTTTTTGAAGGAATTTTTAACATTTTTTATTTGGACATTCTGGAAATGAAATGGTAAACATGATTAGTTCAGGTATCATTGAGAACTTTTAATGAATATAATACTTATGAAGAATTTATTTGCAGCAGAAAGTGGTCACTTGCTATTTATAAGATGAGGAAGATAGCGTGAGCCAAGTAGGAGGTGGAGATACCTCCTGTCAACAGATGCCAAAATGGGAGACTGCCACTCGGGGCTGCCCGGAATGCAACTGCGCCTAGAAGCATACGGTGTTGCATGTGTATACAAATAAAGTAACAAGCAAGAACATCCTTGTGTAAATGTGTGGTGACTCTGCTCCTTGGAGAAATAGAGTGGTTTCTTAACAACATTTTCTGGTACATGCATTGCTGTTAAATCAGTAGCCATTTATCCAGATACTTATAGTGGAGCTAAAGATCCCCCTCTGGTTCCAAGTCTATAATGAATTGTGGATAAGGACTGGATTGGCTTAAACATCCCAGGCATGACAGGCCCCTCATACGGGAATAGAGTCACCAGGATCTGACTCCTTCAGAGGCTGCTCCTGTCGGATGCACTGATGACCAATGAGAGTATTCTACTGTGTGTGGTAATCTGGGAAGGCCCGTGCCTTCATCCACAGAGTTCTCTATCCAGGGCAGGGGATGGGAGGAAGAGAATAGGCCAGCCTGCAAGCACTATTTCTCTCTGTCTTTTTCTCTCGGGATTTTCTGGGAATCAAAAGGAAAATATTTTCCTGATAGTTTGGCAAAACATTTAATTAGAGGTGGTAATGAAAAGTCATTACAGCAGCACAATGCGCTTGCATTATGAGTTCGAGTTAACATATTTAGGGGTACTTGCGCACAAGCTGTTTGGTGATTAGGGACCAATCCACTGAACATGAAAATAAATAAATAAATGAAACTGTTGTGTGAAAAAATGAATGTGCTGAAATTAGGCTGCGTATAATTGCAACAAAACCAAAATTGAGCTGATACGGTTCCCATAGAGAGGCGGAAAACCTTGTCAGGGAGCATTCGCCAGCCTGAGCTGTTGTTTGTGGCTCTGTGTGGAATGGGCTCGAAGCCCACTGTGCCTGCTGAAAAGTGGTAGAGTGATTTGATCTACTCAGTCAGAACTAGCTGGTGTAGTGACCGAATTATCTCAAGTGTTTCCCCTCCTGTTATGTAGGCAAAACCTCTCGATTCAATGGGTTGGATTTTTTCTAACCTTTAATCATTTGCGTTTGATATCATGTCTTCATAGCCAGTTTCCTCCTTAACCCAACTTCTTTCATTTTCAATCTTCTTAAACTTTAAAAGATACAACCCTTCATCTTTCCTTTGCTCTTCACCTAATGGGCATGTTAGCTGTGTCCATCAGTTTCACTAACCTGTTTCTATGAAAACAGAGAAAATGTTTAACCAAGTATGATGGACCTATAGATTATAAAAATAATTGACTAATTTCGTTGTAAAAAAAAAAAACTGCTGTGTAAAAACAAATCAGCAAAGCCGGCGTTTTGTCTTTATAAAACATGATGTGTGGTTGCTTGCTTTTTTCACCTTTTAAATGGCTATTTGGGTATCAGTTCAACTGAAGTGTACTTTTGAGAATTGTCACAGTAGGGCCTCCCCATTTTATATGGTAGCTCACCAAAATGACTGCTGCTGCCAGCACCCATTTAGTTTGCTCTTAATTCTATTGGGAGCCCTGTTGCTGGCAAGAAGGCTCCTCATCTAATTCCCATAATAAGCTTCATTGCCAGCAACGCCTCCCTACCCTGAGCTTCATAAAGAGTATCATGCCTGTCGATTTTCTATACAGAAAGGTGAGTGGTACTTCTGTTGCCCAGTTTGACACCCAGTAGGGATATTCACAAGATGCCAAGGGTCTTCTACAGAAGAGGTACTAGAAGAGTATTTGTGGAATATATGAAGGACCAGGGATGCAGCAACTAAGCAATATGTGTACTGATTATAGATACTTTCTTGATTTTTGGGAGAAAAAACCTCCAGATAAGAAAAGCAGTCTCATTGGAGACCTTTGGAAAAATGAACAATAAATCTTTGGAGCTCTCCTAAAGTTGATAAGTCTCAAGTTTCTCCCATAGTTCTACGTAAGAGTACTAGCTCCTTATTTCTCATAAAAATAATTGAGAGACGGAATTTCTTTCAAAGTATGAAATTGGGTGATTGTATGAGATCATGTGATTTCGTTTCCTCTGTTAGGGCTTTCTCACCACTTATAACTAGAATTTAAGAAAAACTTTGTTGCACTTGAAAAAGAATTAAGCTCTGTAAGCCTATTGCTTTCCACTGGCCCACTCCAATTTTAAAATTGCTTTGCGATTTTTATGAACCACCCCTGTGAAGTTAATAAAACACAAACATGGTATGCATTATATATGAGAGGGAAATAGAAAAGGTTAAACATAACCACTTTTATCATTAAGGACAGGCAGCATACAGAATGATTTAAGAATAAGTGCTAATATGTATGCATTTTTGTACCTGCACATATATTAGAATTGACTTCAATTCTCAGTCATGACCAGATAAGGACATAATGGCTGTAGGAAGAGCAAAGTAGGAAGAGGAAAAAAGGGGAAGGAAAGGAGAAATAGAGTAAAATGAATATTTCATGAGCTTCCAAAATGTATCAGGCACTGTACTAGGCATTTTCACACACCCAATTCCATTTAATCCTCACAACGTTCTTGCAATATACAGGCTTTTAAAATCTCAATAATATTAATAACATGTGTTAGGTACTTAGAAAGGGAGGGAGGGAGAGAGAGGGAGGATGAAGAGGAAGCAGAAGAGGAGGAGGAGGGAGTGACAAAGGGAAGGAGAAAGAGAGTGGGGAGGAGGGAAACCCAACGCTTCCCTCATTTCAAAATATTTGGGCTTGATTGACTTTGGGAACCTGCATTATTGATCTCATGATTCTGAGTCTACCCTCTACCTCATGCAACTAAATTCAATTGTTAAATTAACTGGATCTTTGTGGGTATGATATCAAATTAGAACTAAAAGATACTTGTTTCATAGTCAAGAGCCAAGTGGTTAGACCCAGTTCACAGCTCTTCGGTTGCTCTTACTAATTCTGCAGAGGCTCTAATTTATTTATTATTATTTTTTTGAGATGGAGTCTCACTCTGTCGCTCAGGCTGGAGTGCAGTGGCACTATCTCAGCTCACTGCAACCTCTGCCTGCTGGGTTCAAGTGATTCTCCTGCTCAGCTTCCCGAGTAGCTGAGATTACAGGTGTGCACCACCATGCCTGGCTAATTTTTGTATTTTTAGTAGAGATGGGGTTTCACCATGTTGGCCAGGCTGGTCTTGAACTCCTGACCTCAAGTGATTTACCCGTCTTGGCCTCCCTAAGTGTTGGGATTACAGGCAGGAGCCACAGCGCCCGGCCAGAGGCTCTAATTTGAAGAGGATACTCATTTGCATCTTCCCACTTCCATGGGGAGCTGTTTTTTACCCTCCTCTTCTGGTTGCAGATCCTTATCATCTTGAACAATTCTTGATCCTCATAGGCAACATTTTTTTTTATGTGTATAAATTTAAGGTTTACAAGTGCAGTTTTGTTACATGGATATATTACCTAGTGATGGAGTTCAGGCTTTTAGTGTAATCATCATTGGAATAATGTGCACTGTATCTATTAAGTAATTTCTCATCCCT
The DNA here is from genome assembly GCF_000951045.1 of Mandrillus leucophaeus. Taxonomy (NCBI): domain Eukaryota; kingdom Metazoa; phylum Chordata; class Mammalia; order Primates; family Cercopithecidae; genus Mandrillus; species Mandrillus leucophaeus. Next base: position 461,338 of record NW_012103576.1, read on the forward strand.
CAACCCCTTCCCACACTCCCACCCTTCCGAGGTTCCAGTGTTTATTATTCCACACTCTATGTGCACATTATTTAGCGCCCACTTATAAGTGACAACGTTAGGTGTTTGACTTTCTGTTTCTGAGTTGTTTGATATAAGATAATGGCCTTCAGTTACATCCATGTTGCTGCAGAATACATAATTTCCTTCTTTTCTATGGTTGCATAGTATGCCATGGTATATATATACACACACATATATATATACACACACATATATACATATATATACACACACATATATATACACACATATATACACACACACACATATATATATACACACAAACACTAAATTTTCTGTATCCAGGCATCCATTGATGGACACTTAGATTGATTCCATGTCTTTGCTATTGTGAATAGTGTTGTGATTAACATGAGTGCAGATGTCTTTTTGATATAATGATTTCTTTTACTTTGGGTAAATCACAGTAGTAGGATTGCTGGATCAAATG
>NW_012103576.1:462505-478043 GCF_000951045.1 Mandrillus leucophaeus
CCGGATCTCAGCTCACTGCAAGCTCCGCCTCCCGGGTTCACGCCATTCTCCTGCCTCAGCCTCCCGAGTAGCTGGGACTACAGGCGCCCGCCACTTCACCCGGCTAGTTTTTTGTATTTTTTAGTAGAGACGGGGTTTCACCGGGTCCGCCAGGATGGTCTTGATCTCCTGACCTTGTGATCCGCCCGTCTCGGCCTCCCAAAGTGCTGGGATTACAGGGTAGAGTTTAATTTCAATTCAGATACTATAATTTATAATTCTGGGTCCTAGGAGCCAAAGCCTCCTTAGACCACCCCTTTAATCCAGGCCTGTCATTTGGAGATCTCATAGCTCCCTTCACTGTAAACACCATCTGGTGCTAGATAGTGGAACTGAGATACTTCTTTGCTAATGACCTACTTGCTTTCAGATACAGAGCAAACAGCGGATGGTTCCTGGGATCTCATCTGGTGAGTGACATCTTTCCGGACAGGACTGATGACTCTCTCTGGCAGTAAAAGGGTGGAGAGGGCAGGGCAGATATGTTTCGTGAGCAGGAAGGGAAATAGTGTGTTGTGAAGCTTTGCTGTAGGCCTGCCAGGATCTGGTGAAGTGGGTGGGCAGGGAGAGCTTGTGTTCACAGAAGAGTCAGATGGTTAAGGAATTTGTGATAATTAAAATGATGTTTCTATGTAAGTCTGAAGGAATACAGCCATAAACATATAATTACTGTAAGATATGCTGCATCAGACTAAATAACCACTTGATGATGGCAACTGTGCCTGTACCATAAAGAAACCTGTGCTTTTTTGAGGAGAAAATATATATTTATTATGGCTATTTGCATCTCATGTTAATTTTTCACAGCAAAGCCATTGATTAAGCAGTGATTCCTTACAAGATGGGGCTGCATCAAACAATGCACAGAGTACACCAAACAAAAAAATGGTTGTGAGATGAAAGGATGATTCTGAGAAACAGGGTCAAGCTGAGAACTCTCTGAACTCTTCTTGGGCACCTGCAGTCATAGTTCTAGAAGTGTGCAGAACGGTTTGAATGAGAGATTAGATCTGAGTTTTGGGGTGTTCTTTTCCCAAATGCTACTCTGTAAAGAATGGCTTGCCTGGATATGAAAGAAGTGCTAATGGAGGGAAACAATAAGGACTGTTTGGGAACCTGCCACACAGGATTCCTATTTGAGGTAGGGATTTAGTGACACTGCCTGAACTCAATCAGAGTGAAGCTGGGCTTTCTGCATTCTGCTAGTTTCACTGCAAACTGTGGCCAGTGGGGCCAGCATTCAGTCAGAAACACCTGTCTAGGAAGTCACAGGGCCATTTATGATTAGTCTTCCCAATCTGGACATCATGGAGCAGAATCAGGTAGGCACGTGAATGGTGTCTATTTACACACACACACACACACACACACACACACACACACACGGCTATACTGTTTTCCTGGACAATCATTTTCCCCGCATTTCCTGGAGGAACTACTGGAATTACAAATCACAATTTGTGGCTTGCCCTGGGTAATGAGTCATTGGATGGGATTTCATTTGGTAGATTTAAAGAGAGTTAGTGTTGATCTATGAAGCCAGATGATTTAAGAAATTGAAGCAGTAACAAGTAAATTGCTTTTCTCTTGTATTGCAAAATGCTTTCTAGGCGTTTTTGGCTTTTCTTTTTAAAATGGATTTATAATGCCATTTCTCTGCACCTCAAGGCTCCAGTAAACCTCTTTGCTCTGATGAATCCTAAATGACTCCTCATTTCCCACAAACAGATTGTTCAAAGGGGTTTTTAATATCTTGTTTTACACTGTGGAAGCTAGAATTTTTAATTCTATAGGACACACAAATGAATATACATTTCCTGTTAGAGGCTTTATTTATTCTGACTCCTCTCATGAAAAATTATGTCCAACCGTGTTCAAATTCCTTGACCTTATAATCAAGGCCTGCCACTAACCAACCTAAACTCACTTGCCTTTATCTGTTCATCTGGGAGCAATAGGAAAGGCTTAGAATCTGCCATGTAGTATGCTAGTTGTTAAAGAGGATATAGAAAAGAAAAAGGATCTGGGACACAGGTAAGTCCAGCTCCTTCCTTCAAGCAGTTCACTGGCCATTGGCCAGGGCAGATATGCGAGTAGACACTTCTATGAGATATGTTGAACCTGTGTTGAAGTGTGTGCAAAGGACTATGGGAGGAGAGGAGAGCTGTTGCTTCTCACAGCAGCACCTCCTCTACCCGGGACGCAGAGAGTCCAAGAATGCTCCAAAATGGCCTTTTCCATCTTCATAATGGCCTTCCAGCCTTCCCACTTGTGGGCACAGGGGCCCCCTGCCCTAGCAACCTTAAGGTACCGTGTTGCCAGGACCCTTGAGACTCCCTCATGTTTACAGATAGATTGTAAATTACACATCAAAAAGGTCTCATATGAACTATTTTAACTTTACAGAAACCCCACAGAAGTGCAACCCACTTGGTCTTGAACTCCTTGAAGGCGAGGACTATGTGATGCCACATCTGTAACCAAGAACCCAGCACAAAGTGTTGGATATGGCAGATGCTCAATAAAAGTTTTAAACTGCTGGGGGAAGAAAGTATTGTGGGAGTCTGAAAGAGGGGCCAGCTAACTTCACATAGGGCACTCTGGAGCTGTGCTAAAAAATGTGTGGTCCACTGCTTCACTTGACGAGCCTAACAAATGTGTAGAGATGTATAAGGGATTAATAGGCTCAAGAATTTGAAAGGGTACTCCAGACAGCCCAGAGCTCTTGACCCCAGAATATGTGAGGCATTGAAACAGGAAAGTAAAATGTTTATAGCAGATCTCTTCCCCACTCCACCCCAGACAGTCTTGCTCTGTCACCCAGGCTAGAGTGCAGTGTCGCAATCTCAGCTCACTGCCACCTCCACCTCCCAGGCTCAAGCGATTCTCCTGCCTCAGCCTCCCGAGTAGCCAGGATTACAGGCGCCTGCTACCTTGCCTGGCTAATTTTTATATTTTTAGTAGAGACGGGGTTTCACCATGTTGGCCAGGCTGGTCTCAAACTCCTGACCTCAGGTGATCTGCCCACCTCGGCCTCCCAAAGTGCTGGGATTACAGGCGTGGCCTAAAATGTTTATAGCAGATTTCTTATCAATCTGGTTCTCTAAACCACAGGGACCACTTGGTGAACCTGAAGTTTTGTGACTACAAGGAGATACATAAATGTATATTTGAGTTACCTTCATATAGCTACAATTTGGAGGATACTGAGAGGAGAAGTAATCATTGGGTACTGTTTAAGCGAGCCACTGTCATTACTGTCTTTACTGGGTTGGGGTCAGAGACGGGTGGGGGAGGTGCTCTGCAGGTTGTGTTTTGTGTAACTGGTGCTCCATCCTCCTCCTCCTGTTACACCACTCATCCGTGCAGCTTTTCATCTCATATGTATTTTCCACCATGGTGGCCTTTGTAAGACATAAGGTGAGCAAACTGCTTATTAAGGTAAGACAATGGAGGCCCCATTTTAAAAAGGTTAAGATGTCCTCGAAAGTGTCAGCGCATCCCGGGAATCATTAACAGTGTATGGAATGCACAGCCTGGTATTTTCCAAAGGCCACACTAACCTTTTCAAGCATGGAACAGGCTAAAAGGAATGGATTTCTTCACCATTTGATGAGAGAAGAAATCTTTTTAAATGTTTATTTTTATTTGCTTGCTGAGAATCATCTCTGTGAAGCTCAATATGGAGAAATGAATTCTGAACATTTTAGCAACTCACTTAAAATACCATTAGAAAGCACTTGGGTTATTAAAAGCTGAAAACAAAGGACTAGGAGCCCTCTGGCACTAATAACACCTAGGGAGAAAGCGAGAGCCACCTATACCCTCATGTTTGCCAAAAATGTCTTTGAATTTAAACTCTTCATTGTTAACAAGGGAAGCTTAAGTTTTGCCAAACCCTTTTTGTCTTTCAGTACACCCACTTTTCCATGTAATTGGCTCAACACTGCTATTTGCATAATTGTCATATTTTTCTGCTTCCCAAGAGGTCTGTAAAGCGTAAAGGTGAACTACAAAGCTTTGACAAAGTGCACATTTATGTTTGATGTGCAATTCTCAAATCACGAAGAAAATTATATCTTTTCAATTGAGTTTATCTTACACTTGGAAATGAAGTATTCAGGACTCATTGCCCCCTGAGATGAGTTTAGCCTGCTTTTCTTTAACTTGGCCAAAGTGCAATTTCCTGAGCCTTGGGTCTTCAAATAATGATGTTGCCACAGGACCCTGACTGTTTGAATGACCTAAAGCAGAGGCATTTTTCTTTAAGCCTCGGAATAACAATAAGCTATTTTAGTTGGAATCAGGGATGTCATCCCAGCTGGGCGATCCATTAGCTCTGAGAGGTCAGACAGATCATTTAACCTCTCAAAGCCTCAGTTTGTTTAACTGTAAAATGGGGATGCCTTTAACTCACACATGTATTGAGTGCTTATATGTGAGGAAGTATTTTACCCAGGGCTTGGTGCATAGTAAGTGTTCTAATAAACACATGATATTGCCTCGTTCCTCTTCTTTCATAGTAGGTGGACGGCATTTAAATGAATGAGAGGGCTTGAACTTTGGCACGGGGAAAGAATGGAGTTGAGTCCTGCCTATGCCACTTTTTTAGGGAGTGGGAGGATGGGGTTGCAGAGAGCTGTGTGACCTTGGGCAGGTTACTTAGCAGGAGAGCCTCAGTTTCTGTATCTGCCAAATGGGGATGGATAATAGAATGTAATTGTGCATGTAAATAGCATGTAAATGCTCAGTGTTACCTGTAGTTATTAACATTTCATCCTTAACAGCGGTCATTATCAGGTTTAAGATATGATCCTGAAAACTTATGTTCCCTCCAGGTTTGCTGTGTGTTGTCCCATCACTTTCCACATTGGGGAGAGTGGAATGTGCAACTTCCCTTCCTGTGAATGCTCCTGGAAGCCTCCTGCTAGATTTTTACAGGTTTCCTAATTGCTATGTGCTTCTGGCTGCAGCTTGAGGGCATCAGATTACAGTGCCAAATGGAGGAATAGTATTCTGGGTGTGATACTGATCAGATCAGGAAGATATCAGGACACTAGACATCCGGCATCTGACGGCTGGTCACAGGGGTCACTTTTGAGCCCTAGTTTCCCCTTGACAAGGTTAGCCACTACATGCCAAGTGTTTCATGGGCAGAATTCTAGCCAAGCACTAAACTCTGACAGAGAAGGAGAAAGACAGGCTGGCAGGAGGGCTGGCATTGCCCTAATGTCACAGCTGGCACTAACATTCCAATGAATGAATCTTGGATCAATTGCTTATGTGTGAGGCCCAACACAACACTAACAGATCAAAATAAGAGGAAGTTGGAAAGTAGCCAAGTTTCCAGAAACAGGTAAATATGTTAAAGTAAATCTACTTGATAGACTTATGTAATCATTTAAAAAAAATGAAACATGGTCATTAATGTTAGAAAATGCTTACGTTATTATGTTAGGTCAAAAAGGATAAAAATATATAGTATAATTAAAAATGTAAAACAACAACAATAGGCAAATGTATAAAGACAGAAAGGGGTTAGTAGTTGCCAGGGTCAGGGAATAATGAGGATTGGGGAATCATTGGCTAAGGGACGTGGGATTTCTTCTGGGAGTGATGAAAATGTTCTAAAATTGATTGTGGTGAGGGTTGCATCAGTGAATATGCCAAAAACCACTGAATGGTACACTTTACATGGATGTGTTGTATGTTATGCAAATTGTATCTCAATAAAGCTGTTACTGACAACAAGAACAAGTCTTATACATAGAAAAACAGAACAGAAAGAAATTTTCCAGAAGGCTAACAGGGTATATAAATTAGTAGCAAATTGTGACTGATTTTTCTTCTGTATTTTTTCACATTTTTAAATGCAGTGATTAAGTTTAATGATCACATATGTAGTCTCATATATTAAAATGAAAAAAACCATTGGAAAGGCAAATAAACACAAATGAATTAATGCCAACTTTTTCAGCTCATGGAATTGAAAATATAAATCATTTGAAAAGTAAGAGAAAAAATTATTTTTACACTAGATGAAAACGTAGCATAGAGTGTATGGCCACGTGTGCTCTGGATTAAGTATCAGTATTTAACCTTTTCATTAATATTTTGGCTTGTAATGAAATTGCCAAACACAATGGTATACATAAAACACATGGCATAAATATTGGAAAATCTGTGATTAAAAAAACATTTTTAATAAACTGTTTTCTCAGAATTAACATCTATCCTTGTTTAGATTTAGAGCTTTTGAAACTTTCAGAATATAAATTAAAAATTATCTTTGTAATCATAATGCACCCCTAATTTACATGTCCTGATCTTAAATCTATTAATTATATTAGCTTTTATCAAAACATTCAGCTAAGTGATCTTCAAATGATTAGTACTTAAGTGCTGGTTGGAGATGAACTTTTGCAAGTGAATGTCATACAATCTATTATTTCTGTTGGAGCTTAATTCTGAAGCTCAGAGACTCCCTAGCTCTTCTTGCCTCCCCATGGTAATTTATTATTATCCTTTGTCTCATATAACGTTTGCTTCTTTGGCCTACCTGTAGCATAAACCTTTTGGTTGTTCTGCAGCTATTTCAGTTAAATAACTCAAGCCCTAAAAACCACAGAAAGAAGAGAATGTGCAAAGCGATCATATTTATGGACCACCAGATCCTTCTCAACATAATTGCCAGGCTTTTTATACTGAAAGGCAAGAAACAGCTGCCTTGTTCTACTTTGGTGTCCAACTCAGCTGTTTCAGATTCATCCTGTTACTTTAAGCATCTGTTGACAGGTGGGAAAGCTCACTGTGAAGAGAAACATTGTTGCCCTGGGTGGCTTCTGCCTAAGACAGGCCTGACCCTTTTGTTTCTCCCCTGGAACAGAACCGAAGTGTTCCTCCCAGCCTCATTAAGTACAGCTGTTGGGTACATTTTAGTAGATGAGAACCGTTTCCGAAGTATCTTGGTTCTGAGAACCGTTTCCGAAGTATCTCGGTTCTGAGAAGCGAGAGGCAGTGTCCAGAAGGTAGTTGGATAAGCTCATGTGCTATAGAATGTCTGTAAGTGGCTGGGACTTACAGAGGAGAGGCCTGCACGTTATTAGTCCTCCTTGTCTCGGACATCTTGAGCCTCTTGAATATCCTCTTAGGCCCTCATTTTGTACCAGAAATTCTGGAAACTGGAAGGCTATTTTGTTGGAATCCCTTATTTTACAGATTAGAAGACCGATGCCCAGGTTAGTTAAGTGTTTTGTTTTATGCTACAAAGTCAGTTAGTGGAATTCGTCTGCCTATATAATAACATCACAGTATTTCAGAGCTGTTTTCTCTCCTCTCTTTGTCAGGTTTCTGGGAAACCTCTTTCTCCTCATGTTTATTATTTGGCCCTTAATCCAGCATAATGAAATTACGGGTACATAGAGTTTGTCACAGGATTTCCAGTTAGGTCTAAGAGACCTAAAGGAAAGAAAGTTCTGGAAACTTCTGGAAAAACAAAAGCCCTGAGAGTTTCTTGACAAATGTATTCTTTAAAATCTGTAAAATCAAACAAAACAACCCCTAGTGTCTTCCCTGTCGCCCCCTTCACTGCCTTCTTTTGTATTCTGCATATGTAACCATTCTCCTGGGCATTAGTAGAAAGGTACATGTGTATTAATGGAATTTATGTATTCACTGGGGGTAAAATGCCCTGGGAATTCCTCCACTGGGTGTAAAAACTTGGACCTGGGGACCTCACTAATGACTTTTCAAGAGCAGTTCTTTACAGAGTCCAAGTATTCAATCTTGTAACCGGACCATCAACCCCAGTGACAGCCTACTTTGAAGGAGGCCTCATAAAGACAAGGTTCAGGCTCTTTCTAATGGCTTTAGCTAATGGAAAACCTGGAGGGGAAAAATGAAATCATTCTCAAACTTCATACAGGTAGAAAGGAGAAAATCTCTGGAAGTTCTGAGAAGTGACAGGAATGTAAAATTTTGGGTTTAAAATGTAAGAAGTAGTAGTGGATGATGAAGAATGCTTAAAAATGCTTGCTTTTATTATAGGCAGTGGAAAAAAATGTGAGTCTCAATTTGCTTGCCCCGGGATTGCTCCAGCTAGCAGAATAAATCAGGCTAGAACCAGATCAGAATTTCTTACGAGATGACAGGGATCTGAAGGACTTTACCTCTATAGTCATTTTGCCTTTCCAGGCACTGGGTGACCCGGTCCCATGTCCATCCTAGTGGGCCTTGTATGATCCAATCCAAAGGCCCCTTTAGGTTTGAATTTTATCATTCCCTCTTTCTCAGAATTTGATGTTTATATGTAAAAGCGCTCTGGAAAATATTTAAAGCATGGTACAAATATAAGAGAAGCCATGCAGGTATGGAATTACTTTAAGAAGTATCATTTTATTCATTTGTCTGGCCTGATACCAATTACCTGATGCAATTGTTAAGGGCAGAACCATCCAGAGACCTTTGGGTTCCCTGCTCCCTGATTTTGTTTTGCAAATAATATAACTATACTTAACAGAAAACACCAGTGGTGGCTATGTTGTGCGCAAACACAAAGTGATTCTTAGGCAACCATAGGAGAGAAACACAAAAGAAATCACCAAAAATTCCGTCATCACAACATAAACATTGTGACAATTGTGTGGTACTTTTTGTCTTTTCTGTTCTGTCTGTTCCTTTTCTGTCAGTACAAGTAAGTCATCATGAACAAACAAGCTTTTGTATCCTGCTTTTTTAACCTGACATGTTCATAGAACATAACCTAGTCACACACAGGCAAGTACATCTTCTATCCAATGATTTGTTTCACCATCACCCTGCACATCATTTTTCTCATGTTTCAAATGATTTCCTCAGAAGAGACATCCGGAAATGGGATTACTGAGTCAAAGATTCTCAACCTATTTTAAGGCCCTTGGTATGTAGTGGCAAATTGCCTTCCTGAAAGGCTGTGCCAGTTGACATGGCTGGCAGGAGCAAGGCTGAGTCTTCCTCTGGACCTGTACATGGGTACAGTTAACATTAAATTTTTTTTTAATGAGTGTAATTTACATACAATAAACTGGACACGTCTTCAGTGCATAGGCTTGGGGAATTTTTACATACCTACATTTGGGTAAATGCCACCCAGATCCGAGATCTCTCTCTCTGTAGACAGATATATACATACATACATACATAAATACATAGATATATAGATTGATTCACCTGAGCAGCATTTATATTTATATATGATATATAACATTATATAAGATTTAGATATTTAATATTATATATTATATGTTAGTATAAATCATATACACATAAGCTTAATTATGCATAAATACATATGCTTCACATATATTTACATAGATAAATATAAATATATATATATTCCTTATGTACAGGATCCAACACAACATTAACTTAGACACTTTCCAGCTTAGATATTAACTTAGATCTTTCCAGATCAGAATAAGAGGAAGCTGGAAAGTATCTAGGTTTCCAGGAGCAAGTACTTAAATATATTAACATGAATCTACTCAATAGACTATTATGTAATCATTTTTTAAAAATGAAAACATGGTAATTAATATTAGAAAATGCCTATGTTATAATGTTAGGTTAAAAAAGGATACATGTGATTTATATATATAAAATATATGTATAGCATATGTATATCTGCATATTTAAATATATAAATACAGCATATATATTTATATACTTAAATTATAAATGTATGTACAGCATATATATACTTAAATATACATATTTATATATATATAATATTTACATATATAATTTATATTATATATAAATCACACCTGTGTGTGTGTGTATACACATATATATATATGTTTCCATTATCCCCAGGAAGTTTTCTAGTGCCCAGTTGGTATCTAGTGCCCAGTCGGTGTCTCCACCCACCCCCGAGGTAACCACTATTCTGAAAGTCTCTCATCTTTGAGTGATTTCGGAAATGTTCTTCTCTCATCTGAAATGATTTGACAGGCAGTCTCTGAAGGAAGATTGCTATGGCTTTGGTGTTGCTCGGATTTCTGCCACCTCTCATTGGCAGGTCCGAGAAGATATGCAGTCTTTATTTCATTGTTGCCCAGTTGCCTGTATTGAGCTTAGCTATCCTGTGCCCAGGTTGCCTTAGGGATCACTTTGTGACTATGTGCAGCTTATCCATTACCTTTTTTTTTCTCTTCAAGAATGAACAAAACGACTACCATCTGTTCTGAACCATGTGTGGTAGCAGGTAGGGGGTGACAATGAAGGTGTGTTACAGAAATAACGTAGGAGCCATGCTGACTTTAAAGAAACACCCCCACCCCCAAATGCTCCTGGCTGTTTTCTTTCTATAAATGTGTTAAAACAGAGGGTATGAAGTGCTTGGTTTGCAAATCCTGCAATACTTTGCCATGGCAAGTCCCTAGAAAGTAGATTAAAAGTGGATCTCCCAGAGTGATTAGGATTGGGCAGATAAAATGGTATGTTTTTGTTGGTCAATCGAGTTCGAAATATAGGTTCGGAGAGTAAATACTCCCTTGCTGAGACTAAACAGTCATTTTGTTGTTCATTTTTATGAAAATCATGGCTCCCAATTTTCCATGAAAGCTGTCCTTTCTGAGATAGACTGGCTCTTCATGAGTTATCAAGCACCTCAAATCCTCTCTAACAACAAAATCGAGGGGTAACCTCAAGGTTAGGAACATCACGGGCAAGAACTTACGGCTCAGCAGTGGTTGTAGGTGTAAATTCAGTGTCCCAAGTCAGAAATCAAGAGGTCTAAGCCCAACATAAAAGGCAAGGAGAGGAGGAAATTAACAAAGATGGAGGCTAGGAACAACGTTAGGGGCTTTCATATGTAATAATCCATTTAATATTTGCAATAAGATTATGAGGTTGGTCTATATAAATCTCCCTTTAAAGGGAGGGAATTGAAACATGTCCAGAGTCTCACAGTTACATTTCCTCTTTGCCTCTTTCCTTCCCTCTTTTATTTCTTTTTTTCCCCTCTTTTCCCACTGTTGACACATTCCAGGACACACATCCTCCTCCTGTTTTCCTATTCCTTCACATCTTTCTCATCCTTTGCTGTAACATCCTGTGCCATAACAAACTGTCACTTATCCAGTGTAGCATGCCCTGTGAAGTCTTCCCTGACACTGTGAACCATAGTAAGTTTATAGGACCCTTCAGTGTTGAGTTCTATCTTTTGCAGCTCCCACAGCACCTATAGAAGTTGTGTTCACAGAGCACTCAACAATTCCTAGGCTTGAATAAAGGTGTGACAAAAATGGGGTTCTGTTGGGAAGACACTGTAGCCACTGTCAGCATAAAGATACAAATGGTCCTTGTGAATCGATGGAAGGCCTTTGAGTGATTTCTTATCAATGGAAGTGCCTTAGGAAATGCCCAATTGCTGCCTTAAAATGAATATAATTATCCAACATTGATCATTGAGTTTGTTCCTTTGCCACCCTCCCCACTTGCATGTGTAAGCCTTTTTGGTTTTAGTATTTCACCAAGGAGTTTTCAGGCATCTTAATTAATAACAAAAACCTATCAAGCTGGAAGGAGATGGCCTGACCATAGTACATTCCTTTACCAGGACTCTGTAGACAGGTCCCTAGCTGGCATATGCATCAAGAGCTCCCATTCCCTCCAAGGACCCGTGGACAGTTCACACCTATAGTGCTAGATTAGAACAGACATGAAATTCAAATACCGGTAGGTTGTTATAGGTGTTCTCTGAAAAGAACAGTGGTAAAATAATTAGTACATCTAATTATTAGCATGTTCACATGCTTTATATTTTTAAAGGACCACAGTAGTGCTGTACAATAGAAACATAATGTGAGCCATATATATAATTTTAAAGTTTTTTAGTGGTCAATTTAAAAATGTAGAAACATGTGAAATTAATTTTAATAATATATATTTAACTGCGTAGGCCCAAATATTATCACCTTGACATGTAAATAATATGAAAATATTAATGAGATAGTTTACCTTTTTTGTTCTAAGTCTTAGAAATCTGGTGTATAATTTATACTTACAGCCCACCTTCTTTTAGGCTGGCTATATTTCAAGTGCTCAAGAGCTATATGTGGCTACTGGTGATCATATTGGCCAGCACAGGCCCAAAGAAACTTCTAATGGAGTCTTTCCTATAAAGGTGGAGCTACATTTGTTCATAGGCAAAACCAAAACCAAATCCAAAACAAAAAGTGACTCAGTATGTTTATTGGTCCCATGCTCCGTGCTGGGCACTAGAGTGGGGAGACAAAAGGGTGCAGTGCAGCCTCTACCATAAATCAGTCACACGTGAAAAGTGAAATCATTTTGGTTGTAATTTATAATGTGTCCAACCACAAGGCAGTTTTTGTGATTAATTCTCAAGCAAGTGATTTTGGCAGTTTAGAACTGTGAGTTTACAGGAGAAAGTAATCCCTGCTATTTGAGATGGTCATGGAGGACAAGGGACATTGGACAAATGTAATAATATTTGTCTGAGATGGGGAAAGAGGAGAGCAAGCAGTTCAGGTAGGGGAGACAGCTTGAGCAAATGTACAGAAGCATTGTGACACAGCGAGTAGATTAGCTTCGCTATAACTGAGAATGCACAAAAAGGAAATTATAGAAAGAAAGGTGGGATTCCTTTTGGCTATATTAAAGAGAGTTGGACTATATAGAGAGATGGTTAAGAGACCTCAGTTAACAACAGGAATGAAAATAATAATCGCAGCTAGCATGTGCCTGGTTAGGGGTCAGTCCCTATACCAAATTCTTTGTATTTTTTTGTCACTGAATATTACAAACGAGAAAGTGGAATCTGTAGAGAAGTAGAAGTACTTGTCCAACGTCACACATCCAGCAAGTTGGTGTACCAAAATTTTGAATACAGAGCCTTCTGAGTTCAGAGCATTTACCTTAACCATCAGGAGATATGCTCCTGAGAATGTTGGAAGCAGTAGTCTCTGTGTTTGATTAATGCCCCCAGCCCTATTGACAAAGGTGCTGCCGAAGGGCCGACGGACCACCTGAACATATGACAGAGGATTTCCAGGCCAAGGATTCTCTGCAGTTTGTGTCTTCTGAAAAGATACAAATGGGCCTTTTAGCACGAAGCCCCTGCAAGTTGACTGAGGTCACTGACTCAGGTCTTTACAACCCATTGTTCCACTAGTTGGTTTCCTCCTTTCTCTCTCCTCGTATACCCCAGCATCATACTAGAATACTGGGATCTCAGAGACCTTTTCGTTCAAGGCCCTGTTCTTATAGAACAGAAAACAGAGGCTTAGAGAGGAAAGGACTTTGTCCAGAGTCACACAGTTTTGGAAGTGTTAGAGCTGGGGCCCACATCAGGACTCTCTCCACCCAGTGAGCTATGCTAGTGTTTGCCAAAGACCTTCTCCATGGAAAGCAAGAAATTCAGATTAGGAAGTGTATTTCAATCACTAAGTAGTTGTTTTAGCTTTCTAGGGTTAACAATTGACAAACTTTGCCATAGACGAAGGTATCCCTGAATTAAGAGATGAATTTCAGTAATAATTGCTATAAAATGAGTTTTTGGTAAGTGGCCTCTATAGCCTTATGGATTTCAATAAAATCAGATGTCCTTCAAATGGAAAAAAATGTTGACCCTGCTGAATATAATAAAATGGTACCTTTTAATGCAGCAAATCTTTTAAACTCGCATTTAAAAGAAAAGTAATGACTTTTAAAATTAAAGTTCAATGGTATCCCTTACTTGGAATACGGTTCCAGTTGGAGAATAAATCATAGAATAAAAATACTTAGAGTAACAACAACAACAAAATGCTTACAGTAACCATAGAATAGAGGCCAGGCCTTTTGGCAGGTATTCAGGCTGCCTTCCTTATCTGACAAACTGTTCACAACATAGAGTGGTCAGTCCCTCTAAGTCTGGCCTCTAAGGTCCCAGCACTTTGAATTCTTTTACCCTTTTTCTTCTGACTTTGGCCGTCATTTCACTTTACGGCCTTGTTCCAGCCTTCTTTGTCCAAAGATACACTGTCTGCTTTTCTACTTTGCTTGGAAGCAAAAACATTTTAGAAAACTAAGGCCTGAAATAGCTAGTTGCTACTTAATGTTTGCTGCTTATCCTTGCATCTGCTGGGACCTGGTGCTTGTCATGCTTATACAGTACAAGGAAGACAGAAGACAGCCCCCGCCATAGTGAAGCCTAGTCATTTTAGAGGACAGGACTAAAAAACATGAAGCAATGAACAAATCCCCCAAAATACAATAGTGCACTGAATGATGCTGTGCAGATACTTCTTAGAGATATTTAGGTGTAGCTAGGCTAGATTGTTTCTGTATTGCATCAATAGATTGGTCCATGTTGACTATTCCACTTCACAATTTCTCAGGGATGGACAAGATGGCAGAGTTCAGGCCCCAAATTTACCGAAATAGAAATTTTCTCCATCAACTAATGAGTGGATAAAGAAAATGTGATATATATACACCATGGAATACTACTCAGCCATTAAAAGAATGAAATAATGTCGTTTGCAGCAACTTGGATGGAGCTGGAGGCCATTATTATTATTATTATTATTATTATTATTATTATTATTTTATGAAGTCTCACTCTTGCCCAGGCTGGAATACAGTGGTATGATTGATATCAGCTGACTGCAACCTCCACCCACTGGATTCAAGTGATTCTTGTGCCTCAGCCTCCTAAGTAGCTGGGTCTACAGGTGGCTTTTTTTGTTTTTGTATTTTTAGTAGAGACAGGGTTTCACCATGTTGGCCAGGCTGGTCTTGAACTCCCAACCTCAAGTAATCCACCAGCCGTGTCCTCCCAAAGTGCTGGCATTACAGGTATGAGCCATCGTGCCTGGCCTAGAGGCATTATTCTGAGTGAAGTAACATAGGAGTGAAAAACCAAAATTCATTTGTTCTGACTTATAAGTGGAAGCTAAGCTGTGAGTCTGCAAAGGCATGCAGAGTGATACAATGGACTTCAGAGACTCAGAAGGAGGAGGGTGGGAGTGGGCCAGGGATAAAAAAAAAACTACACATTAGGTACAACGTATACTACTCAGGTGACAGGTGCACTGAAATCTCAGAATTCACCACTCTATAATTCATACATGTAACCCAAAACCACTTGTACCCCAAAAGCTGTTGAAATAAAAAAGCATATGTAAGTTCCGTTACAGCATGAGAAATAGTTTTTTTTTAAATACTTTAAGTTCTAGGGTACAAGTGCACAATGTGCAGGTTTGTTACATATGTATACATGTGCCATGTTGGTGTGCTGCACCTATTAACTCATCATTTACATTAGGTATATCACCTAATGCTACCCCTCCCCTCCTCCCACAATAGGACCAGGTGTGTGATGATCCCCTTACTGTGTTTAAGTAATCTCATTGTTCAGTTCCCACCTATGAGTGAGAACATACGGTATTTGGTTTTCTGTTCTTGCGATAGCTTGCTGAGAATGATGGTTTCCAGCTGCATCCATGTCCCT
>NW_012103576.1:483023-518821 GCF_000951045.1 Mandrillus leucophaeus
TTGGGGAAGTTCTCCTGGATGATATCCTGCAGAGTGTTTTCCAACTTGGTTCCATTTTCCCTGTCATTTTCAGGCACACCAACCAGACGTAGATTTGGTCTTTTCACATAATGCCATATTTCTTGGAGGCTTTATTCATTTCTTTTTACTTTTTTTTCTCTACACTTCTCTCCTCACTTCATTTCATTCATTTGATCTTCAATCGCTGATACTCTTTCTTCCAGTTGATCGAATCAGTTACTGAAGCTTGTGCATTTGTCAGGTAGTTCTCGTGTTATGGTTTTCATCTCTATGAGTTCTTTTAAGGTCTTCTCTGCATTGATTATTCTAGTTATCCATTCATCCATTCTTTTTTCAAGGTTTTAGTTTCTTTGTGCTGGTTACATAGTTCCTCCTTTAGCTCTGAGAAGTTTGATCGACTGAAGCCTTCTTCTCTCAACTCATCAAAGTCATTCTCCATCCAGCTTTGTTCCATTGCTGGCGATGAGCTGCGTTCCTTTGGAGGGGGAGATGCACTCTGATCTTTTGAATTTTCAGCTTTTCTGCACTGCTTTTTCCCCATCTTTGTGGTTTTATCTGCCTTTGGTCTTTGATGATGGTGATGTACTGATGGAGTTTTGGTGTAGGTGTCCTTTCTGTTTGTTAGTTTTCCTTCTAACGGTCAGGACCCTCAGCTGTAGATCTGTTGGAGTTTGGTTGAGGTCCACTCCAGACCCTGTTTGCCTGGGTATCAGCAGTGGAGGCTGCAGAAGATAGAATATTGCTGAACAGCGAGTGTTGCTGTCTGATTCTTGCTCTAGAAGCTTCGTCTCAAGGGTGTACCCTGCCATGTGAGGTGTGAGGTGTCGGTCTGCACCTAGTGGGGGATGTCTCCCAGTTAGGCTACTCAGGGATCAGGGACCCACTTGAGCATGCAGTCTGTCCGTTCTCAGATCTCAGCCTCCGTGCTGGGAGATCCACTGCTCTCTTCAGAGCTGTCAGACGGGGGCATTTACCTCTGCCGAGGTTTCTGCTGCTTTTTGTTTAGCTATGGCCTGTCCCATAGGCCATAGGAGTCTACAGAGGCAGGCTGGCCTCCTTGAGCTGTGGTGGGCTCCACCCAATTTGAACTTCCTAGCGGCTTTGTTTACCTACTTAAGCCTCAGCAATGGCGGACGCCCCTCCCCCAGCCTCGCTGCTGCCTTGCAGTTAGATCTCAGACTGCTGTGCTAGCAATGAGGGAGGCTCCATGGGAGTGGGACCCTCTGGGCCAGGTGTGGTATATAATCTCCTGGTGTGCCATTTTCTAAGACCCTTGGTAAAGCACAGCATTAGGGTGGGAGTTACCCAATTTTCCAGGTGTCATGTGTCTCCGTTTCCTTTGGCTATCAAAAGGAATTCCCTTCCCCCTTGCGCTTCCCAGGTGAGGGGATGCCTCGCCCTGCTTCAGCTCTCGCTGGTCAGGTTACACCCACCGACCAGCACCAACAATCTGACACACCCCAGTGACGTGAACCCGGTACCTCAGTTGAAAATGCAGAAATCACCCGTCTTCTGTGTCGCTTATGCTGGGAGCTGGAGGCTGGAGCTGTTCTTATTTGGCCATCTTGGGTGTGCCTCGAGAAATACTTCTTAAAGGAGTATTCCTAACATAGGTTCTAGTCCCCATGAGGTTTGTGCATAAAAAGGACTCCGTAATCGAGCCATTCCATATCTTCCTCTTGGAGACTTAAAAGACATGTTCATGTATTAAAGGGTATACAGCTTTCAAACTTTTTTATCAAAGTCTTGCAGTTTGTAACTTTGACTTAAACCCAGTAGTAACCAAACTGGTCTTCCTACAGAGCCTTTATTTCGTAGTCCATATTCCATGGGCCTTGTGGCAGAACACACAATGGGAAATGCTGCTTTATAGTGGACTCTTGGCTCCCCAGTAATGGCTAAATGCCTGATTTGGTTATAGTTCTCTTAGCCCCTGTTCCTTCCAGATGGGAATCTTGTGCAGGAAGTAAGAAAGAGAAAGTAACCCAAGCTATTTTAACAATAGGCCTCTGACTAAAACAACCTCCCTGAATAGTTGATAAACATTTTCCCTCTCTTAAGGGAAAATCATGCACAGAAACAAGCACATATAAATAATTTACCAAGCTGTAATATGCTATAAATAACAGCCCTGCTAAATAATGAATTAACCCAACTGCTGATTCATAGGTAAATGTCTCTTGTAAACAGCATTTTTATGGATTTTACAGCTTAGTTAATATCCACTCATATTTCATTAGGACACTTCAGGTGAAGTATTGGGGTAATAATCTGGTTATATTTGAAAGTGATATAGCACATATCAGGAGTCCAGGCAGAGTTTGGGGAGCTGTCAGGATCCTTTTCTCTTAGCCAGAGCATGAGGAGAGATTGTACTGGGCCTTACTTTTCTCCTTCCTCCATGGTCTTCGTTTGCCCAGCTCCTCAGTGCAAGCCTGAGTTGCTGAGCAGGATGTGGCTCTGAAAGGAGGGTGTCCTCTCTGAGACCATGGGCAGGGATGGAAGTAGAGGTAGCTCTGGGCCAGGGGAAGAAAGGGACACAGAAATCACTTTGGCTTACTCGACAGAGCCAGCTCTTCTGAGATTTTATGACACAGGTGTGCAGACTCTGGAGCTGAACTCTGGATAATTGCATCTTTACCACTTATTAACTTTCTGACTTGGGCAAGTCACTTATACTCTCTGTGGTTCAGTTCCCTCACCTGTTAACAGGGACAATAAAAGTACCTACTCCTAGGGTTATTATGAAGATTAAATGAGTTTGTATTGTCAAGTGCTGGAACATTCCTTGGCACTTAGCAAGTGTTTTTGTTTATTTATTTTTTGAGATGGGGTCTGGCTCTGTCACCCAGGCTTGAGTGCAGTAGTGAGATCTCAGCTCACAACAACCTCTACTTCCCAGACTCAAGTGATCCTCCCACCTCAGCCTCCCAAGGAGCTGGGATTACAGGCGCATGCCACCACGCTCAACTAATTTTAGTATTTTTAGTAGAGATGGGGTTTTGCCATGTTGCCCAGGCTGGCCTCAAACTCCTGGACTCAAGTGATCCTCCTACTTTGGCCTCCAAAGTGTTGGGATTATAGGCGTGAGCCACCGTGCTCTGCCAGCAAATGCTTTTTGAGTACAGTATTAACTGTTACATTTGTTAGAACTGGACTCTTTTAGATTCTTCATTTTGGCATTCTCCAGCTCTGGTGTTGGATTCTGAAAACCTAGACACTGGCGGTTGGAGGGTCTGGGTGGGGAGGGGGTCACTGGGATCACTCAGATGCCTCTTCTTGCCTTTAAAGAATGAAAATGGGGGCCAGGCACAGTGGCTCACGCCTGTAATCCCAGCACTTTGGGAGGCCGAGGTGGGTGGATCACGAGGTCAGGAGGTCAGGAGATCGAGACCATCCTGGCTAACATGGTGAGACCCCGTCTCTACTAACAGGGAGGCGGAGCTTGCAGTGAGCCGAGATCGTGCCACTGCACTCCAGCCTGAGCGACAGAGAGAGACTCTGTCTCAAAAAAAAAAAAAAAAAAAAAAAAAAAAAAAAAAAAAAAAGAATGGGAATGGGAGCAGGAACTATGATTTCATTAGAGTGAGGAAAAACTGCTTTTGGTGCTCTTTCAGTAACTATAAGTAAGAAATATTATCTTATTTAAAAGGAATGTTATCTATCTTTGTTAATGAGGGTTTTATGGTGGGGGGAGGTGGTGAGAATTATCAATCAAATCACTTTGAAAAGGAGGAGCTCTGAATTTCATAATTAAACCCTAATTTGTTAATGGGAACTGATGCCAAAAAACAAGAGTGCTACTATTTCCTCCTTGCAGTGACACTGAAAGTCCTGGGCTGTGGAGGGTAGAAACAGGACATTCTCCATGTTCAGTTCACAGGGGTGGAGTTACAGTAAATATCTTGCCCAGTTTGCCATCACACTAACACTGTACACCCTACTACCAGCCTAATGACCATTCAATTCTGATTGAATGGAAGAGCAGCTCTGGCCCTTGATCCAACTTGTGGTTGATTACAGTGCTCATTCCCCATTACCCCAAATATTCCTATCAATGACCAGAGTGAGCATTCACGCTTATGCACCGTCATAGATATAACTCATGCCAGTGGTTCTCGATAGCAGCCATCTGAAGCCCGTTTTGCCCACAGCTCCCTGGATAGCTCCGCCATTCCCTGCATGCTAGTCTTGTGGTTTGGTCTTCAGCCTGCTGTCTGTCCTTTCTCACACGTTGCATGGGCTTTCTCCGATACCTACATGCAAAATCTCTTTTCCATTCTTCCTTTCTCTGGCCCCTGGGTTCAGAAATCTCTAGGGATCATTATCAGTCCTCTGACTGCCCCTCTCCTACCTACCTCCATCTACCCTAGCTTTAGGACAGACCTATGGTGATGCCCAACTTTCTGCATTTTGAAATAGGGGTGATTGCTTTGACTTGGGCTCTATCTAGGGTCTTTCATCTGTCTGTTTTGGACAAAGACAATAGCAGTGAAGCGGGGGCCTTTGGATTAAGAGGCTCAGGCTCTCAAACTCTCTTTTATTTTGGAAAAAAAAAAACTGTCTGGCATTAAGGGGCATAGTCTGCTTGCCTTCAATAGACCTCAGGCTGGGGAGGCTCGAGGTGCCTACTAGGGCAGCCAGTTTGCATAGTGCCTTCTGAAAGCTGGAAGAGCCACCCTTGCTGCCTTATAGCCTTCGTCCTTGGGCCTTAGAATGAAACGCTTCAGAGCTCACAATTAACATTTGGTCAATCCCCTTCCTCACCCCCACCCCCATGAAGTGGGAAGAAATACAGTGGCGTGACATTCACTTTGACAAAGCTCTTTTTCCTTTCTTTACTTCTCAAAAAATGCCTAAAGAAATAAAAACAGTTGCTAAGCTACTGGGTGGGCTCTATCGGTGTGTTTTGTTGCAGTCTTGGCGTTAAGGACTCATGCTATCACATATTCAGCAACTTAGACTAAAGGGAGGAAAGCAAGGTGCTTGAGAGGGCTCTCTTGCAAGTTCACTTATTTGTCAGGTCAAGTGCTTGGCTCTGGGATGGCAGGGGACATGGAGCATGACAACTGCAATTCTTTCTCCAGGTGGGAAAGTAGAAGGGAGGATTTCTTTCAATCCTCAAATTCTTCCAAAAGAGAATATTGATTTGTAACATTGTCTTTCTTTACCATTTATTTCAGAAAGGTTGGATCTCTAGGAAGCATGGGTCATGCTCTTAGTTCTCTGGGTATTGTCTTTTGCACATATCACATGCAGTTGGTACTACTGATGGGGCCTGGACACTAGCTGGTTCTGGTGAGTTCCTAGCTCAATGTGCCAGACCTTTGTATTGTATTGTATTTAATTTTTTGTCTCCAGCATTTTCTTTTCAAAGCTGGTGAATCCCAGGTTTTGCAAGTTTTCATTTAACAACATTCACATAATCCCTAAATTCAGCATGGTTTGTAACTTGTTAGGTCCGTTTGCTATATACAGATGCCATACCTCCAGTTGGTACTGAGGAACAGTTCCCAACTCCTGATTTAAAGGCATTAACACTGAGAATGGTGGAAAGAGAGCCTATTTCCCAACACTGCTTTGCAACATCGTCTAAATCTTTCACAATGGCCTAATCCACCCAATGCGCGTTGGTTCTCAGTGTGGGGACAATGGGGGCATTACTGATTTTAGACTTGTTTTCATCAACTAGCTCATTCTGTGTAGAGTTTAGAAAAAAAAAAAAACATAAAAAGTAATGCAGCCTGGGACACCCTCTGTGGAGGATACATAGAAAATACATCTTAAATAAAAACCCAGGAAATTGTCCCTTCTGTCTTTCACCTGTCAGAATCAGCAATAGAATTCTATAGCCCATTCAGTGGCATATTTAATTAAGCAACCTATCTGCTGAATGTGCTGGGGGTTGGCTGACAGTGCTTTTCACTGCTGATTTGGATGACAAAGGATATGGTGAGATATTCAACAGTCTGGTGAAATGGAAAGAAACTCCCAATTGGTCACACCTACCTGTTTCTCTTGGCATGTTGCATTAGCTCTGATAATACAGAAAATAGACTGACTTTTATGCATTGAGAAAGTCAGTGGACACCAACCTCTTGCCTTTTGCTCTTCCACAGCAAGCCCTGACTGAGTTTTGCACACATTTCCGTTACAGATGAATACAGATTTTAGTCGTAGGTGAGAAACATGAACTTGTAATTTTCAAGAGACAAAACCTCCAGCTGCTTGTTTTAATCCTAGTGCAGAATAGTTCCTTCCTGACCATCCTATATTTTGATGGCAGTTATTGCCTATCCCTAGTGTATATTATTAGTATTAGTGACAGTTTTGCAGTGTTTATCTGGTGCCAGACATATGCCAAGGCATCATCCCTCTTGCCAACGCTGTGGGGTAATACTCTATTTTGCAGATATGAAAATTGAGGGTCAAAAAACTTAAGTGACTTGCCTGAAGTCACTCAACCAACCAGTAAGTGGTGGGTCAAGGTTAGAACATAGAGCTCTTCTACCCTTCAGCCCCTGCTCTTAGCCGCTGTCTTGCATTGTCTCTCTTGAAAGCCAAAAGAGTTTGTCACCCAGTACAACTAGGGGTCGGGGCACAAGTGTATTAGGATTACAAACCTTTTGGGGGTCTCTTGCACAAAATTGGGCTCTTCACCTAGGTTTTGTAGAGCCTTGCAGTATCAGTAAAGCCCTTCAAACTAGATGCAAAAATATGCGTATATTCAAAGGAGATAGGCCAGAGTTTTCATCACTTTCTTGAAGAAGTCCATGACACACAAGAGGGTTAGTAACTTCCACATAATCCTAAAGTGCATGTAGCACCTGCCAGGCATGAATATGTGCATGAACTTAAGCAAACTCATTTCATTCTCACCATAGCTATTGGAGGTAGGTATGATTATCATGCCCATTTTATAGAAGGGTAAACTGAGACTAAGAGAGGTTATAAAGTCAATTCCTAAGTGACAGCACTGGAATTTGAGGCCAAGCAGTCTAGCTCCTGCTTTTAATCACTTTTGACTGCAATTTCCTTTATATTTACTTGCATATCTCCTAGCACAGTGCCTGACACATAGTGGGATGTTTATTGATATTTGTTCAATTGAATTGATTTGCACACTGCCGGCTCTGTGTAGATTTCTTCTTAGGAATCATTCTTAAAGGTATGACTCCGTAAGTCCTGGCTGGATGAATGAAAAGAATCAACATGGTCAAAAGATAATTTATTAGAGTTTTTAAAGACAAATGGCTTGGTAAAGTATAGGCATTTTACTTTCAATCAGTGTTCCCTGGAGGGCTGTTACACTGATTTCCAAGCCCATTCTTCTCCCAACTGGCTCACTAGATTGTTCCAATTGGTTATAAGGTACCCCTAAGTATGGGCTAGGTAACTCTGCAGGCCCTGTGAATCTATGTGGTGTTTCATTTCCTAATTACTATGCATAATCTCCCCTGCCTTTTATTTCCAAGTGACCAACCAGAAGCCACCCAAACCCTCTGCATATTGACATGATTCAAACGTAGGTCTCTACAAGGTATGCCAAGCTTATTAAGGGGAAGGTGGGGGGAGATGCGAATCCTGTTCAACCACCTCAATGCAAGTTGACTGTAGTTAGGTCTCTAGGATGGAGCATTCTTAAAAATCAGAACAAAAATTGGCTGTGACTGTGAAGAGTGTATGGTGAGTTGGCAAGCTGGTGAGTAACAAGGTGGAGCAGCCTGAGTTTTTAATCACCTTGATTACATGTTCCAAGGTTTAACTTTGTGGCCTCCACTGTTTCCCTAATTTTACCTGCTGCGATCTTATTTTACTTTTCATTTTGTTCTCTAATCACCGCCGATTAGAGCCCTGAGTCCATGCTGGTTCTGTTGCCTGCCTCTCAGCCTAATGGGCCTCTTTGTACTGAGGCACAGAACCCAGCTGGCAGCGAGACTTCCTAGGGCCCGGAAGCTTCATTACTCTTTGTTGGCAGTGAACTCTAAAGTTGCTGGCTTTGGAGTTGGGTTTTCTCAAGTACAGTCACTTAACATTTGGTTTCAAAGTTGTTTTTCAGATTTCTTTCTCTTTTTTCCTAAATCAATCAGATGCATGAGCTAATTATAAGCCAGCAAATATTTTGAGAAAAATTCCCTCCAGTAGAGGCCCTTGCACAAACTTCAGACTATATTCCCAGTAATTAATATGCTTCTTTTATTTCCTTTGAGGTAGAAAACAGTCATTGACAATCACTCCCTATCCATTTGGTTCAAATAACTAATTTTGTACCTGAAGATTAATTACAGTAGTGACACCACATTTTCCTATTAGGTCTCTCACTTGAAGAACTCGGGGCAATTTATAACCTTTGAATCTTGGGGACTAGTTTAATCTGTTCGTGGGCAGCATAGCAGTGAATATTGTTATCAGAAATACAGTTAAACCTCTTTAATTGAGCCCCTATTAATTCAAAAGGTAATAATTCAGGCAGTGTGAAGAACAAACTTGAAACGTCTACGACAAGAAGAAAGTAAGTTGGCAAAGGGGTTATTTAAACTGCGAAGTAGACCACACTTTTAGAAGTGCCAGTTCACATGCAAAGAACTGGTAAGTACGCACAAATTGTTCCATTAATAGACTCAGAATCTTGAGATTAAAAGCCACGTAGTACAACTGTTCATCACTCAAAAAACATTTGTTGAGTAACGCTATGTGCTGGGCCCTGGGGATACAATATTTTGTTAATAGCTTCATTGAGATATAATAAATATACCATATAATTCACTCATTTAAAATGTACAGTTCAGTGAATTTTGGTATAGTCACAGAGTTGTGAAACCATCACTACAGTCTATTTTAGAACATTTAATCACTCTAGAAAGAAACCCCGCATCATTTAGCCATCACTTTCCCAACCCTCTGTCACTCACAGCCCTAGGCAACCACTGTGGGGATACAAATTTGACTAAAACACAGTGCCTGCCTTTGAGAGGTCAGCAAGCTATTGAAAGAGACATCAGACAGATGAAGTGTACTTATCATAGCATCATAGAATGTTGATATTGAGAGACACTAAGAAGATCATCAGATATAAACTTCTCATTTCACATATGGGGAAACTGAGACCCAAAGACAAGAAATGACTTGCCCAAGAACAAAAAGCTAACAGAGCCAAGACTAAAACTCATGTATTCTGCTATCTTAACCTGTTGCAATGTTAATTACAATACAAACTTCTGGAGCATAGTAACAGTTGAGAGCATGGATTCTAGAGCCAGACTGTGTGGATTTGATTCTCAGCTTACCTTTTATAGGCTGTGTGACCTCAGGCAAGTTACTTAACCTCTCTGAGCTTCAGTGTCCTCATTTGTTGTTTTGAAATAATAATTGTAACTGCCTTATAGGACTCTTGTGAAGATTAAATGAGTTTCTATATGAAGTACTTAAAATAGTGTTTGGCACAGAATAATCGATACATAAAATGATTGCTATTATTATTTCATTACCTAGTTATTAAATATAAAAACATTTCATAATGTCCTAATGTATATTTTAAATATTGTTCTTCAGGTTTTAAATCCTGACTATATTCATACATAATTTCTATTTAGTTTCTTCCAACATACATTTTTGAGTGTTAGGGGCTAGGTATAAAAATGATGTTTAAAACAGAGTTCAAGGGCCTAAGAAGTTCAGTGAGGTAAGGAAGGCAGGTGAACAGATATGTAGCTATAAATCAAGGCAAACAATAGGAAGTGCCCCAAATAAAGTATGTGTGAAGCATAAAGCGTATAAGAAAGGCTTCAAGGAGGCTGTGGCATTTGACTTGGGTTTTGAAATGTCAGCCAGATTTCATCAGCCTGAAGAGGGTGAGAGAAGACATTCCAGGATAAGGTAACAGTAGAATTGGAGGAAACAAAGTATTTGCCATGGTTGGGGAAAGGCTAAGTGTTGTATGTGTTCAGAGCATAGGGTTTTGGAAGATGTCCTGGGAGATGAGCCTGAAAATATAGATGGGACTGTGCTCAGTAGGAAAAGGGAGGAGAATTGATACTTAATGAACACCTTTTATATACCAGGCTCTGAGGCTGGGCGCAGTGGCTCACTCCTGTAATCCCAGCTATTTGGGAGGCTGATGCATGAGAATCGCTTGATCCTGGAAGGCGGAAAGTGAGCCGAGATTGCACCACTGCACTCCAACCTGGGTGACAGAGTGAGACAATGTCTACGAAAAACAAAAATAAAAACAAAAAAAACCTATATAACAGACTCTGTAAAATACCAAATACTAGATATGTATGGGTAACTATTTTGATTCTCACAATCATCCTGAGGAAGCAGTGTAGAGAGGTGATGTAAATTGATCAATATCATACCCAATATGTGGCAGACTCTAGATTCAAACTGAAGTCTCTCTCTGATGCTAATGCCTATTCTCTCTCCATATGCCACACCAACCCCTGAACTTCTGTACCAGCTTGGTCGTTATGGCAAATGGGAGCTTTAAATGTTCTTGAACATGGGGGAAACATATTTTCATTGCGGTTTATTTATCCAACTGCATATTTATTCACTTATTTATTTGCTTTCTCTAGTGGCAGTATAGGGGACAACTTAAATGGAGGGGAGATCAGAGGCAAAAAAGTCAATTGTGAGGCTTTTACGGTAGGTAAAAGGCAGTGAGGACATGAACTAGGGGCGTGGTAATGGAGAGGAGGGGACACATATCAGAGAGGGGTTGACAAGACAGGACATGTGACCAATTTGATGTGGTGAGGGCAGGAGTCAGAGAGAGTCGACAATGAAGGCATGATTTTTCCAGCCTGTATGTTGTGATGGATTGAACTGATGGACTGAGACAGGAAGCCTGGGCATGGGTTTAGAAAAGGAAGGAAAGTCAATTCAATTTTATTATAATCGAACTTTCTCTGAGTCCTCCACGTGTTCAGTAAGCAGATGGACATATGGGTCTGAAGCTTGAGGGAAAACAAGGATGGAACCCTGGGGAATATCTATATGTGTGATCTGGGTGGAATAAATGTAACAAACAACTTGAACCATGAGGAAACAGTCGGAGAGGTAGCAAGAGGACCAAGAGTAAGTGAGAGAGAGAGCACCTAAATCATGGTAGAAGGGAATTTCAATAAGGAAAGGGAGGTCAGCATTGCTAAGCGCTAAAGAACGGCCAAGTTAGATAGACTGAAAAATGCCCCTTGGATTTAGTAATTAAGTAATTTAGTAATTAAAGAGGTTATTGAGTAATAAGAAACAAACCAAGTAGAATATTTGGGTGGAAATTATGTGGCAGTGGTTTGGCAACTGAATGCGGAATGGAGACCTGGAGACGTAAGTGTAGACAACTCTTTCTAGAAACTTGTCTGGTATAGAGAGATGACAGAATCTTGGAGACAAAACAGATCCCGAATAACTTTTTTATTATTATTATTATGGAGAAAGTTGAGCATTTGTTTTGGCTGAGAGGAGTGAGTCAGTGAAGAAGGAGCTAGTAGAAGGGGAGAAATTGGGGGAAAACAGATAAAGATTGGAGAGGTAGCAAGAGGAACAAAAGTAAATAGGAAACCGCAGGGAGATGGTTAGCTATGGACTTGAGCCCTTCCTCTGAGATGGGGTTATGAAGTGAGGATGCACAGGGGTACAGATAAACTAAGGGCTTTTTCCAACAGAGTCTGAGGCATTTGTGACTGATTCCTTTCTTTAATTTAGAATTATCTACCTAAGAAACCTTGCTCTTTTTACACTATGTAAAATCCCTATGGAAACAAGAACAACAAAATCAAACACAAAAACCTACTTGATTTAAATGTGGGAGAAGGGCTTGAATAATTTCTTCAAAAAATAAAGAAAAGATATACAAATGGCCAATAAGCGCATGAAAAGATGCTCAACACCATTAATCATTAGAGAAATGCAAATCAAAATCACAATGAAATACCACTTCAAACCCATTAGGATGACCATTATTGTTTATTTATTTATTTATTATTATTATTATTATTTTTTGAGACGGAGTCTTGCTCTGTCGCCCAGGCTGGAGTGCAGTGGCGCGATTTCGGCTCACTGCAACCTCCGCCTCCTGGGTTCAAGCAATTCTCCTCCCTCAGCCTCCCAAGTAGCTGCAATTACAGGCGTGCACCACCATGCCTGGCTAATTTTTGTATTCTTAGTAGAGACGGGGTTTCACCATGTTGGCCAGGCTGATTTGGAACTCCTGACCTCGTGATCTGCCCACCTTGGCCTCCCAAAGTGCTGGGATTACAGGTGTGAGCCACCGCGCCCGACCAAGGCCATTATTAAAAGAAAGTTAAAAGTAAGTATTGTTGAGGATGCGGAGAAATTGGAACCTTTATGCACTGCTGGTGGGAATATAAAATGGTGCAGCTACTGTGGAAAATAGTATGGTGGTTCCTCAAAAAAATTAAAAGTAGAATTACCATATAATCCAGCAATTCCACTTATGAATACATACCAAAAGAACTGAAAGCAAGGATTTAAATAGATATTTGTGAGTATAGTCAATAATAATTTAATTGTACATTTTAAAATAACTAAAAGAGTATAATTAGATTGTTTGTAACACAAAGGATAATAAATACATGAGGGGACAGATATCCCATTTTATATGATGTGATTAATACACATTGCATTCCTGTATCGAGACAGCTCATGTACCTTAAAAATATATACACCTACAATGTACCCACAAAAAACAAAATGTGATATATATATATGAATATTATTCAGCCTTTAAAACAAAGTAAGTTCTGACACATGCTACACCTTGTAGACATTATGGTAAGTGATGGGTGGGTGAACCTTGAAGACATTATGCTAAGTGAAATAAGCCAGTTACAAAATCACTGTATGATTCCCCTTATATGAAGTACCTAGAGTAGTCATATTCATAGAGGCAGAGAGTAGAGGTTGCCAGAGGCTGCGAAAGGGAGGAATGGAGTATGGACTTTCAGTTTGGAAAGATGAAAAAAGTTCTGGAGATGGTGGTGATGGTTGCACAACAATGTGAATGTACTTAATGCCACTGAACTGCATACTTAAAAATACTTAAAATAAGTTTTACCACCTTTGAAAAAAACCTTCTAGAGTCACCATTTTAGCTTGACTGGGGTCTCCTGGGTTGTTCGTAATCTAGAGTAGTGGCTCTTTCCACTGCTGACAGATAGCAAATTCAGAGCAGACACCTCGTGTAAGAGCTACCTCTTAGCAGAACTATGATTCAGGTTTGTGCGCACTACATTTAAGCCAGTTGACATATCACTTTCTTTCTCACTGCTGTGTACACAATAGTGAAATGATCAAACTTGAAAGTGTATGAGAACCAATCATTTGGAGTAACCAAGTAACCAAGTTCACTTGGAGAACTTGTTAAAAATGCGGATTCACAAAATCCACCAAACTAATTTAGTAGGTATGTCAGTTAGTTTGTGCTACGTAACAAGCCACCCCGAAACCAAATGATTTAACGTAACAACTGTTTATTATTTTATAGCCTATGAGTTGGCTGGATGGTTCTGCTGATCTGGGCCAGGCTTCGCTGATCATAGATGTACTCAGCTGCAGTCAGCCAGTGGGCTAACCAGGGCTTGGCTTTTCCAGGAAGGCCTCAGTTGGGATGACTTTAATCTGCTCTATGTGGCCTGCCATCTTCAAAACATTAGCCCAGGCTTGTTTTTGTGCTGTGGCAGGGGTCTAAGCAAGCAAACACAATAGTATTAGAGAACAAGAAGAAATGCACATGAGCTTTTCAAGTCTCTGTTTGCATCCTATTTGCTAACATCCCATTAGCCAAAGCAAGTTACATGGCTGAGTGGAGCTTCAGAGTGGGAGGGGTGTACAAAGAGGGCAAGAGCAAGGATGTAGAGAGGTCACTGATTGGGTCCACTAATGCAGTTAATCTACTACATTAGGTTTCAGTAAAGCCTCAGAATCTACATATTTAGCAAGCTTCTCAAAGTGATTTCTCTCTCTCTTTCTCTCTTTCTTTCTCATGGTCTCGCTCTGTCAACCAGGCTGGAGTGCAATGGTGCCATCACAGCTCACTGCAGCCTCAAGCTCCCAGGCTCAAGCAATCCTCCCACCTCAGCCTCCCAAATAGCTGGAACTACAGGCATGCACCACCACGCCTAGCGGTTTTTTTAAAAAAAATATATAGATATGAGGTGTCATTATGTTGCCAAGGCTGATCTCAAACTCCTGGGCTCAAGCAATCCTCCCACCTACGCCTCTCAAAGTACTGCGGTTATAGGTGTGAGCCACCATGCCCGGCCTAAAGTGATTCTGATGCAGGCTATCCCTTGACAATATTTTCAGAAATATTATTCTAGTATCTCTTAACACCAAGATTGGAACCAGCATCATTGAAGGTTCAGAAAACTGAAGATTCAGTGGGGAAGGGAGCACTTATTATTTTCCTTATTTCCAGCTTATGATTCAGGCCTCTTGGTCTCTTAGAGGCAGATACTGAAACGAACGCTCTGTCTGCTTTTCAGACAATCTCATCATTTACTTGTTACAAAGAACAATGGAGTTTGATTAAACTGATAAAGTGTTATTTTCCAAAGCAGGTCAGGAAGGCATTGTTGGTTTGTTTTGCATTGCTCGTTATAATATGTATTTCTGTCCTGGGGAAGCTCCTCATGGTAATGGAATGAAGCATTGAGGTGGTTTATGGGCCATGTGATAGGATCATAAAGTTGAGGTTGTTGCTTGGACAATACCTTTCTTAGAATAGTAATCCAAGCAAAGAGAACATGGACAGGAAAGAAAAGAAACCATAAGAAGAAACTTCAGTTATTTAGCCAGTTGTATGAGGTTTTCATTGCTAAGATCCTTAGTTAAAATGTGGGATCAGAGGGCTGCAGGTAATGCCCGAGCTCAGGAAAGGCAGGGACCATGATGCTGTTGCATTCCTGATAACAACCACAGTGCCAGCCACATTGGCAGTACTCAAAACGTATTTGTTGAATGAATTTCTGCTAATTCCTGGGATCTATTCTCAGAGATTCTGATTGAGCAGGATAAGTAAATAGTGTTTTTCACAGTGTGGTCCCTGAGCCATCTGCATCAGAATCACCTACAGGGCTTGTTTAAAAAATGAATGCCAGGGCCGGGCATGGTAGCTCACGCCCATAATCCCAGGACTTTGGGAGTCCGAGGCTGGAGGATCAGTTGAGGTCAGGAGTTTGAGATCAGCCTGGCCAACATGATGAAACCCCATCTCTACCAAAAATGCAAAAGCCAGCCAGGCGTGGTAGCACAGGCCGGTAGTCCCAGCTACTCTGTAGGCTGATGCAGGAAAATGGCTTGAACCGGGGAGGTGGAGGTTGCAGTGAGCCAAGATCGCACCACTGCACTCCAGCCTGGGTGACAAAGTGAGTGAGACTCCATCTCAAAAAACAAACAAACAAAAACGAATGCCAGAGTCCCACCTTCTACTTCTTGCATTTGATGCATGAGAAATCCTAGTTTACACATTTTTTGAAATCTGGGACTGGATGTAACTGGCACTAATGCAGTCTTGTGTGAAAGTAGTGGTGCAATTGTCATTCTCTACCCTTGCCCCAGCTGAGAGCCTCCAGAGGGAAGGCTGTGGTCCAGTGCACTGACCTGAGAACCCCCACCACATGCGTCCCACACATATGGAATTGGGAGCAATCATTTAGCATCTCTTAGCCATTTCACTCTAATTTCTTTGTTTGCCATTTTTGTGGATTTTTTCCTTGGGAACATGAATTTAAACTCATGCCACTTTTTTGTCTTCCTTCTAGTGGTAGGAATTTGGTCTTTGTCTTCCTTCTAGTGGGTAGGAATTTGATCTTTCTTGACCCCAAAAGCAATGAGAAGTTCCTACAGTTCTGTAAAGTATCCATTGCTTCTGAAAGGTCTTCTTTCCCCATTTTCTTTGACAATTTAGATTTTCCAAGTGCTGGAATTTTGGAGAACGTGGAGCCATGAGCCCAGGCAAGTGGGGTAGGCTGATAATGCCCTCCCATGACACATGGGGCTGGGGATGTAAGAACTTCAGAGTTTCTAGTTCAAATAATCTCCTTTGTCCTGTGGCCTTCGGTTACAGGAATCATTTATATTACATGCACATTTTGAAATATCAAAACAAATTGGACACTTTTTCCCTATTAGGAAGAAAGGCATGTTAATTTAAGTGTGGAGTGTGACATTTGGAAATGTAAAAAGAGGCTTTCGGAGAGTAATTGGGGGTTCGAATGAAACATCTCCCTTTTTGTACATCTCTCTTGTTTTTATTCATCCTGTGTCTTATTCAGATAGTGATTTTCATTCACCTGTCGGTTCTTCTGGAAGATGGATTTTAGAGGAAGCCATTTTTCTCAGCAGCTCCACAAGGGCGAGATTTCCAGATGGGCAAGGAAAGGCTGCAGAGACACATCTAGCTTGGAAGTAAATGCACCAAGCCAGCCAAATTGGAATTGTCTTGTAGGGATCCTTGTGTGCTGTCACAGAAGAGTTTTCAGGAGCCTTTCCTTTGGGCGCTAATGGCCAAACACTGCTGCTGAGTTTCTCCCAGCCCTCTGGAGGGAATGCCAGCCAGAGCACTCTCAGCTGTGACATGACCTTCCCAGGAGCTGTTCAGTGCTAATGCCATCTTGCTCTGATGCCCAGCACTCTCTGCTTTTAGTCACTTCCCTTAGTGTCCTTTCGCAGTGCTTGCATTTCAGCCAAAATAACGCCTCGTGACTTTTCTATTCCTAGAGATTTTGCTTCTCACAGTGCAGAATCTATCAGCTGTTTCCTGAATCGTTTGATATCTTTTAAGGTGTTAACATTTTCAGTTTTACCACATTCAGCATTTTTGGCCTACTCTGACCTGAGCTCGATAAAGAGCATCAGAAATTGAGTAAAGACAGAAATAAGTCGCTATAAGCATGAGCCCTGGCACTGTCCACTTCCTCCTCCTCCCCTACCCGGCTGGCACTAATCTCCCTTCGGCTCTACTCATTGGACCCCCTTTATTCTTTAGGCTCTCTTTAGTGATTTATCTTAGTTTAGCTATGAGAAGAATCAAGCATTTTAAGGGCTTTGCTGAAAATGTAATGAAAATTGTTTCAACTCTTTAGATTTTAAGTGAATTGTGGCCATCTCAGGCCCCCTAGTTCATGTACTTGATATGATTTTCATTTGGAGCCACTGTATTCACATCTTCCTGGGACAGGATTTCACATAATTGGGGTAGTTTAATGAGTGTGGATTTGGCACTCCCTTTCTATAGAGAGTGGTAAGGAGTGCAGGCCTTGGAGTTTGTCAGGTGTGGTTCCAATCCTGAATCTACTATTAGGTTGGTGCAAAAGTAATTGCCGTTTTGGCCATTAAAAGTAACTGCAAATACTTTCGCACCAACCTAATACTTAGTAGCTGTGCAGTCTTGGGTAACTCATTTCACCTTTCTTGTGTCTCAGTGTCCTCATTTGTAAAATGGGCACAATAGTCCCAATCACATAGGTTAGTTGTGAAGACTAAACCAAAGACTCCATTTCATTAGCTTAGCCTTATCCCTGGCACACACCATGAGTTAATATGTCATCATAATTATGATAATTTACTTACCCTCTCAATTAGGGGTATAAGATGCTACACAGTTTTCCTCTAGGACAGGGGTTGGAAAACCACGGCCCGCAGCTTGCCTGTGAGCTAACAATGATTTTCACATTTTTAAAAGGTTGAAAAAAAATCAAAAGAAGAGTGCCATTTTGTGGCATAGGGAAATTATATGAAATTCAAATTTCAGTGTCCATAAATAAAGTTTTATTGGAACACAACTGTGCTCACTGATTTATATATTGTCTATGGCTACCTTTGCTCTATCATAGCAGAGTTGAATGGTTGTGATAGAGATTCTGTGGCCTAGAAAGCCTAAATATTTACCACCTTGTCGACCACCTGCCCTAAGACATTTAGCCATAGCTCTGGAACATCACTGTGATGGATAATTCAGGAATTATTTGCAGATTATCATCACTGTTATTCCAAAACTCTGACTGTGTGTGTTTGTGTGTGGAGAGTGATTTACAAAGGAAGAAATTACACAAGGCATAACAAAAAGAAAAACAAAGAAATTACACAAGTCCATGTAAGACAAATGAGATGAGGCTTTTGTGGCAGTTTTAGCTAAGACACTTTGTGCCTTTGAGGGATCAGAAAGAATTTAGAAGTAGTGGCAATATTGGTTAGGAGAATTTACAGATTCTTTTGTTTTCTTTTCCTCTATCAGTACCTTCTCTGCAAGGAGGAGAGAATGGATGATTAGTTTCTCCTTGTAAGATGAGTTGAATTGCTTGTGTTAGTGTACTAGGACTCTGGGTTGGTTGTGAATGTGGTATACCAAGGCAAAGTCTCATCTGAGCAAATACCACCATAACACCCTGTTCTCCCCCAAAAGGCAATCTCTGTAGAGAATTATAAAATCTTAGAATATCAAGATTGGAAGGAGCCTGGAGATCTGACGGAATGATATTGATATTAATATCTCTTTGCCGATGTAGATACAATATCCTGTTTGAAGGCAAAACATTGTGTAATAAAACCCAGTCTACTCAATCTATTCAACTAAGGTGGCCTCTAGTGGGTGTCTGTGTACTGGAACTAGATTTGAATATTTGTGAGATATTAAATTTCATATGCTTTACAAAACATGCAGCCATCCGGACACACAAACATAATGCCCACTTTTGGATTGTGAAAGTGGGGGCAGGAGTTTTTCCCATTTAGGAGCTAAAAGCTATGGAGTTCTGGTCCTCAGATTCATCTTGTGCCTGGCCTGTGGTCCCAGCGAGATGCCTTTTCAGTAGGGATGAGGTATATTTGGGGCTGGGAGAGGGGGGACATTTGGAGGTCTGGCCTCCTAGGGGAAGGTATGTGTTTAGCTGAGCTATGCAGATAAACCAATCTGGGTGTCTCTGTCAGGGAAGAGGCTAGAAAAGCTGCTGGTGAGAGGGGCCAGAGACTGGTTTGCCCCAAGGGAGATGGGGGAGGCAGGGAGGCTGTAGAGGAGCTGTTAGGCGAGATCTTGTTGAGAAAATCTCTCAGACCCGAGACTTCTCCCCTCCTCTCATTTCCTATACTTTGGGCTTTCACACTTAAGGGACTGGTCTTAAGGAGAGATGTACTTTTTAACATTTGATTTGCCCATGTTGTACCCCATACTTCTGGGTTCCACCAGAAGACCACACTGACAAAGACCAGTAAAGGCCAAAGGTGGCCACGTGAGTGTAGAATTGATACTCCAAGGCCACCAGATCTGCAATCTACCAAATAGTCTTGACTCACACCCTGAGGTTTCATATTTGAACCTCCTTTGCAAGGCTGGTCTTGGCTCCTTTCATCTTTTAACCTGTCTTTCCCTTCTTACTGTCCTCTAAGAGGCACACTGAACATCTGTGGAGAGTGGCAGTTGGTAGCCGTATATGTATATCAGAATTTCCTCTTTGTACACTGTAGCAGTGGACTTCCATTTTGTTGATATTATACAGGGTATAAATCTGCCTATCTCAACAAGTTTCTTTAAAGAAGAATCAATTTCAATGTCCAAACTACCACTTCAGTAAAGTAACAGAGCCAATGCCCTGTGTCTTTTTCCT
The DNA here is from genome assembly GCF_000951045.1 of Mandrillus leucophaeus. Taxonomy (NCBI): domain Eukaryota; kingdom Metazoa; phylum Chordata; class Mammalia; order Primates; family Cercopithecidae; genus Mandrillus; species Mandrillus leucophaeus. The sequence continues at coordinate 502,670 of NW_012103576.1, forward strand.
TTTATTTTATTTTATTTTATTTTTTTTTTTTGGCGTAGGGTCTTGTTCTGTTGCTCAGGCTAGAGTGTAGTGGTTTGATCTTGGCTCATAGCAGCCTCAACCTCCTGGGCTCAAGCAATCCTCCCACCTCAGTCTCCCAAGTAGCTAGACTATAGACACATATCTAACTAATTTTTAAAAATTTTTTATTTTGTAGAAATGGGGCTTCACCATGTTGCCCAGGCTGGTCTCAAACTTCTGAGCTCAAGCGATCCTCCTGCCTCAGCCTCCCAAAGTGCTGGGATTACAGGTGTGAACCACCATGTCTGCCCCCCTTTTTCTTATGAATGGGTGAAGCAGGAGAAGAGCAGTGAGTATGGCTAGAGATGCTGACACCATGTAGTATAGCAACTTGTGGGCTTTTGCCTTCTTCCTCGAGATGAGGCCAAGAAGAGTACTGGGACTTCCAACCTCTGTTGCATGTGTTTCCTCTGGGCTAGGTGGTATGTGGTGTCCAGGTATCTACACACTTCCTTGGGCAGAGTTCTAAGCAGTGAATGGTGGGAATGGATATGGCCAACAAGAAACAATCATGGCAATGTCACTGAGTTGTGAACTCCCACACAATCTTTCAGTCTCCCGAGCTCAGGGAAGAAGCTTAAGGGAGAAAACCTTCTGTCAATAGTCCTTTTGCCATATTTACTCACTGGAGTCACACTTTTATAACAGACATAGGCTCAAAGGTGTACATAAAGCCAATTATTTTAGTTCAGCATTGGTTTTCATATATAAATTATCAATATAGTTTTGATTTAATAATAAAAATAACAGCCTCGAGTTTTATCCCTTGCCATGGCCAGTGAGAGCTGTTTTTAGGCTGTTTCTTTGTACAGGGAAGCATGTGTCAAAGTCACACCTCCTGATTAATAAAAACAGTAATTTTTTAGTACTTCCTATGTGCCAGGCATTGTGCAGAGGGTTCACAAATACTATTTCATGTAATACTACCCGTAATTATCTGAGGTAGATTACTATTTGTATATGTATGTTATAGACGGGAAAGCTGAGGCTCAGGAAGTCACTTACCCAAAACAGCAGCTGGCAATTCTAAGAAATTTTTGAAATTCTAAAATGCATCTGAAGACCTGGCGCTGTGGCTCACGCCTGTAATCTCAGCACTTTGGGAGGCCGCGGCGGGCGGATCACTTGAGGCCAGGAGTTTGAGACCAGCCTGGCCATCATGGGAAACCCCATCTCTACTAAAAATACAAAAATTAGCCGGGAATGGTGGTGGGCACCTGTAATCCCAGTTACTTGGGAGGCCAAGGCACGAGAATCACTTGAACCTGAGAGGTGGAGGTTGCAGTGAGCCAAGATTGTGCCACTGCACTCCAGCCTGGGTGACAGAGCAAGACTCTGACTCAAATAATAAAATAAAATAAAGCACATCTGCTGCCTTCATACCCCATTTTCTGTACCATGCATGTCAACTTCTATAGGGCCCTTCTTTTGTATAGGTGTCCATTAGGTCATATCCTGCAGATATGGCAGAGCTGGAGACCTAGAGGTAAAGCAAGAAACTATGAAAGCAAGTAAAAGGGAGCTATTTTCTGGGAGACTAGGAAAAAGAAGAGACTAGGAAAAGTAAGCAAAGAAGCTCTAACTAGTAGGGGGCCAATGAGGGGCAAACTAAGGAGAGAAGTTGGCTGCTTAGCTAACCAAGTAGAGAGCCTGGGATCTGGAAGGAAGTGGACAGAACATCTGTAACTGGGCAGGGCTGGCCTTAGGCCTGTCTTGACTTCCTTGAAATGTCTCCTTAACCTGGTCCCCTTCTCATGGCTGTCGTCAAGCAGCCCTATTGATCATGTTCCTGAGGGAGGACAGAATGGGGGTGGGGAGATTAAGTTTATTAGCAAGGCAATTTCCTCTAGGGAGACCCCAAACCTGGCTTGGTAACTACAGTGAAAGGAGAGCATTTGAGCACCTTCTGCCTTCTGCTTGATCTCCTTCCTTCATCAGGCTTTCTTCAGTCCTGGTTCCAATCGTAAGGCAGATCTGAAGCCACTCTTCCTGACACTGAAACTTTCCTGAGCCTGGAAAAATCACAGAGGCTCAGTTTGGTTTTGCATGCAGAATACGAGAGGCAGAGGTGAAGGTGCATTCCTGGTACCCTGCTGTTCCCAGGCAGTATCTGAGTGCATTTTCACCTGTTATCCCTTGCCTTCGAAATATTTGTTAGCCCCCCAAGAAGTTTAGCCACAAGTCATCTAGGGGAAATAGCTGCTCTGCTCTGTTTGTAGAATCTCATAGTTTATTTTGGAATGAAGATGTATTTTCCTGGGAAAGTGTTACTACTTTACAGTGTCCCCTTCATCTATGAAACTGAAAAGGCAGGCAGCCTTGCTGCATGAGAAGACCACACACTTGAGGACAGAGAAAAGATGCATCCAGGCTTCTCTTCAAGTCCAAGACAATTGATAAAAAGGAAAATATGACACAAACTTATTGAGATCTGTTATTATCCTTGTGCTGCCCGGGTTTTAGACAAAAACAATGAGCAGATTACATAAGTGACTGTCACCCTTTTGCATAACCAAGGTTTCATTTTTCTCTTCTCACTTGGTTAGTTTTCCGTGAGCTATAGCAGCATCATGGTAGTGTTCCATAGTACCACTTAGGGCTTTCCTTGTCATCATCACCTGTCTTTCACACATGCCTTCATTAATGAGTTGATTTATTTAATTATATGTTATACAGGTATTTTATATTACAAGCAATGTTAATTGCATTCATTCAGAACAGCTCCGGATTAAAATCTATAAACTACTTAGACTTCTATAAAAATCACACATTTACCTTACAGCTTCACAGTAATATCTACCCTGGAGAGGATAAACATCTCATCCTGTATTTATATGTTAGATCGTTTTTGTTGTCAATAAAAAACAAAAGCCACATGTTTACTTGGATCCCTTAGGTATCAATTTTTAAACTAATAGTACGAATCCTTACTTGGGAAGATGGTTTCATAGGGTGTCCTAGAACCATCCTTTGTTCTAAATCCTTTGAGGATGCACACATTTAATGTTTTCCTTCTGACTACTATGCTGTGAGCTTAACAGTGCTACATGCTAAAGTACAGGCAGCAGAAGTTCTCTGGGAAAGTGGAGATCCCTAGAAAGTAAGGAACCCAGGAGAAGGACATTCTAAGCTCTAGTCCCTTGTTGGACCAAGGGAGAAAGGAAACATAGCATCCACCTGGTGCTGCAATTCTACTGGCCTGCAGAGTGGTCTGGCTTTAGGAATCTCACTGTGTAATCCATCAGAGGACAATCCTGCCAAGTCCTCTTTTCAAGTAAAAAATGTTAATGTTTCTTCCCATACTTTATCTCATAATCAATATTCAATTTTCAAGGCAGTGAAACTAATCAAATAATGTAAAACGAATCCAACACAAGAGAAGGGAGGGAGAATGAGTAAGCTGCAAATGGGACTGAGCAAGAAAATAGGAGGATATTAGAATTATAGAATTTTTTTTTTTTTTTTGAGACGGAGTCTTGCTTTGTCACCCAAGCTGGAGTGCAGTGATGGGATCTCAGCTCACTGCAACCTCCGCCTCCTGGGTTCAAGCAATTCTTTTCTTCCTGTTGGTTAATTTCTCCCAGGAGGCATGAGCCAAGTTCCTGTGTCATGGGCTTGTGGGTATACCCCTTGAAACACTAGAGTCAGGAGTCAGGAACAATACCTAGTGTATTAGTTGGTTTTCACACTGCTATAAAGAACTGCCGGAGACTGGGTAATTTATAAAGAAAAGAAGTTTAATGGACTCAAAGTTCCACATGGCTGGGGAGGCCTCAGGAAACTTACAATTATGGCTGAAGGGGAAGCAGGAACGTCTTACATGGTAGCAGGTGAGAGAAGAGAGTGAAGGAGGAACTGCCAAACATTTATAAAACCATCAGTTCTCATGAGAATTCACTCACTATCATGAGAACAGCATGGGAGAAACCACCTCTATGATCCCATCACCTCCCACCAGGTTCCTCCCTCAACACCTGGGGATTCCAATTTGAGATGAGATTTGGGTAGGGGCACAAAACCAAACTCTGTCACCCAGTTAGAAACCAGCCAGTCAGCATGTAGTCCCTCTGGAGCTCACAATTGCGGATCATGGTATGATAGATTTCTCCACTGCAAGGTGGGCTCTGGGGCTTAGGCAGGCACGTGGGGCAGCAGTCAACATAGGGGTTGGTGGGAGTGAGGTGCTCTACAGCAGTGGTCCCCAACTTTTTTAGCACCAAGGACCGGTTTCATGGAAGACAATTTTTCCATGGGCTTAGGGGGCAGGGGATGGTTTCAGGATGGTTCAAGTGCGTTACATTTATTGTGCACTATATTTTGATAATTATTGTTTTGTAAAATATAATTAAATAATTATATAATTCACTACAATGTGGATCAGTGGGAGTCCTGAGCTTGTTATCCTGCAACTAGATGGTCCTGTCTAGGGGTGATGGGAGACAGTGACAGATCATCTGGCATTAGATTCTCATAAGGAGCATGCAACTTAGATCCCTCACATGTGCAGTTCCCAGTAGGATTTGCACTGCCATGAGAATCTAATGCCACTACCAATCTTACTGGAGGCAGAACAGAGCTCGGGCGGTAATGCAAGTGATAGGGAATGGCTGTAAATACAGATGAAGCTTAGCTCGCTCATCTACTGCTCACCTCCTGCTGTGTGACCCAGTCCGTGGCCTGAGGGTTGGGGACCCCTGCTTTATAGCACTGTTCTGACATGTTCCAGACTCTTGAGAATTGGTCCTTCCTCACATCTCACCTCACCTTCAACTTTATTGTTCATTTTTAGTTCAACCTTTGCCAGCAGGTAAAGAGAACAGTGTGTCCTGTGAAGTATTTACAAGAGAAGCAGATAAATCATTAGATTTATTGAGAACTTTTGAAGTGCACTAGGCATCTCACACACATTACTTCATTGAATCATCTCCACAATCCTCTGTGGTTGATATTATCCCCACATTCCAGATGAAGAAAATGGAGCTCAGAGAGGTTATCCTGGGATACATACTGCTCACAAAACCATTCTGTGGCAGAAGCAGATTCAACAACTCAAAAGTAAAAGAGGGCTGGGCACAGCAGCTCATACCTATAAACCTAGGACTTTGGAGGCTAAAGTGGGTAGATTGCTTGATCCCAGGAGTTTGAGACCAGCCTGGGCAACATTGTGAGACCCTGTTTCTACCAAAAAAAAAAAAAAAAGAAAAAAAAAAAACAAAAACAAAAAACCTTAGGCAGGCGTGATGGCACGCACCTGTAGTATAGCTTCTTGGGAGGCTGAGGTTGGAGGATTGATTGAGCCTGGGAGGTTGAGGCTGCAGTGAGCAGTGATTGTACCACTGCACTCCAGCCTGGATGACAGGGCAAGACTCTGTCTCAAAACAATTTTTAAAAATAGTAAAAGAGAGCATGATGATTTATGGGGAAATTGACACTAAAAATGTCTTGGATGAAATAAAGTGATCCAGGCATCAGGATTGGGCTTACATGGGATAACACTGTTCTACTCCATAGCACCTCACCTTTCTAATTAGTGTCTAACTAGAGGCATTTTTAATCAGATAAGTGCATTTATGAACATTGCAGTTTTTCCAAAGTTTAACCATCGGTTTCTCTGAAAGGACTTCTAAAACCTAGAAACTCACCTCTTGTTAATGGTACTGCTCTTCCTCTTAAGGATTCTGCCCAGGAGTTCAACACCAGCCTGGGCAACATACATAGAACTTTGTAAAGTGGAATAATGCTATTCTAATAAGTTATTCAGCAAGCATTTACTGAGCAATTACCCTGGGTCAGGCCTCCTTGCAAGGTTCTGGGGACACAGACATGAGGGAATTCTCACCCTTGAGGCAATCACAGTCAGCTAGGGAAGAAAAGAAGTAAACAGATCATTATAAAACTCTGAGATAAGTGCTACTGTGAAGCAACTCTGTCCCCTGAGTACTTTGGAAGTGTGAGAGCTTGGGATGTTGTAGCAGGATGTTGGTAGCTCTATCAGATCTGGAGACTTGTCCACCTTAAACTTGAGATCAGCCTAAAGCCAAACACTTGACTTTTAAAAGATTTGATTTTAGCAGAATCAACTTTTTATTATGCAAACTCAAAAGATGTACTCTGTAAAGGTTTACTGAGCCTTTTTTTCCCTTTAAAATAACTAACTATATGTTTTGACAGGCTTCAGGGGACATTTTTTATAAAGTAGCACAAATAGGACAATACTGGAATAAATCAGTGTGCTGTGAAGCCTGAATGAGGAATACACAAGCGACTGCACTTTCAAAAATATAAAGAAAAGTAACATGCTAAAAATCATAAACTACAAAGAGGCGGCCTGGCTTGCTGAGACAAGCATTGACTTGTAAACAGGAAAACAAGGATCCCTGCTGGCTATTCTGCTGAGTGACCCCAGGAGGTCCCTGTTCCTCTTGGGACCTCAGTTTCCTGGTTGGTGGAATGGGTATTGGATGAGAATCTCAATCTGAAGATCTGCATTCCTTTTCAAGTCACAAAATCCTAGACTTCTACGATAATGCTGCATCCTTCTGAGGTTCCGAACAACAATATTCATTAGGGGCCCCTTTTGCTTCCTTCCTTGCATGTGTCCAGGAAGTGTCTCCTGAGAGCATCCAGCATTGGGGAGGTATGGGGTACATTGAAGGGAAAAGCATCTTTCCCCTTGTGAATGGGACACTGCCGCCCCCCGCCTTACCCCCTTCTTTCAACTTGACTCCCCCTCTCCTTTTTTTTTGAGACAAAGTCTCCTTCTGTCGCCCAGGCTGGAGTGCAACCTCCACCTCCCAGGTTCAAGCGATTCTCCTGCCTCAGCCTCCTGAGTAGCTGGGATTACACGTATGCACTCCATGCCCAGCTAATTTTGTATTTTTTTTGGTAGAGATGGGGTTTCACCATGTTGGCCAGGCTGGTCTTGAACTCCTGACCTCAGGTGATCCACCCGCCTCAGCCTCCCAAAGTGCTGAGATTACAGGCATGAGCCACCGTGCCTGGCCTCAACTTGACTCCCTTTCTTGTCGCTCTTTCTGGATGGTCAACTAGATCAATACTCAGATCAGCTCTTCTTTCAGAGGAACAAATGAGAACTTTCTTCTTGTTCTCCATCTCCTCCTTCTCCTAATGCACACACATGTGCATACACACACTCCACTGCCATCACTAGAGAGAAGGAATTAGGTTCAAACCCCTGTTCACACTCAGAGTCTTAAAGTGACAGCTCTACGTTTACACAGTTAGGTATTAAATGGAATTCCATTCTCCCTGTCAGGTTTCAGACAGGGGAAAAGCCAGAATTCCAGTAGCGATAGTGTTCTTGGCAAGCGCTTTTTACAGGGTGGTAAGCTAATCAATCTGCAGTTCGGCATTCGGAAGGCTTGAGCTTTCATCTGACTTGAAAAATATAAAGGGCTTGGCATTACAGCTTCCATCCCTATGACTTAGCTTTGAGCTTAGCATGCTTTCTTCCCACCAACTACATAGCTCTCTCCATCAACCAACTACCCACTACAATCAAGGAGAAAGGACATGGCAGATTAATTGAATCTTTGTGTCTTTTTAGCACCTGTGTGCTATGGACTTCTTGAAATTGGAGTTACTTTTATTCCTCTGAATTGAGCTTAATACCCTGCTTCAGTCAGGGTGCATTTACCTTCCCAGAATCCTCTTGCTAAGGACAAGCAGGCAGGCTAATCGGGAACTACTGAAGTTTTCTGGCTCAAAGAATATAATGCAGTGTGTTTACAAATCCACCCCTTCGCCTCCACCCTAAATTTTCCTTTCCTTTGTATGATTTTAGCACTTTGGGTTTACATTAAGCTCTCAGTTACTTAAAGTAAGCTGAAGAAAATAGAAGTGTAGTAGTGCTTCACCCCACCACCCTCCACTGATGAAATAGGGGGTAATTGGCTCCAAAGGATCCTTGCATGTCTTGTCCCTTTCAGGGACTTTAACTGCTCTGTTGCCCTTGCTCCATGGGTTGGGGCTGCATCAGTAGCTTAACGTGGGGGGAATGGTTGAAAGTAGTTGTCAGAGCCCAGGGCTCCACTTGCCATGGAAAGCCGATTGACTTTAATAGTGACCATCTGGCTGGGCACCTCTGAAGATGTATCAGTTAAGGCCTATTTGGTGAATGGACCTTTGTTTATTTCAAAGCTACACTGCTGTTCCAACCTGATCATTGCATTTTATGTGATGGGCACTGGAAGTCCAAATGAAAGTTTCTTAGAAAACACTCCCATTAAATTTACCAGTCCATGTGTGATTGCCACTTTCAATGCAATCAGAGCACAGTCATTCTCTTTTTATTGAAAGCATATGGTAGGTACTTAGAGCATACCCTAGGCCAGACTCAGTTATGGTGCCATCAAGGGCAGCAAGAATTAAAAAGAGGAAAATGGTATCCAGGTGGCAGTAGGAATTCAGTAGGTGGGATGGGAAATATTTATAGTTAATGAGCTTCCATAAGGAGAACAGAAGCAAGTTAGATGTGATTTGCAGATCCATAGGCAGTCAGTCTCTGCCGAGCAGAGGGGAAACTTGGAGAGGATTCTCAGAACTGTGCCCCACCCTTGACCCAAACCTCTCCCTGAACATGTGCAATAAATATTATTAAGCTTTGAGAATTTCTTTAAAATAATATCTATCAATGGTAAGTGCCACATGCCAGGCCCCACGCTACCAGCATCATCTCATATCATCCTCACATGGATCCTGTGAGGTGGAGGATATTATCCCCATGTTACAGATGAGAAATCTGAGACTTAAACATTAAGTTGTTCAAGGTCATACAGCTAAGAAGTCACAGAGCTGCTTTGATTAAAGGTCTGTCTGAGGCTGGGTGTGGTGGTGCATGCCTGTAATCCCAGCACTTTGGGAGGCCAAGGTGAGCAGATTGCTTGAGCCCTGGAGTTTGAGACCAGCCTGGGCAACATGGCGAAACCCTGTCCCTACAAAAAAAAAAAAAATACAAAAGTTAGCCAGGCATGGTGGTGCATGCCTGTAGTCCAAGCTACTTGGGAGGCTGAGGTGGGAGAATTACCTGAGCCTGGGGAGCTTGAGGCTGAAGTGAGCCAAGACTATACTACTGTACTCCAGCCTGAGGGACACAGTGAAACTGTTTCATTAAAAAAAAAAAAAAAAAAAAAAAAGGTCTCTGTGACTTCAAGGCCCTTGTTCTCTATACTATTAGGAAGTCCAGCAAGTGAAGAAAAGTACATGTACATTTCGCTAAAGGATCACAACTTATCCTACGGAAGGGCTTTGAGCATGTCGGCTGTGGCTCCTGTGCAGCCAGCCAGATCTATCTGCCTAAGCAGCTCTGGGAGTAGGGCCACACAGGTCTCTCTCACAGGGAAGATTCCACATTCCTTCAGCCCCTATTAGCGCAGTCAAAGAATGGTAAGAAGAATGCGGAGGGTGGCTTTGAAACACTCACAGCCTTCCATGGATAAACCATGGAGACATTACACTAAGTTGATAGAAGCCAGACACAAAAGACTGTATTATTGTATGATTCCATTTATATGAATCAGAATAGGCAAATTCATACAGACAGAAAGCAGATTTGCAGTTGGTAGGTGATGGGGGAAAGACTTCAGCACCATCCTCTTCCCTCTCAGTCTCAGTGAAGTGGAAGGAAGGAGTAGCCCTAGCTAGGGAAAAGAGGGGAAAAGCTGAAGACGACAGATTTCTATGTCTCCCAGTTTAATTACCTTCCCCTTTGCTCCCGCCTATGATTGCCACTGCCTGCAGGTTCTTAGGGAATAAAACCGGGACTTCAGTCTGGAAGTGTGCTTTCAGGACAAAGACCCATGCATACTAGACAGGGTGACAGTCCTAAGGTCGCCCCCAATACATACGGGCAGTGGAAAGGACCTTGCAATGGGTACCAGAAGGACTAACGTCAAGGCCAGCTCTACCATGTCTGAGGTGTATGACTGTGAGCAAGTTTCTTAATTACAATTTCTGCGACTGCACAGCAACTAGCATAATCCTTTCCCATTATGCACTGCTGGATCATTGCAAAGGTTAAATGAGGGCCAGGCGCAGTGGCTTACGCCTGTAATCCCAGAACTGTGGGAGACCGAGGTAGGTGGATTGCTGAAGCCCAGGAGTTCGAGACCAGCCTGGGCAACATGGCAAAATCCTGTCTCTACAAATAATAATAATAGTAATAATAATAATAATAATAGTAATAATCCAGGAGTGGTGAAATGCACCTGTAGTCCCAGCTACTCAGGAAACTGAGGTGAGAGGATCACTTGAGCCTGGGAGGACAGGGCTGCAGTGAGCCATGATCATGCCACTACACTCCAGCCTGGGCAACAGAGTAAGACCCTGTTTCAAAAATAAGTGATTATAAGAAATTTAACAAAGGGTAGTCACGTAATTGACATTGTCCTTTGGAGGAGAGAAAATTGGTGCTATCCTACCCCCTTGGTGGACAGGTTCCCTTGTCCTTAAAGCACATTTCCAGAGCAGAAGGAAGCCTTCGTCTAAGTGCAAGTGCTACATTTCTGATATGAGAGCTAGTTTGAGATTTAAATGAACCCTGTCTCTCAAGACACAGCTTTGCATCTATTTTGCATTCAAATTTATTTATCTAGAGACAAAATTGTGCATTCTTTAATTCTACTCACAGCATATGCAAGCAGACCAAATGAGGTGCTGATCCAGCAAAACGGCAAGTAGCCTTTTGCTTCCCTGAAATTGCTAATTTTACAATTGGCAGAGTGGTGAAACGTGGCACGGAATATCTATTTTACTAGAATCTGGCAAAACGGGCACATATGGTCTTGTCAAGAATGAATCAAACACAGTTTCGGGATTATAATTAAGTAGTTGAAATTCCAAAAGGAAGAAGTTAACATGAACAAAGTGAGATTTAGATTGCGTTCGGTTAGTATTCTCTCAGGCTCCTTTCTTAGCACATTATCAGGAGCATAGCTACTTTGACTTCTTGTCCTGAAAAGTGTTTAATTGTGAAATACCAAACATTTTCACCCCAACTCTAATTGTACTTGATTTGACATCTGTACACCATGCTCAGGGTACCAAATATTATTAAATGTAATAAGTCCAGGCATAGAAGTCAAGCCAAATGTTCCTATGTAAGTAGGTTGACACCTTCTGTCAACAAAGCTAAACCTCTGACCAATTCTATAGCAAGCCAGTAAAGATACAGGAGGAAGATGGGAACCATTACAGAAGAAAACACTCTCTCCTCATCTCTCTCTCTTTCAGTACTGTTTCTACCTGAAATCAGGGACATATTCCATTCTGGTCGATAAGCCCAGCATCTAGCACAGGGGCTGGTATGTAAAAAGAGTTGATTTGGGCCGGGCACATTCCAGTACTTTGAGAGGCCGAGATCGGTGGATCACCTGAGGTCAGGAGTTTGAGACCAGCCTGACCAACGTGGTGAAACCCCGTCTCTACTAAAAATATAAAAATTAGCCAGGCGTGGTGGTGGGTGCCTGTAATGCCAGCTACTCAGGAGACTGAAGCAAGAAAATTGCCTGAACTCGGGAGGCGGACGTTGTGATGAGCTGAGATTGTGCCACTGCACTGCAGCCTGGGCGACAGAGCAAGACTCCATCAAAAAAAAAAAAAAAAAAAAAAAAGTTGATTTGGAGATTTGCAACTTGTCATGGGAAACATTCCCAGGGATTCTTCTAGAGTTGTTGTGGACCTGATTTGGGATCCTAATTGATAACTCACTATCTATATCTTAAAAACACATCAGCTAAAAGGTGGAAGCAATCTACATGCCATCAGCTGACGAAGGGGTAAACAACATGTGGTATATCCATATAATGGCATACTATTTTTTCATAAACAGGACTGATATATGCTACAACATGGATAAACTATGGAGACATTACACTAAGTGATAGAAGCCAGACACAAAGGCCATTAATTGTATGATTCCATTTATATGAAATATTAGAATAAGCAAATCCATAGAGACAGAAAGCAGATTGGTGGTTGGCAGGTGATGGGGGGAGAGGGAGATTGGTAGATAACAGTTAAAGGATATGAAGTTTCTATTTGAGGTGTTATGGCTTACTGCAGCCTCAATTTCCTGGGCTCAAGTGATCCTCCCACTTCAGCCTCCCAGGTAGCTGGGACTACAAGTATGTGCCACTACACCCAGCTATTTGTTTGATTTTTTTTTTTTTTTTTTTTTTTTTTTTGTGAAGATGAGCTCTCACTAGGAAATTGTAACTTTCAAGAGAAAAAGGAGTAGCTTTTTGAAAACCCTGGTTTAACATGACAAACCCAAAACATTGAGCTGTACACTTCACTGGTTAAATCTTCTTTTTGCTTATTTAAAGAAAGGACAAGAAAAAAGAAAAGAAAAACTTTTTTGCTAGTTCACACCTCAAACTACACCCAGTTTCCGACTTTAAAGGGAATCAGTGCAAAGTAACAAAATATTATTTTGACACTGAAAAAGAAAATACTCGTTTTATAAATTGGATAGTGATTTCTAGCCATTGTTGATGGACATAGGTATCTTTTGTTAAAGCCTCATCAATAAGCTCATATTTCTAGGAGATCATATTGCGATGAGAATTATGAAGAGGGAACTGGAGGTCCATGCTGGAAAGCCAGTACGCCTTTAATTCAACTAAAAATATTTATTCAATAGTTAAAGATTGACTGTGGTATCAAGTATTTTGAATGTTGGTAAAAATTAAAGGTTTTGGCAAAACAGACAATGGTATACTTATACTGGTTTTCTGAGGGTGGTTCCCAGAATATATTACCCAAAATACTATACAGTGAGAAGTGATAGTCACCATTCCATATCTTTGACCACAAACATATCTTAAGATTTTCTTTGAAGAGGGTTTTTTAGCTTTTTGAGACACGGCATTGCTCTATCACCCAGGCTGGAATGCAGTGGTGCAGTCATGACTCACTGCAGCCTCAAACTCCTGGATTCAAGCAATCCTCCTGCCTCAGCCTCCCAAGTAGCTGGGACTACACGCACGTGCCACCACATTTGGCTAATTTTTTAAAAAATGTAGAGATGGGATCTCACCATGTTGACCAGACTAGGCTGGTCTTGAACTTCTGGCCTCAAGTCATCTTCTCCGCCGGCTTCCCAAAGTGTTGAGATTACAGGCATGAGCCACCACGCCCAGCCTGAAGAGGGTTTAAAAAATTATTTCACCAACATGTAAGAAAATGTAATATGCATTTTAAAGTTTAACCATTGTCAGTTACCCTGTTAATGCCTTAGTACCCAGAACAGTGCTACTTTTAGAGATATGTATGTATCTATTTTCTGAATTCATTTTTGGTTGCAAAGCGTCATTCTACAAACATCATGAAAGAGAGCCAAATACTGTGACTTCAAGGATTATCCAATACTCTATAATTAGTTTCATGACCAAAATGCCTTGAATAACTGAAAAGATGAGTGAATGAATGGATACATGAATACATATCCATTTATACAAAAATACTTTTGAATACAGGCATATCTTTGAGATACCGCAGGTTTAGTTCCAGACCACCACAATAATGTGAATATTGCAAAACAATGAGTCACATGAATTTTTTGGTTTCCTAGTGTATATAGAAGTTATATTTACACCATACTGTGTTCTGTTAAGTGTGAATAACATTATGATGACTAAAAAATGTACATGCCTTAATTTACAAAGAGTGTATTGCTTAAAAAAAAAGAGGCTATCATCTAAACTTTCAATGAGTTGTCATTGTTTTGCTGGTGGAGGGTCCTGCCTCAATGTGCACGGTTGCTGACTAATCAGGGTGTTCATTGCTGAAGGTTGGGGTGGCTGTGGCACTTTCTTAAAATAAGACAACAGTGAAGTTTGTCACATCAATTGACTCTTCCTTTCACAAAAGATTTCTCTGTAGCATGTGATGCTGTTTGAGAGCATTTTACCCACAGAAAAACTTCTTTCAAAGTTGGAGTCCATCTTCTCAAACTCTGCTGTTGCTTTATCAACTAAGTTTATGTAATATTCTAAATATTTTCTTGTCATTTCAACACTATTCACAGCATCTTCACCAGGAGTAGATTCTATCTCAAGAAACCACCTTCTTTGCTAATCCGTAAGAAGCAACTACTCCTTCCTTCAAGTTTGATCATGAGATTGTAGCAATCCAGTGACACCTTCAGGCTCCTCCTCTAATTCTAGTTCTCTTGCTGTTTCCACCACATCTGCAGTGACTTCCTGCACTGAAGTCTTGAACCCCTCAAAGTGATTAATGAGGGTTGGAATCAGCTTCTGCCAAACTCCCGTTAATGTTGAAATTTTGACCTCCTCCATTGAATTACAAATGTTCTTAATGACATCTAAATTGGTAGATCCATTCCAGAAGGTTTTTACTTTACTTTTCCCAGATCCATCAGAGAAATCACTATGGCAGCTACAGCCTTACAAAATGTATTTCTTAAATGATAAGACTTGAAAGTTGAAATTATTCCTTGATCCCTGCACTGAAGAATGGATGTTGTGTTAGCAGGCATGAAAACAACATTGATCTCTTTGTAGATCTCTATCAGAGCTCTCGGGTGACCAGGTATATTGTCAGTGAGCAACAATATTTTGAAAGGAATCATTTTTCTGAGCAATAGGTCTCAATGGTGAGTTTTAAATATTCACCAAACCATGCTGTAAACAGATGTGCTGTCATCCAGGTTTTGTTGTTTCATTTATAGATTACAGACAGAGTAGATTTAACATAATTCTTAATGGCCCTGGGAGTTTTGAAATGGTAAATGAGCATTAGCTTCAACTTAAAGTCATCAGCTACATTAGCTCCTAACAAGAGAGTGATGCTGTCTGTTGAAGCTTTGAAGCCAAATATAGATTTCTCTCTAGCTATGAAAGCCCTAGATGGCATTTACTTCCAATATAAGTCTGTTTAATCTACATTGAAAATCTGTTGTTTGGCATAGCCACCTTCATAAATGATCTTACCTGTGTCTTCTGGATAACTGGCTATAGCTTTTAACTCAGTACTTGCTGTTTCACTTTGAACTTTTATGTTATGGAGACAGCTTCTTTCCTTAAACCTCATGAACCAACCTCTGCTAGCTTTCAACTTGTGTTCTGCAGCTTCCTCAGCACTCTCAGCCTTCATAGAATTGAAGAGAGTTAGAGCCTTGTTCTGGATTAGGCTTTGGCTTAAGGGAATGTTGTGGCTGTTTTAATCTATCCAGACCACTAAAATGTTCTCCATATCCACAATAAGGCTGTTTTGCTTTCTTATCATTTGTGGGTTCATCAGAGTGGCACTTCTAATTTCCTTCAAGAACTCTTCCTGATCAATCACAACTTGGCTAACTATTTGGCACAAGAGGCCTAGCTTTTACCAAGAGGCCTAGTTTTCAGACTATCTTGGCTTTTAACGTGCCTTCCTCACTAAGTTTAATCATTTCCAGCTTTTGATTTAAAGTGAGAGGTGTGGGACTCTTTCTTTCACTTGAACACTTAGAGACCATTGTAGGGCAATCACTGGCCTAATTTCAGTATTGTTGTGTCTCAGGAAATAGCAAGGCCCAAGGAGAGGGAGAGAGATGAAGGAATGGCTAGTTAGTGGAGCAGTCTGAGCACGCACAACTTTTACCATTTAAGTTCACCGATTTATTTGGGTGCAGTTTATGGTGCCCCCAAATAGTTACAAGAGTAACATCAATGATCACTGATTACAGATGACCATAACAGATATAGTAATAATGAAAAAATTTGAAATATTGTGAAAATTACCAAAATGTAACACAGAGACAGGAAGTGAGCACATGCTGTTGGAAAAATGGAGCCAATAGACTTACTCAACGCAGGGTTACTACAAACCTTCAATTTATTAAAATCCTGGTATCTTTGAGGCACAATGAAATGAAGTATGCTTGTCTCTAGTTTCTGAATATGCTTTTGGTTGCAAAGAATCATTCTGCAAAAAACATGAGAAAAGATCCAAACACTGAGACTTCAAGGGTTATTCAATACCCTATTGTTAGCTTCATAACCAAACAAAGAGAAATGCCTTGAATAACCAAAGGATGAATGAATGAATGATGGACAGATAAATACATGTCAT
>NW_012103576.1:519296-583997 GCF_000951045.1 Mandrillus leucophaeus
CCTGGCCAACATGGTGAAACCCCATCTCTACTAAAAATACAAAAATTAGCTGGGTGTGGTGGTGGGTGCCTGTAATCCCAGTTACTTGGGAGGCTGAGGCAGGAGAATCGCTTGAATCTTGGAGGTGGAGGTTGCAGTGAGCCAAGACAGGGCCTTGGCACTCCATCCAGCCTGGGTAACAAGAGCGAAACTCTGTTAAAAAAAAAAAAAAAAAAGGTAATAGAAACAAAGACAGGAAGCAAAGAGAAAGAAGATAGTGACAACGATTAAAGATGCAGCTTTGAGGATGGCAAAACCACAGAGAGGAAGGAGAACTATTAGGTTGGTGCAAAGGTAACTGCCAGTTTCACCATTAAAAGTAATGACAAAACTCAAGGTGGTGGTAGGAGGGACAGCTGAGTGACTCCTCAGAAAATGTAAAGTGCTGAACCTTTGTAGTTTGGAAGATTTGGTTAACCAGAATGACTCATTCCCCAAATATGTCACATCTTCAAGATTTTACTGTAAAAGCAAGCAGGCTGGCCCTGGCATTCCTACCATAAGCTGGTGCTTTAACTTCCACATCTGGCAGAGGTTCTAGATGTCACATAAATGGAACATAGTCATCCAGCTCGAAGGCAACTTGGGGTCATTGAGTCCAATTTTCATTTTATAGCTACAAAGTACTGATAACTAAAATTTACAAAGTAATGCACATGTGGCAGTCGCTGTTCTAAGCGTTTACTGTATATTACCCTATTTAATCCTCAGAACAACCCAGTGAAGTAGAAACTATTATGATTCCAATTTACAGATGAGGGAACTGAGACACAGAGAAATTAAGTGACTTGCCTACGGAGTCACACAGTTCATTAGTGATGCTGTAGACCTTGGGTATAACCACTTGTCTGTATCTCTCAAAAATCATACAGCTGGATAGCAGCAGATCCAAGAATGGACTCGGCTGTCTCCCAGTGCAGTGCCCTTTCTACTATGGTAACCAGAACTCGACAGTGCTCCCTCAGTTGATTGTAAATAACATAGTCCCATAGTAACTGCAAGGATGAGAATGAACTTTTCAGTCTCCCCATCCCCACGTTTTTGTAATGGTTCTACCTCTGAGAGCACATGAATTCAGCCTAGTTTTGGGGCTGGTCTGCCCCCAATTTTAACTTCCATCATGGCATTGCCATTTGAGCAGTGTGTGTTTTGGAGCTGGCAGAAGGTATTTTTGTGCTTCAGTTCAATTCAGCGATTGTGTTAGAAGCCATCCTTCAAGTGTCCAATGATGTTAGTGTGTCCCTTTGGGAGTGATTTATAGGCAAATGGGCTGCATTATAGGGTGATGTGCTGAACAGGGGACCAAAGTATGACCAGCAATGTTAGAGATTAGATTTCAAGGTCGTTGAGTAAACCTGCTGTCAGGATTTCCAGGGATGATTTGATTGGGAAGAAAAATGCATCTTTGTTTCATCATTTCAAAGCAATTTCATGCTTTGGTTCTCCACATTTCTGTCTTCTGAACACTTCCAAGGGCCATACTTGAGCCTCAGCATCAGCCTGAAGTCTTCTGTGATAGAGTCACCATGCAAGGTCTCTCTGGGGGTATGTTGAAAGCCACCAGTAAGACTTGACTTTGATAAAACGTTTAATTGTCTTCTTTTGCCTCAATTAAGTTGAGAAGACTCAAATGTAGCTTTTAAATTGAAAAGTGTAACTGAGTGAGAAGGTTTATGTCATATATTAAAAGGCTAAGGAGACAGCTAACAAATGTGTTTCAGTCACTATTACAACTGGGGCCTGCAATCTGGAGTGACTCAGGGGTCCATATCTCTGGACAAGGATATCCACTTTTCTGAACTGAACCAAGGATGAGGTAGAGTGGGACAGAAAAGGACAGATTCTAGAGAGCTTTCCCAAGGGACATGTCTGGCACCTGGAAGTGGCTAAGCCTAATGTGTAAAGATTTCAAATACTATCTGGTCATTTCTTTAGGACCTCATTTGGCAATCTGTGGGATTGTTTTTTGATGTGGTGCCAGCCTGACCAAATGCAGTTTCTTTCAATGGTGTGGTTGGTGTCTGCTGAGAAAGCAGAAGAGGGGACTCTTGTTTAGCTCACAACCATTGTGTGTTAGGCACTATGCTTGAGCATTTCACATGTTCTGGAAGTATTCTCAACCCTGGCTGTGATTTCAGTCACCCAGGGAGCTTTTCAGAAACACTGAGGCTCACACCTGTAATCCCAGCACGTTTGGAGGCCAAGGTGGGCAGATCACTTGAGGCCAGGAGTTTGAGACCAGCCTAGCTAACATAGCAAAACCCTGTCTCTACTAAAAATACAAAAATTAGCCAGGCGTGGTGGCGCTTGCCTGTAATCCCAGCTACTTGGGAGGCTGAGGCAGGAGAATCACTTGAACCTGGGAGGCGCCGATTGTGGTGAGTCATCACGCCACCGCTCTCCAGCCTGGGCGACAGAGCGAGACTGTCTCAAAAAACAAACAAACAAGCAAACAAGCAAGCAAAAAGAGACACTGAGGGTCAGTTCCTATATCCTAAGATTCTAATTCATTCAGTCTTAAGTAAGAATTGGGGCGTTTGTAATTTTAAAGGCTTGTCAGGTGACTCATGTGCAACTGAGGTGGAGAACCCCTAGCTTGGAGTGTCTTGTTGAATTTGGGGACATTTTTCTGCTCTGCTCACCCATCCGCTTGCAACTTAGAGGGAGAGTCACATTCTTCTTGGTGACAAGAGTGAGAAGTGTATACGTTGGCCTCAATACTCTGAATGCCTGTGCCAAATTCCTTCGGCACCTTGCTTCGGTGGTTTGGATTGCCTCCCTTTCCTACCTGATTCCAGCTAATATTGCTAGCTTTCCAGGAGAATATTTTCGGCAACCTTGCCATCTGCATTCAGAAGAATTGCTTGCCTTCATTACTTTATGACTCTCCCAGTATGCAAAAGTCTATGGAGAGGAGACTTTTAGGAGGCCCCAAGCAAAGAAGACCTCGTCTTCCATTTAAGGTTTCATTCCCAGGAACTTTCCCAATACAAGCCTCAGTGCTCCTGGGCTGGCCTTCCTGGAGAGGGCTTCCTGAGGCAGAGTTATTGGGACCTGAGGGAGGGATTCCTAGAGTACAGTAATTCCAGACTGAAATTCCCAGGCTTGGGGTCTCCCTGAGAATTCCCTTGGGAGGCCCCTGTGTGTGTTTGGGTGAAAGAAAGCTATTGTTGAGGGAATTTGCCCTGCCAGGGACCCCAGGGACCACTTTGGGTGTGTGTGGGTTGGTAGAGATGAAGGGGAAAGTTCCAGCTGCTTCAGATGGTGGTGAATGACTTAAACAAACAAGGACTGGGGCTTGGGAGAGAGGAGACAGGGCGAGTCTGGACAGGTTTCAGGTTCTTGACAAAGAGACAAATTTGAGAGAGATTTACAGACACCATCTCCATCTATCACACAAATCTATGTAAAGATTTTGAGTCTGCAAAACAGCACCAGCATCATTTCATCGTCTCTGTGATTTAGGAAATGAGATTGAACACTTGTGAAATACCTACTGTGTGCCAAGCACCAGGCACCAGGGTGAGTACATTCACCCGTATGTTACCCTAACAAACAATTTGATTTTCAAAGTATGCCCTGAGGTGCCCATGATTACTATCCCAATTTTATGGATTTAGAAACTGAGGCCCAGGTCATTGACGTGATTTACTCAAGGTTACACAAACTGTGTAAGAACCTGGGTTAACCTGACATGTAATTGAAGTTATGCTTCTTTTACTTCACCTATCATGACCCTCTTCCCCTATGTCTTTTTAAAAAGATATACATATTGTTACTTTTTTTTCCCCTAAATGTTGCCTAGATTTGCTTTCTCCATAGTTTCACCTTCCACTCTTCTTTGGTTCCTGAATCTGGCTTCTATCCCAGCATCTCCAATGAAAGTAATACTCCCGTAGGTCGTTTGATGACCAAACCATCAAACCCAACCCTAATCAGTTCTTATCTAACCTGCCTTCATAGTATTTAGCACTAATGGTCTCTCTCTCTCTTGAATTGGGCTATCTCATTCATTCTCATAGGTGTACCAGCTCTATGCTGATCAATCTCAAATCTACCTCTGCAGTCCTGACCTCTCTCCTAAGCTTCAGGCCTATCCATCTACTGCCTACTAGACTTATTCATTTGGGATATTCGACAGAGGCTCCACACACTCCCCTAACCACCACCCCATTCAATCCCTTTTGCAGGATCTATGAAGCCAGCAACTTGGGTGTTATCTTTTCCCTCACCCACTCATCTAAATCAGTCCATCAAGTTCTCTGCATTCTGTTTTGTGATTATTTCTTAAACATGACCTCTCTCTTCTCTATGCCCAAGACTCCTTCTTTAACTGAGGATTCTTTTCAAGAGCCTCCTAAAAAGTCTCTCTGAATCTGCTTCACTGCATGAGTCTGTTTTCCATGCTGCTAAAAGAGATCTTTTGAGGGGCTAAACGGTTTTATGGCTCTCAGAACCTCTATTTTCCAAAGTACATTTGCAGCCTATTTTTCCAGGATACTCTGTGAAAAATAGGACTGTGGTCAAGTAGCTTTGGAAATTTTCTGTGTACTATACTTTTTGTTTCCTTTTGGAGATTCAGATAGCATGTTAAATGTCCTGAGAATCCCTTAAGTTAAAAACAGGCTTACATTTATATACTTCAGCATCCCAAATGGATTTCATCATGGAATCACCCCTCCTCCCAAACACTCATATTTTTAAGCATGGGGCCTGCTCACAACCTTCTGCAGAACACATTTGTAACCACAGGATGAATGTTCTGATCCTTGGCCTGCCATACAAGGCTCTTGTTCATCTGACCTCTGCTCACCTGTTGATGTGGTTAGGCTTTGTGTCCCCACCCAAATTTCATCTTAAATTGTAATCCCCATAATCCCCACGTTTCAAGGGAGAGACCAGGTGGAGGTGATTGAATCATGGAGTCAGTTTCCACCATGCTATTCTTGTGATAGTGGGTGAGTTCTCATGAGATCTGATGGTTTTGTAAGTAGCAATTTCCCCTGCCTGTGCTCTGTCTCCTGCCACCATGAAAGACGTGCCTTGCTTCTCATTCACCTTCCACCTCAATTATAAGTTTCCTGAGGCCTCCCCAGCCATGCAGAACTGTGAGTCAGTTAAACCTCTTTCTTTATAAATTGCCCAGTCTTGGGCAGTTCTTTATAGCAGTATAAAAATGGACTAATACACCTGTCTAGCCACCTCTCCCCCTTAAACTCTCACTACTCTCACCATTCTTGAGAATACTTATCTTCCTCACACACCTCTGTGTTGTGGTTTTGTTTTTGTTTTTTGCCTGAAAAGCTATTCCCCTCCCCTCGCCATCTCAGCCTGCCTTCAACTCATCATTGAAGACCCAGCTCAACTGTCTTCCCCTCTATGAAGCTTTCTCTTATTTTCTGCAAGGGAGAAGTAGTCACCCCTTCTTTTTACTTAGAATCTTCCTTCATACCTTGAATATTACACCTAGGACATATGAAGTTATTCTGTGTCTACCTAGCCTTTTAACCTTTTAAACCAATTGTGTTATTGTCTATATCTTTTCACGTTAAGACTACCTTTATCTCTTGTCAGAAGTTTGGACTCATCACTGATCCAACAGAAAACAGTCTCATCCTTTCTAGCTTTTGGTAAGACAGTATATGTGAGAAACCTTATAGCTAGGTATGGTCGGAGGACATGTCAATCCAGAGTGTTTGCTAATGTGTTCAGCTACAGTCCACAATAGCATGTGCCACAGTATGTTGTCTCACCTAGATGGTGTGGAGATAGGTTCGATTATAGGTATACAGTGGATAATAACATCTTGGCACAGAAACAAAACCCAAAGACACCTCATCCACTGCCCCCGAGACAGGCTCAAGGCTCAGCTTCAGCTAGTTAGCCTGGATCTGTATTCAGTTTTCCAGTCATCTTGAGGCTGGGGACTCAGAGTAGCAGCCTACCTCATGAATCCTGCTCATCAGTAAGCAGAATATTCACTGTCAGGGGCTTACTGTGTTCAGGCACTGTGCTAGTCTTTGCCCACATTATCTCATGTCATTCTCACAACTCCATTAGGTGGAAACTCTTATTTTCATCATGTAACAGATGAGTGACTACACTGAGGCTGGGCAAGTAAAACGACCTGTCAATGAGCCATAGCTTCAGACCCTAATCCAGCCTGTGGCACTACCTTGATGGGTTACCTTGGGCAAATCAGTTAATCTAACTGAGCCTCAATGTCCTCATCTGTAAAATAGGAACAATACTAGTGTCTATCTCATGGAATAGTTATGAGGGTTCAATGACAGGATGCATGCAGAGTGCCTGGCATGGTGCCTGGCACTTGGTAAGTGCTCTATAAATGGTAGCTATTATGCGCTCACATTAGAGACATTGTTTTCAGCCAGAATGAAGGGAGGCATGGGGGCAGTTTTATACTGAAGGAGAGGGTAGGTCTAAAAATTATTTGGATGATGAAAAGGTCACAATCCTTTGGGAGGCAAAGGAGGGAAAGTTTATCTCAAACACAGGGAGGGAGATGGCAGCCAGGTACCAGAGCTCTTGATGTGTAAAGGGCTGGGCATGTGGAGACTGAACAAAGTCAGTGAAGCTTGGCTCCTGTGCAAATCAGAGATGAGCTCAACATGTATCCCACGTAGCTGATCTTGCATGTGCAGTGTGGTTTCTGATGCCTTCCCCGTAAGGGCAGCTTCATCCACTTCTGTGAGAAATGCAGCTCACAGATGTGGAGGACCATCTGGAAAAGGGATGTGAGTGAAGTTGGGTGACTGACAGTGGGTGGAGCTGGAGCTGCTGACTCAGGCGGCAGACCTCCTGGGTTAGAATTATGACTGTGCCACTTGCTAGCTGTGTGGGTTTGGGCTATCCACTATCTCTCTGAGTCTCAGTTTCCTTATCTGTAAACTGGAAATAGTAAGAGTACCAACCTTATAGGGTTATTGGGAGGAACAGACGAATTTATTCATGTGAACTGCTTAGCATAGACCAGGCACATGGTAAAGGTTCAAGAAATGTTGGTTTTTCATCATTATTATGTGTTCTGGATGTGGCAGGGGAGATGGGGCCAATGTGGAGGATCATAGGGCTTGCTGAAACAATCCCAAATGAATCTTCTTCAAATTGACCTCTGCAAATATTGCCTCTGCCTCCATTAATTTAAAGAAGCTTTGCATTCTTTTCTCTTAAGTTTATTTTGTCTTAATGAGCTTAAAAAACACTATAGAGGTTTTGATCCAATTTCAGACTACCCTGTAAGATATCAGCATCTGACAGTACTGCTGTACTCTTTCAGGCATTTTATTTGAAATGATAGTAATGTGATATTTGCATCTAGTGCAAATTATGAATTTTCACTAATTCTTAGATTAGATGGGGCTTAACTGCTAGGATGCAGCTTGCACATTTAATCTACTTCAGAGTGGCTTCATTTATTAGATGGTCCTCACGGGTTTGGGGAAAGGATGTAAAATATCACCAATGAGGTATGAAGCAGGTTTTAAAGGATGGAGTCTTGTTTTCAGAGTGGATTGAGCTGCTGCTAAATCACAGCCATTGCCCAAGCCCACATAGCACGTATTCCAGCCTGAGTTGCCACCAATTTTTCCTTGTGACTTGATCCAGTCCTCAGTTCCCTCCTGGCAGTTTGTGCACCCCTTTGCTTTTCCCTGTGCTACTCAGGTATGTGGTTGCTGCCTAATTAAACACCCACACAGCAATTCTCTCTGTTTTCTTCCTCCATTCCAGGATACTGTTTATTCTTGTTTTTACATTTTTTTGGAAAAATGTTTTGAAGCACCTTTTGAAAAAAGAAACGTAGTGCTGATGATCAACTAAATGTTTTTATAGCTTTTCGGGAAGTGTGAAATGTTATGATAGCTGGCAGCCAAGTGTCAAGAAGGCCTTGGAGAAAAAGAAGAGGCTAATTCCAATTCCTTTAAGGCAACTTTTAGAAAAGATTTGGGGCTTTAAATTCAGCTTCACATACTACCTCCCAAGTCCTCTCTAATTAATAGAAGGTAAAAACATTTTGGCTGGGCCTGTAATCCTAGCACTTTGGGAGGCCGTGTTGGGTGGATCACGAGGTCAGGAGTTTGAGACCAGTCTGACCGACATGGTGAAACCCCGTCTCTACTAAAAATACAAAAAAAAAAAAAAAACAAAAAACCAAAACCAAACCAAAACAAAAACAATTAGTTGAGCATGGTGGCACGCGCCTGTAATCCCTGCTACTCAGGAGGCTGAGACAGGAGAATCATTTGAACCTGGGAGGCAGAGGTTGCAGTGAGCCAAGATCGTGCCACTGCACTCCAGCCTGTGCAACAGAGTGAGACTCCATCTCAAAAACAAAAAAACAAATAAACAAAAAAACATTTTTTGCTCAATCCAGCATCTGATATACATTTTTAACTATTTTATTCAGATTGAGTTGAATTTATATTTAATAGAGTTATATTCTGCATGTTGAATACATACATCATTGTATCCAGAGGCCATTGTTTATTTAAAGAACTTATAGAACAATTATCTATTTTAATTTATTATAGAAGCTACACTATAGTTTGGTTGTGATTGCCTTAATGTTACATGCATAGTCGTATCTGTGATATACTTGGAGCCTAATCTCTGGTCAAGATTGCAGCATTATTTTCATGGGAAAATGTTTGCCATGACAGTGACATGACTTCTGGCCTGCAGCAATAAATACATCATACCAAAACTGGAGAAGTGAGCATAGCCCAGTGTCTGCTGCATAATAGGAATTCATTCAAAGTCTGTTGAATGAGTGAATTAATTGTCTAAATTCTGTTCAGACACAATTATGTGGAACATGAAAGACCGAGAACTATTCTCTCAAGTTCCATCATAATCGACAACTTTAGACAAGCCCCTCAACTACTCGCTGTCCCCATTTCCTTAGTAAGGGCTATCCATCTCATAAAGGGCTTAAGAGGAAAGGACATGGAGCATTAGTCTAAAATGCCATTCTTTAAAAGTGATATTTAGGCCGGGTATGGTGGCTCAGGCCTATAATCCCAGCACTATGGGAGGCCTAGGTGGGTGGATCACCTAAGGTCAGAAGTTTGAGACCAGCCTGGCCAACATGGTGAAACCCTGTCTCTACTAAAAATACAAAAAAAAAAAAAAATTAGCCAGGTGTGGTGGTGGCATGCCTGTAATCTCAGCTACTCGGGAGGCTGAGGCAGGAGAATTGCTTGAACCCTGGAGGCAGAGGTTGCAGTGAGCCAAGGTCGTGCCACTGCACTCCAGCCCAGGCAACAGAGTGAAACTCTGTCTCAAAAATAAATAAATAAAAAAAATAAAAGTGATATTTAAACTTCATTAGATAAAAGTAGGAGAAAGCCAAACCCATCATCTTAACTTATTTTTTTTTTCTTTTTACTCAACCAGATAGTTGGTGACATATAATCAACACACATTTATCAAGGGATGCTATCGTAGGTACTCAACACCGTGCCAGACACAGGGAATGCCAATGTTCCTGCTCAAACAGCTTCCAATCCTGTTGAAGAGACAACCCTTCTCAACACTGGTTCTATTGACATTCTGAGCTGGATAATTCTTTGTTGTAGGGGGTTGCCCTGTGCATTGCAGGATGTTTAGCAGCATCCCTGGCCTGGCCCTGGCTTACTAGATGCCAGTTGTACCCCCTTCCTAGTTGTAACAACGAGAAATGTCTAGACATTTCCACGGCCTTCCATTTCCTCTGTGATGCAAAATCACCTCCTACTGCAAACCACTGGTGTAAAAAGTGATCTGTCATGCAAATTAGTATGAGACAGTCAAATGAGGAAGTAAGAGGGAGGGGAATTCACTGGTGTGAATGAGCTGGAGTAATCAGAGACTTAAACTGGACCTTTAAAAAACTGAGTGGGATTTTGATAAGTGGCAAGGTTATTGCAGGTATAGAAAATTGCATGTGCTATGGTTCTAAGACTGCAGTGCTGCAATTTGGTGGGTTTGTGGGATGGCCTAGTGACTAAACTGACTGACTTCAGTGAATGGAGAGGAATGCAGATAGTGGACAATGAGGTGAATGAGGTAGGCTCGTTGCCACAATGCCAGTTTAAAAGAGCGGCAGGATGCAAATGGGGTTTGGATAGTGACTCTGCCAGTAGTGTGTAGGATGGTTTGGAGCGAGGATGGATGGGGGAAAGGCTGTAACTCCCCTTATCCATGCTTTTACAAAGAGAGAAGGGTAAACAAGTTGAAATAGTGAACACAGATTCCTAATGCAGCAATGGCATCTCTTAAGCTTTGTGTGCACTAGACATCACATCGCTCATGTCATAGGATAGGTTATGCGGATTTGTTTTTCTTTCTCCTTTTTGCCTGTGATTTGGAGATCAGAAGATGTAGATGCCACAGATTTGTCTTAGAAAGTAATTGTCTTGTTCTTCACATTACTATACTTCGTTAGGTCTTTTAGATTAGCTCCTGGGGCTAAAATCCATATTCTTCAGACAGTTCTCTTTGCAACTGTGTCCTGCGACAGTTCTCTTTTCAATTATGTTGTGCCACTTTCATATTTCTTTCAAAATGTTCTCAATCAATTTTACTGGCACTTTCTCTTTTCTCTCCTCCAATAATATGGCAATGTATTACCTTATTCGCCATCCGCCCCATGATCATACAATTTTTGCATACACCTGAAAAAATACTTTTCTTTATTTTTGTCAAAATTTATAGTATTTATATTGATGCGTTTAACAACTACATGACATGTAGAATGTCCACGAAGAACTCCACATAACCAGCATCTAAGTTTGAGTATTTGAATGCTTAGGGCTGCAACATGATCTCAGGAATTCTTTTTTTCAGGACCTGAGAAAAACAAAAATGGCTGCAAAACATGAGCCTTGTACTGTGGCTGATATCACTGAAGCACAAGTTAGCTGCAAAAAGAAAATTCATTTGGTTTAGTAGCGGAAAGGTGATAGAGATGATCTCTATCACAACTAATCTCAAAGTTATCAAAATCTAAAAGTTAAGGTAGAAAATGGCATGAGAACAGTTTTAAAAGTACCATAGTTTGGTTCAGTGAATCTGAGCTCAATCAGCTTGCCATTTAGTAATAAAATGATGTGGCCTTGGCAGATGGTGAGTCAGTGGAGGGCTCAGTATTATTCAAGCTCAGTTTATACAGGAAAGAAGCAGAAACAACACCCCCGTTTTCTTGCATTATGTCTCATAAAGAAATCTTTTTAGTAATTTCACCTAGAAAAGGAAATACTCAATGTACCCTTTCATATATCTGAAGTAGGATAAGCTTGTAGAATCAGTACTAGCCCTGAAGCTTCTACATGCCTCTTATTGTGTGAGAGGAACTGGAGGAAGAGCGGCAAACCATATGATTGCTGACCTCAAGGAACTCACCACTGAGTTGAGGTCATTGAGTAGCTGTGTGTGGCACACAGTAAGGTCACTACGGTCTGGAGAACTGTAGAAAGTTTCCTGGAGGAGGTTGAATTTATACTTGGCTTTGAAAAGTAACGTAGAGAGAAAGGTATGGGCATTTCGAGTAACATGAGAACAGAACTAGCATGGTGTCTGTAGGAAAAAGCTGGGTGCTCTGCTCAGCTGGTGGAGGGAAGCAGAGAAGCTGTATATTTAGGGAAAGAGTGGAAGTAAGGTTGATGGACAGGATGCCTCTGGCTCTGAAGAGAGTGTTTTGGAAAACAGGCTACTTAGTGTCGCCAGCAATGGTAACCACTGCAGTTCATGGAGCAGAGACAGACCATGAAGAAAATGGTAATTTGGGCCAGGCGCAGTGGCTTACACCTGTAATTCCCAGCAATTTTGGAGGCCGAGGTGGGCAGATTGCTTGAGGTCAGAAGTTTGAGACCAGCTTGGCCAACATGGTGAAAACCCGTCTCTACTAAAACTACACGAATTAGCCGGGTGTGGTGGTGCACACCTGTAATCCTCGCTACTCTGGAGGCTGAGGCAGGGGAATCACTGGAACCCAGGAGGCAGAGGCTGCAGTGAGCCAGGACCACACGACTGCACTCCAGACTGGGCGACCGAGCGAGACTCCATATCAAAAACAAAAACAAACAAACAAAAACAAACAAAAAACCTACCTTGAAGGGGAAACTCCTTTAAAACTGGAGCAGTACTAAAGTGTTCAATAACCCAAGTTTACATAAAATGAATTGTGATGATTCCTGTAAATCTGTAAATATAGGTCATGATGATCTGTTCCCTGAAGGTGCTTAAACCAACCTCAACTTCAGTCGTCCATGCCTTTCATGACTCACTCTGGCTTTCCCCAGACAGATAAGGTCTCTCTGCGTGAGAAGCTGGGATTTAGCTTCATAGCAGTTTTGAGACATGGTCTGTAGGAGCAATTTTTCAAGAAGCAAGACTATTTGCACTTGGTCCTAAAAATGTTTGGGGTGGAGAACAGAAAACAGCAAATAGCACTGTTTTATAAATAAACAAGGAGGTTCAGGAGCTTTTCTCTCAACCCCCTAAACCTTCTTCTGGGAGTTCCTCCAAACCTAAAGTCACACCCATCTACCAGATTGTGTAAAGCTGAGTCCTCGGAATGTGAAATTTGTGAGGGCAGGGACTTTGTTATGTTCATTTCTCTATTCCCAGCCTTTAGAACAGTGTCTGGAACACAGTAGATGCTCTACATTTCTCCCTTTAAATCATGTGCTGTGGAATTCATAAACTTTCCATTTTTGACAGAGACATTATTTGAATAATCATCTTTATTTTCAGTTCATCCATTTAATATTGAGTTTTAAAAATAGCAGCTTTATTGAAATATAATTCCTATGATATTACAGTTCACCTTTTTAAGGATACAATTGAGTGGTTTTTAGTTTATTCAGAGCTGTGCCACCATCACTACTAATACCAGAGCGGTTTTAACACCTCCATAGGAAATCCCGTAATTGTCAGCAGGCACTCCACATTTCCTCTTCCCTCCAGCTTTTGGCGGTCACAAATCTGCTTACTATCTCTATGGATTTACCTATATTGAACATTTCATGTAAACAGAATCACACAATATGTGTTTTTTTGTGACTGGCTTTTTTCATTTAGCTAAATGTTTTCAAGGTGCATCCCTCCTCTAGCACTATCAGAGCTTCACTTCTTTTTTGTGGCCAAATAACATTCCACTGCATGAGTTAATCACATTTTATTTATCTATTTATCCTTTGATGGACATTTGGGTTATTACCATTTCTCGGCTATTATGAATGGAGCTGCTATGAGCATTCATATAGAGGTTTTTGGGTGGACTGGTGATTTCATTTCTCTTGGGTATATACCTAGGAGTGGAATTGCTGGGTCATATGATGATTTCAAGTTTAACTTTTTGAGGGACTATCAGACTGTATTGCAAAATGGCTGCAACATTTAATGCTCCCACCAGTAGTGCATGAGGGTTCCAATTTCTCCACATCTTCGTCAACACTGGCTATTCCCGGTCTTTTTTATATAATCATCTTATAATGTTAATGAGTTAATGTTGACTTTTTGATTATAAATGTATTATATTTATATATTATAAATATATAATACATGTTTATTATATATTACATATTTATAAAATATAATATATTATATAGTATATAATATATAATCAATATATTAACATGATTAATATATTAATATGATCTTCAATATTATATATTATATATTTATAATATATTTATAGATTATAAATCTATAAATATGAAAGTTTATATTAATGTGTTGTAAATATATAAACATGTATATTTTTATATCTTTATATATAAAGATAAAAGATTACATTAATATATTACATATTTATAATCTAAATTATATATTAATATAGTTGGATTATATAAAATATAATATAATATTAATATAATTATTCTCTATTTTTATATATTATATATTAATTATTACAGTTATTTATATTGTATACAATATAATTATATTGCATACAATTATTTATATTGTATATAATATATACATATATTAATTATATATATATTAACAAGTATGAAAGGCTTATACTTTGCCTCAGAAATGGCCTTGCTGGTACAATATTTCCCTTCTTGCATCTTTAGTTTGGTGTGTTGTTGTTTTATTTCCTCATAAAGCAAATGAAAAAGAAGGATTGGGGATCTGCTAAACCAGATGTTAGCACCTTTTAAATTTAGAGTGCGGTGGTCACAAGAAAACACAACTGGGTCTTGAGACAGCACGGAAAATTCTAGAAATGTATCATTTCACAGCATCTGTGCAGAAACTGCTTCTGTGCCAGCATGTTACATTTGAAACCACATTTTGTGTGTGTTAAACTTTTACACAGATCTTGAGAAAAGTGAAATTGAATTTTATGCATCTGTAATTTGATTTCAGTCCGTGACCAGGCCACTTCTTTGTAATAATTATAAGAATGTATCCAATATATGACTTTCATCTTCTGGTAATTACAATAATTTACCATTTATAGAACACATAGTTTAGGACACCATAAGTAACATTTCATGCTAATTGCTTTTCTGAAAATAAAGGGCTCCATTGTACACATCCAAGAACAATGGTAGGAGAAAAGAAAATCAATTGATACATCACATCAAAGAGGAGATCAAAATGAAGTCATCCAATATATGCCAAAGGCTCTCATAAATTACAAATTTTGAACTCATTCCAAACTTTATTTTTAGGCAAATACAGTATCGTCAAGTCTCATTATGAAAGTTACTTCAAAGATGATTTGATGTGACAGTGTTTTTCCCAAAGCTTTGCCTGTTTTCTATGCCCAAGGCTACCCATGTGAGCAGGGATTCCTGGGGCCCAAGCTCAAGCAACCAACTTATACTTTGAATTTGAACTCAAAGGACAAGAAGCCCATTTTTGTGATGTGCTCCCCCATTTCCTTCTTTTGAAATTAATTGAAGAATTAAAAGTTGTCTTCATTTCTAAAGTTATATGCCAAACACAAAGGGGGGTTTCAACAGCTGCTTCTTGTCATCCTATGGGGAAAAAATAACATCTCATCTGAAAAATACCCCCAGGTCCTCCAGATAGTTCTTACTTTTCTCACTCACATTTTTCTCTTTACATTAACAGATTTGGCTCCTCTTCTTTTGTAGGTAGTATCCATTCAGTAAGATATTTTTCAGC
This sequence comes from Mandrillus leucophaeus, assembly GCF_000951045.1. Taxonomy (NCBI): domain Eukaryota; kingdom Metazoa; phylum Chordata; class Mammalia; order Primates; family Cercopithecidae; genus Mandrillus; species Mandrillus leucophaeus. Next base: position 534,477 of record NW_012103576.1, read on the forward strand.
TATTGAGAGTAATACATTGTTCATTAGAAAACAATTAAACATCCATAAAATACTAAAAAGAAAATAAAGATCACCTGCAGTCTCACAACCCAAGGTGTATCAGTTTGCTTTAGTTTCTTACACTGTTTGTTTGCTTGCATTCATTCATTCATTCTTTCACTCATTACATATTTACTGAGCACCTACTATGTGCCTTGCATTGTGGTAAGATACAAATTGTGATCCTAATTTTCTTTATAATAATTAGGTTTATAATTGTTGGTATAGTCCATGCCTCCTCTCCTAGACTTTGGTGTCCAGGACCATCTTACTCACCATACATCATATTGTGACCATTTACCAGGTCATTAAATATTCTTTGAAAATAAAAATTTTAATGGTTGCATAAGACTTCACTTTCAGCGTCTACCAGAATTTGCTATTTCCCTATTGGTCATTTAAGATATTTTCTCTTTTTATTCTGCTATTTTTGGTAACTATAATTAATTCCATTTTGAACAGCATGTGTAAGGGTATACACATTTTTATGGCTTGTGTTGTATTAGCCACACTGTCCACCAGAAAAGCCCTACTAATTTAAGCATCTACCAGCAGTAGATGAGTATTTCTCAAATGCAGTTGAAGGAAGTTCCAAAATGGCAGACCCAAGGAACTGGAAGACTTACCCAATACATCCCTTTGCCTCCAAGGAGAGACAGAATGACCACTGCCACCAGAGGGGAAGCCAGTTTGTTTAAGATAATTGAAAAACACTAGGGAGAGCTCTCCAATATAATAGTGCTGGGATTTGGGGGGAAGAATAAGCAGTGGCGCAGGTTGATTATTTACATACATTTATAAATTATCTTTACAAAGCTAAGAGTGAACCTGATAAATGGTGTTGGCATAACCTCAGAGAGGCAATCCAAATTTTATTGATTCTCTATTATGTGTCAGAGCTTGAGTTAGGTGCTATGAGTGATGCATGGATGAACTAAACACAGTTCTTGGCTCCCCAGAATGTTAAAATCCAGTAGCAGGGAAAAGTGTGTGTGAACTGGAATTTGAACGACCTGGATTCCAGTTCTGATTCTTCTATCCATTATAGCAGTGACCTTGGAGAGGTTACCTGATGTCTCTGATCTTGTTTTCTCATCTGTAAAACAGGGTGAATAACAGAGTTCTTGTACGAAGAAAATGAGATAATGTGTATAATGTTCTTAGGAGAGTATGTGGCACATAACACTATAGGAGCACTCAGGAAATAATAACTACCATTGCTTTGGTAATGATGTTTCCTATCTTCCAAGGATTTTGTGAGGATTCAATGAAGTAACAAATGCAAAACACTTAGTACTACTACAGTCTCAAATTAAGATGACGATACTGATGATAATGACAACCTTTTTGGTGAGCAACAGATAAACATATCACAAGTGAGTTGTACCAGACATAAATGAGTAACAAAAGGGTAACTTGCCTCTTGTCTCAGAGAAGGTGAGTCTTGGCATGGGTTGCTGAAGAAGACAGTGTTGGCTCTCCACATCTTGTGACACCAAGACTTATTAAAATCAGATATTCAAAGCAGTTGCAAGTTCTGATCTACACAACTGTTGGTCACTTCTGCTTTTGCGCCTACCTCATTTGAGGCACCTGGAGTGTGTATTTTTTTTTGTTTGTTTGTTTTGGTACAACCGTGACAACATGCCTATTGCTGGCCTGGAATTGTCTACCAAGCCCAAAGCTTTTTAGCAGTTGGTGATATTTGTTTCTTGTGCCATCACTGAATAATGACTTTTGTAGTCTGAGATTAAACAGGCATTCAAGGGCTCTAAGTGTCTGGCAAAAAAAAGTTAGTGGCTGGAAAAGCTGCAGAGGATGTCTGTGAAATGCAATTGATGAACACACTTTTCCCCCTGAGCTGCTTTCCTGTTAGGAGGTGGAAACTGGTCTATTTCGATGATGTGTGCTGACTTCTCCCCTTCTGGAGCCCATGCATTGGGTGCCTCCAGGTTTCAAAAGAATGAGGACAAATTAACTGTTCTTCTAAAGTACTAATGCTGCAGGCCCTTGTGAAATAAAACCTTTGCAGAATGGAAAATATTATTGTCTTCTTGCTTTCAAAAGTTACTTGTTTACCTGTTGCTCATAAAATGCAGGATCATTTGTGGTTGGGAAAAGGTATTCTTTGTCTGATGGGTTTAATTTCAGCACCGTAGACTTCCCTGAAGATTACAAAGCTATTCAATTGCTACACATTTATAGAGCTCACCCCGAGGAAAGGGAATTAGTGTCTGGCAATACTTTCCTGCCTGCCAATTTTACCTCACTGATTCAACCTTTGGAACTGATTTAATCAATGGATCAGCACATTATTCAAAGGTGGGAATGTTATTACAGAGAAGCTTTCAGGAGGGTGGATGATTCGTACAGGCACTATACAGGACTTTTAATCACACCACATAAAAGAAGTAAATTTGAATGTTGCTTATGCCCAGAATTTTGATGAAAAGTAAAATTTTGATGAGAAGTAAAAAGGAGTACTATGAGAAGCTCATGGCTTGGATTTATGTGGGCAGACATTTCTTCTGAGAAAGAAAATTCAGTATATTCTTGAGAGGTGATAGTGTGCTAGCAGCCCTCACTCTCAGCGCCTCCTCGGCCTTGGCATCCACTCTGGTGGTGCTGGAGGAGCCCTTCAACCCACCACTGCACTGTGGGAGCCCCTCTCTGGGCTGCCCAAGGCCAGAGCCGGCTCCCTCTGCTTGCAGGGACGTGTGGAGGGAGAGGCTCGGGTGGGAACCGGGCTGCACGCTGCACTCACAGTCCAGCGAGAGTTCTGGCAGGTGTGGGTGCTGGCTCGGTGGGCCCCGCACTTGGAGCGATTGGCCTGCGCGCCAGCCCAAGGCAGTGAAGGACTTAGCACCCAGGCTAGCAGCTGCGGTGGGTGCACCAGTTCCTCCAGCAGTGCCGGCCCGCTGGCGCTGCGCTCGAGTTCTCCCTGGGCCTCAGCTGCCTCCCTGCAGGGCAGGGCTCGGGACCTGCGGCCCGCCACGCCCAAGCCTCCCGCTCCCGTTGCCGGGGGCTCCTGCAAGGCCTGAGCCTCCCCGACGAGAGCCGCCCCCTACTCTGCAGCGCTCAGTCCCATCAACCACCCAGGGGCTGAGGGGTACGAGTGCACGGAGTGTGACTGGCAGGCAGATCTGCCTGCAGCCCGGGTGTGGGATCCACTAGCTGAAGCCAGCTGGGCTCCTGAGTCTAGTGGGGACTTGGAGAACTTTTATGTCTAGCTAGAGGATTGTAAATGCACCAATCAGCACGCTGTGTCTAGCTCAGGGATTGTAAATACACCAATCAGTACTCTGTATCTAGCTCACCTAGTGGACACTTGGAGAACCTTTCTGTCTAGCACTATGTCTAGCTAAAGGATTGTAAATGCACCAATCAGCACTCTGTGTCTAGCTAAAGGATTGTAAATGCACCAATCAGCACTCTGTGTCTAGCTAAAGGATTGTAAATGCACCAATCAGCACTCTGTGTCTAGCTCAGGGATTGTAAATGCACCAATCAGCACCCTGTCAAAATGGACCAATCAGCTCTCTGTAAAACAGACCAATCAGCTCTCTGTAAAATGGACCAATCAGCAGGATGTGGGTGGGGTCAGATAAGGGAATAAAAGCAGGCTGCCCTAGCCAGCCAGCGCCAACCTGCTCGGGTCACCTTCCGTACTGTGGAAGCTTTGTTCATTCACTCTTTGCAATAAATTTTGCTGCTGCTCACTTTTTGGGTCCACACCATCTTTATGAGCTGTAACACTCACTGTGAAGGTCTGCAGCTTCACTCCTGAAGTCAGCGAGACCACGAACCCACCAGAAGGAAGAAGCTGTGGACACATCTGAACATTTAAAGGAATAAACTCCAGACCACCATCTTTAAGAACTGTAACACTCACCACAAGGGTCCGCAGCTTCATTCTTGAAGTCAGCGAGACCAAGAACCCACCAATTCTGGACACATTCTAATGCAAAGATCCACAAAATCCAAAAACCACACCAATGGCCAAGCCTAATGAAAGTAAGAGAGATGATAGGTTGAACATGGTAAGGAAGCTGAAAAGCCAAGGCTGTTTCCAATAGTCACTACACTCCAGTGAAAGAATTCTCAGTTTTTGTGCAGTCCTGCATTTTGCATAGCTCAGTTGCTGGACAAGTGAATGATCATTTTCCTCATCTGTCAAATGGGAATAGTAATACTTCTCAAGGTGTTTGTGAGGATCATCAGGTACTAAGGATTTTACCTGTTTTTATTTTCCTTATATGATGTACACGTTCTTTACATTGAAAAAATTTCTTCAAACTAGAATCTTAAGTTCCATGGTATGGTGGGTCTGATAAAAGTATTTGTTATCTCTTTTACTAGGTAGGTCCCACTCACCCTGAGATTTTTTTGTTGTTGTTGTTGTTGTTTTTGAGACAGAGTCTTACTCTGTCACCCAGGCTGGAGTACAATGGTGCGATCTTGGCTCACTGCAGCCTCCACCTCCAGGGTTCAAGTGATTCTCCCACCCTAGCACCGAGTAGCTGTGACTAAAGGCGTCCACCACCACACCTGGCTAATTTTTGTATTTTTAGCAGAGATGGGGTTTCACCATGTTGGCCAGGCTGGTCTCGAACTCTTGACCTCAAGTGATCTGCCTGCCTCGGCCTCCCAAAGTGCTGCCACCCTGAGATTTGACTTAATGGAGCCCATGGAAGATATGGATACCTTGGGTCATTAGTAAAGCGTTTGATGTAAAGATGTATCAACTCTGAGAGACCCTGGCTAGGTCTACTAAGTTAAGTGGAAGCACCACAACATCATGGCTAAAAGGAAAGCCTTTGTGTCGAGCCAGGTGTTGTTTTGAATCTCAGCCCTCCTGCTTAGCAATTATAATCTTGGGCAAGCTACTTAACCTCGCTGTGGTTCAGGTTCATCATTCAAAAAGTAACAAGCATCATACTACCCACCTCAAAGGGGAGCAGAAATTAAATGAGATTAAGTATGCAAAGCATAGAAGCACCATGCCGAGCATAGAGGCTCAATAAAGAGCAGTTGAGAGGAGTGGCAGCCCGGTGGGGTGGCTCATGCCTGCAATCTCAGCATTTTGGGAGGCCGAGGTGGGAGTATCACTTGGTTACCTTATCAGACACACCATACCCATGGAACTTAGATTCTAGTTTGGAGAAATAATTTTTTCAATGTAAAGAACATGTACATCATATAAGGAAAATAAAAACAGGTAAAATCCTTATTATTTGATCCTCAAACACCTTGAAAATTACTACTATTCCCATTTGACAGTGATCACTTGATCACTTCAAGACCAGCTTGGGCAACACAGCGAGACCTCTTCTCTACCAAAAATTTAAAAAATCAGCTGGACATGGTAGTGTGTGCCTGTAGTCCCAGCTACTCAGGATGCTGATGTGGGAAGATTGCTTGAGCACTGGAGATCGGGGCTACAGTGAGCTGTGATCGCGCCACTGCACTCCAACCTAGGTGACAGAGCAAGACCTTGTCTCAAAAAGTGAAAAGGGAGAGGAGTAGCAGGATTGATAGCAGCGGTGGCATTGCCCCTTGAGGATGGAAGGTCTCAGTCATCTTGAGGTCTGTTGGAGCAGTAGTTTCACTGAACCTCTCTTTGAGGGAGACTATGTTCTTTGTCCTTGGCCTTTTTTGCCTACCTAGAACTGGCTGATCTTGCATGGACTACTATAGAAGTCCTTTGTAATCAGGTCGTTGAGGTCAGATAATCGAGTTCCAATCCAAGCTCTGTCATTTTCCAGCTGTGTGACACTGGGCAAGTTGAGTTACTCAACCTCTCAGAGCCCCATTGTTCTTAGCTGCAAAATGATAATACAATAATTATTTGCTGCATAGGGTTATTAAGAGAATGAAATAGGATAATTCATGTAAAAGTACCTCAGCCATTCACTGGCGCATGGTAAATGCCTAATAAAGGTATCTTCTGAGTATGGAAGCAAGACCTCATTACATGTGGTGTTGATTTACAATTGAGTGCATTTCATGATACTAAAATTAGGTGAGAATTGCTGGTATGAAAATGCAACCACATTACCATAGGCCTCACACCCATGCTTCCTGGGCAGTCTGTGGAGCTATGCATCAATTAAACCTCTTTTCTTCATAAATTACCCAGTCTCAGGTATGTCTTTATAGCAGTGTGAGTACACACTAAGACACCTGGAAAAGTTGAGTGCTCTAGGTCAATTGGCCTGTTTAGTGGCAGGGCCAGGATCAGACTGTCAAGACCCCAAGATTCCACTTTGTGACATCGTCCTCCAGAGCCATTGCCTTCGCATACTGATTCACCTTCCTTTCTGTAGTTCCTGCTCTCCGTTTAAGCGCTTCTTTTGTTCCCCTCAAATCCCAGATGGCCAGCCTTTGAGGCCTGCCTTTCTTAGATATGATATCAATCATATCACTTCAAAATATAAAAAGAATTTGTTATTTTAGTTAGTTGAATTAATGGTGAAAGATTCATTTACCAATAATTTTGACTGCTCTTCATGTGTTCTGGGATCCCTGTAATAATATTCTGGCTTTCTCCATGCAAATGAATGCTGTACTACAGTGATTTTCAAACATTAGTTGCATTAGTTTCACCTTGGGGTCTTGTTGAAAATGCAAATTCCTGTGCCCCATATAACAGGATTCTGGTTCCTGAATCTGGGCCGAGGCTCAGAATCTGCACTTTTAACGGGCTTTGCCACTTGAGTCTAAGGCTGGTGGTATGCAACCCACACCTTTAGAAAACTGCTTGGCTTTGAGTCAGACTGCTTGGCTTTAAATCCAGGCTCTGCCGTTGACTAGCTGGAAGTCCCTGGGCCTTGGTTTCCTAGACTTAAAAAGGAGAATGATAATACATACTAGTCCATGTAAGGTTGCTATGATGATTATATGAGATAATAAATGTGGAGCACTTAGTATTGTGGTGAACCTACAGTTGGCACTCAAGAAATGTTAAGTAATATTATTTTAAAATCTAGGGCTGGGTGCAGTGGCTCATGCCTGTAATCCCAGCACCTTGGGAGGCCGAGGAAGGAGGATTGCTGGAGTCCAGGAGTTGAAGACCAGCCTGGGCAACAATATGAGACCGTGTCTTTACAAAAAATATTAGCTGGGCATGGTGGTGCATGCCCATGGTGCCAGCTACTCGGGAGACTGAGGTGGGAGGATCGCTTGAGCCCAGGAGGTTGAAGCTTCAGCAAGATATGTTCATACCACTGCACTCCAGTCTGGGTGACAGTGCAAGACAGCGTGTCAAAAAATAAATACAAAAGAGAAATAAATCTATTGAAACACACACACACACACACACACACACAGACGCACAACGTCTACAATGTGTTTTTCTGGTTATTAAATGGTAATTAGTGTTAACAGAAGATTCTCCTTGCATTAACACACATGTATCTCCAAATGCATTCTTTAAAGCTTAGTGCTAACGTTCTTTTGTCCTTGAGGTGTTTGTGATCTTCCTCTTTACTGGAATAATTGTTCCTTTTATATCTCTCCCACTTGTGCCTCCCATAGAAGGCATTTTGTTCTACAACAAATTCTAGTGAGAAGTTTGCATCTCTCTCTTCCAGGCTTGCAAGCTGCTAAAGGACAGGGGAGCAGTTGTAGCCATCCCAACTCATACACCGTGGCCCAGGTCTTATCCAGTACTTAGCACTCTGTAGTACTGAAAACCACACTTGCTATATTCACCTGAAGTTCTGGAAGTGAGAAGCCTCAAATGAAATACTCAAGACCAGAATCTCTTTACTCTTTCTGATCTGAGCAAGTGGGAGGTGAGAGAATAAAACTGGGAAGTGTTGGGTCTTCTCTGGCTTGTTTGTTCTGTGGTAGGATTGGGAGAACATGTCCAAAAATGTAGAATTGAGAAGAACACCCCCAAAACCACCCCAGCAATTACTGTTGTTTTAAAAAATCGTAACCGGATGGGGGACGTTTCCTGAAATCACAACTTTGGTTCTTGGAGAAAGAAAAAGCCCATTCCTGTGAGTGGGTGTTCATTAACTTGGTAAGTAGGAAAGATTCAGCTTGGCCTGGAAGGAGGTGGATTGTTGCAGGGGCACTCAACAGACAATTAAATAAGGAGGGGCATTTCCCATCAGACCACATGAAACAAGAGGCTGGTTGAATTTTCTACTTTTCAACTGTCTGCTTCAAAGTTTATATTCAATGTGTGTCACCACTACTTACACCTCATAGAACAGGGATTTGGTCCCAAAGAGATGTAATGCAAATGTCACATCATAAACTCCCAGACTGCCAATGCTGAAGGGATTTTAGGAATCATCTAGAATAAGAAGTATAGACCACCCACCATTGTTTTGTTAGTGTTACCAAAATGTCAATGGTCGTTCAAATGCCTTTAGTTGCTATTTTACTGCATATTATCTGATTCCTAAATGATTGGTATTTCTTGGGTTTATACTCTAGCTCTGCCACTGACTGGCTGTGTAACCTTGGGCACACAGTTGCCCTTTTGGGACTTCAGTTCCTTTTATAAAAGGAGCAAACTTTTGTTTGAAAGCTGAAAAACAGGTTGAAAGATCTTAAGGTTCTTTTTAGCTCTAAATATGGGAGAGTCTCCCAGAAATAGAAATGCACCACTCCTTTTTTTGGAAAAGTCATTCTTTCCTAATGTTGAAATGCTGGCAGTCCAGTGAGTCAGGTAACCATGTTACAAGAATTGTCTCACAAATTCTGTAAGGAGGTAGGGAACAAAGATATATTCTGATGTATGTTTCTTCTATTAAATCTATTTTGGTATTCCAAGTGACATTTGTTCTTACACAGCTTACTCTTCACACCAGCATGCTATCTGTCAGGGCACACACTGATTAAGACCTATTCTGAGAAAACATATTCTCTGTGATTGAAATCCAAACGTATTGATTGTTTTATTTCCATCAGGAGAGATTGCTTTCTATTTGGTGATGGATGACAAGTCTTCACATCTCTCCGTCTGCCAACTGGACAGAGGATGACACAAGCAGCATCTAAGTCTTGTGTGGACTGAGCCATTAGCTGTGACAGGCAGCTCCAAGCCCTCAGTCACTTTGCCATGGCCCTAGCATGGTCAAGTGAGCAAGATTAGACATGTCACAATTGCAAGATGATGCCTAAAACTGATGGCTTGGTGACAAGAACCTTTAAAAGTGACAAGGCCATCTTAGCAGCTCCTGAACAGGGTGGAACATGGAGGGATTTGAGAGCAGAGCCCAGCTCAGTGCAGAGAGAACATCTCGAGGCTGCACTGTCTGCTATTTCTCCGTACCACGGTGTGCTAGCAGGAAAGCCTTCAAAGGATTAAAACCCAAGTATTTATGAGCTACACATAATGTTTCCCTCTCTCTGGGAATGCCCAGTGAGAATACCACTTACATATGCACAGAATGCCTGCATTTCGCAAAGTACTTTCACATGCATTAGTTCATTAAATTCTTAAAACTTTTACTCATGGGAAGTAGATAGATCCTACGTTTTTACCATGATACAAATGAGGAACTAGGTATGCCCTTTAATCTCTGATCCCTGGCCCCACAAGCCACTCTTCAAGGCTTGAACCCATGGCTTCTAGTCTGGTCTTTCCATCATCCTGAGGTGCTCAGTTATTCGAGCCTGTAGCTATTGCCTGCGGGACACGTAATCATAGCAACTCACATTTATTGAACTCTTACTATGTCCTAGACACTTCACATAATTTTAATTTAATCTTCACAACAATCTAGTGAGGATCATATCATTATTGTCATCTGCATTTTACAGAGGAGGAAAATGAAGGTCAGAGAGGTTAAGAAACTTACTCAGGGTCACATGATAGTAAGTGACAGAGTTAAGACTGAAGCTGAGTCAATTGAAAAGTAGAAAAATTCTTAACTATGATGGTCTGTTGCTAGCAACTCCCTGTCCCTTATCCTTTCCAAAAAAATTAAGAATAGGAAAAAAAGAAGAATGAGTTTTCCCTCCTGGGCTATGTTAGCAACAGAGGCCCAAGGGGAAATGCTGTTTTAAGCCAGCCTCTTGGAAAGGGCCATTAGCAGCTGACATCATGCCAAAATGGACCAATATGTCTGAAAGCTTGTTTCTGGGTCTTTTGTGGCCTCTGCCATTCTTGTCTCTGTCCCTGGCCTCCATATTCCTTTCCCTCTGGATCCTCAGCAACATTGTCATCCTTCTTTGGACATGCACCACTCTCCATTTTAGGTGAGATATATAGGGTTACTGTAAATAAATATTTCAGAATCAGTATTATTTATTCCCCACCTATTTCTGAAAAGGATCTGAAGAAAATCTATCTATTAAGTAATTTGAAGTTTACAAAAAGATCTGAAACCTTGTGGAAGAAAGTCAAGGGAGAAGACATGAACAATGGTTCTATCAAGAACTTGGGGTGGAAGTCATTTCACACATTTCATAAGCACTGTAAACCTGGCCGTGGGATTGCCTCTAAAAATGCAGAGCTGAGTAAAACATGGCTCCTGCCCTCAAAGGGCTCAATATCTAGTAGCATTTGAATTACTGAATTTGAACATTCAGTTTGAGTTCAAGCCAAGACAATAAGTGAAACATGATGGATTATCTAGTACTCATTTGATAAATGGAGTAGTGTCTATTCTTCAGAAGACACAAGCTGCTTTATAATGCTGAATAATAATGATGAATTATTTCATATTAATAATAGCTAATATTCTTTGAGAGCTCATCATGCCCCAGCTATTGCAGTAAGCAATAGCTGCATTATCCCATTTGCATGCATTATCCCATTTAATCCTCACAAATGTCTTCATAATGTATGCATATAATTACCCCCATTGTACAGATGAAGTAATTAGGGTGAGGAGGAATTATCTTGTGGATCCATAAGTAATACAAGGGGTGATAACTTCAATGCAGTTTTTACAAAAGATTCAGACCCGTGTTTCATAAGGCCGGTGCACACATTTCTCGGCCGTTTCTGTCTTCCCTGTCACTCCACAGGAAGTGACTATGAATATACTGTCTCCAAAGGCTGTGACTGTAGCCATTGTGCTTTGGTTTGCCATTTGGGACCTAACGGTTCAGAAGATGCAATAACTCTCCTTGCATGGACCAATTACAGAAAAACTCCCTTTGTAAAGCAACAGCATGAGCCAGAACAGGCACTTCATTATCTGCCTCTGCCCACAGGGAAACAGAAATGCTGGCGAGAGGATGATTGACCTGGGAAATGGCAGGGCTTGGGATCCATGCTTTCAGGGTCAAAGACCTTCATGCCCACTTCCAGGATTGGCTTCTCAGGATGCCCTGGTGCTGGCTCGCCCCCTGCTGGGGTGGGCTCCTGGGGTTTCTCTCTCAGTGGGATCCCATTGGCAGTCTGTCCCCTCCCATAGCAGCAGGTCCATTGACTTCTGGGTGCTCATTTCCCAGGGCCCTTTTCAGTCCCTGAGAATCAGAAGTTCTTTTCACTCTGAGAGTTTGCAGACGATGTTGCACCAAGAATGAATATACTTTGCCTGTGGAGGGCTTTCATCTAGTGAATTGTGCTCAGACAGATAAAGGGTAATTTTGCTTCATTTTCTGTACCTTTCTGAAAGTTTCCAGGGTCAATTAGCCAGGTCTCTGCAGGCGTCTCAGCTCCAAAGCAGAGGCACAAGTCTTTTTCCACCATTTATTCCTTGCATATGATGGAAGATTCTTAGGCAAAAAGTGGTTTTTTTCACCCATATCTTATCCCAGGAAACAATGCCTTCTTTTTAAACTGAATGACTACAAATCATATCACCCCAAATTGAGTAATTGCAAGTCTTGTTAGTTACCAAGGTTTTATTGAGCCTTATTTCAGTTCTTACATATGTTTTTGTTTTTAAAGAAAAAAAAGCATAACGCCTTTGACCTGGGCCTCAAATTCCTTTTTTCCTTCAGGCAAGCACACTTACAAGTGAGGGATGCCCAGGCTACAAGGGTGAGTTATGTGTGTTGAGAGCAGAGTGGAAAAGTGGGTGTTTACTCGCCCTGCCCCCTCCACTGAACCGAAGTGCTCATTCTCTCCCATGCCTGTGCCCTCTCTCTCTCCACACATGCTCATGCATACACACACTTGCACATGCACACTTTCTCCTTGCTAAAACTTTTCTTTGCTCTGAGTAGATACAGTCTGTTCTCACACTGCTACAGAGAAGTAGCCGAGACTGGGTAATCTACAAAGGAAAGAAGTTTAATTGACTCACAGTTTTGCAGGGCTGAAGAGGCCTCAGGAAACTTACAATTAGGTGGAAGGGGAAGCAAACATGTCCTTCTTCACATGGTGGCGGGAAGGATAAGAATGAGCAAAAGGAGAAAAGCCCCTTATAAAACCATCAGATGTCGTGAGAACTCACTATCACAAGAAAAGCATGGGGGTAACCGCCTCCATGATTCAATTACCTCCCACCACGTCCCTCCCATGACACATGGGGATTATGGGAACTGCAATTCAAGATGAGATTTGGGTAGGGACACAACCAAACTATATCATGTACTCTCTCCCTGGCCTCACTCCACATTACTGCTCTGGTGGCCAATGCTGTGGTCACGAACTCTGCCTTTTCTCATGTGTGCCATTTCAAGGAGCTCACCCCACTCACCTCAAAAACTAAGCTTTTATAGACACAGAAAACTCTCTTCCTCCTATATGCACACTGATTGGTCACCTACACATGCCATCAAGAGCATGTACTCTGGAATTAGATAGCAGTGAGTTGGAGCCATGTCTTTACTTATCAGCTATGTGACCTTGAGGATACTACTTAACTTCTCTGAGCCTCTACTTCCTCAGTGAATCATAAATAGAACCTATCTCAGAGGATTGTTGTGTGGGGATTCAGTGAAATAGGGCATGTAAGTTAGCACAGTGACTGGCCTATGTGATCAATAAATGTTTGCTGTTATCACCAAGCGTGGTGATCTTAGCTGATTGTATTGTTGTTGTTGTTGCTGTTGAAGATTTTGCATCTTTTAGGTTATGTTTCTTTGCTGCTCAGAAGGCAGAACAAGTTTCTCCATTGCCAGATTATTTGCTTTTTTTTATTGGGGTGAAATTCACATAACATAACATTCACTTTTTAAAATTATACTATTCAGTGGCATTTAGTGACACCCATAATGTTGTGAAATTATCACCACTATCTAGTTTCAAAACATTTTCGTCACCCCAAAATGAGACCTGTATGCATTAAACAGTCACTCCTTATCACCCCCACCTAACCAAATCATTTTTTTAATGTTGCTTTCAGATCATATGCCATTCCATAAATCTGAGAAATTCAGGAAGGCTAGATGGTGAGCTTTTTTCTAAAAATCAATCAGAAACATATTCCTAAATAAGAGAAACATACTCTGATATTCTGGGACTGCCTTATCAGAGAGTGAAGTGAAAAATCAGAAGTGATATAGTCTCATTCTGGCCAACACAGAAATTACTCCTTTAATACTTATTGCCCATATTTCACATTATTTTCTTTGCCTGGTAGCTCAGAGAGAAAAGGAGCTTGAAATTTTGAGTAAGGGGAGGGAAAGATTTTCTAAACCCCCTATAAACAAATGATGGTAAAGCCTGGGAAGAGGTTAGTAGGTCAGCCTCTTTGCCTTGAATTTCCATCTTGCCACATTCCAAGGGAGGAATTTTAGTCTTGGGAGGCACCAAATAACCCTCAGGGGAAATGTGGCCCTTTGAAGTTCCTGGTTGTCTATTTCTGCAGCTGCCCATCTACTCACACCACCCAGGTTGGAGGGGCCCAGCTCTTCAGCACTCAAATACAGTGGACCTGGTCACTTATTTGCATGGGGATGGTTTATAGGCTTTCTATGTCAGGCTGTGTGCAGACGAGACAGGCTTGATGAGTCAGCTGAAAAGGGGAAAGGTGGGAAACTTCAGTTGGCTTGATGCTCAAGTGAGAGTGGAAAGAAGGACCAACAGTTAAGACGACTCAGTGGTGAAAATACTATGAGATTTGGCAAATGGAAGTGAAGGCTTTTGTAGGTCAGCCAGTTTGCCCTTGGAGCTGTGGGTCTGCCTGAGAAGGCTTCTGTTGGCCTTGCGAGCTGAAAGGGAGATCCTTTCTTTAGGCTCTACAGGCTACTTGGCAGTCCACGTTGAGGCAGGTTTTCTGCTTGCGTGGGGTGCAAAGCTTTGGTCAATGTCATCAAGAGCATCCTCTTCTTAGGAAACCATGACCCTGCCTTGGGCAACTTTTCGGTAGCCTTTAAGACCAGAAAAGTCAGTAGAGAAGACTAACGTAATTGGACAAACCTTGCTTTGATGGGTGGTGATTGGGACTCTTATATGAATTCTAGAAGGAAATATATGAAGAGTGTCTGTAACTTGAATGTGCTTCCTCTGTTGGGTCTTGCATTGAATCACTGATCCTCACACTTTAGCTTGCAGCAGAATCACCTGGTCAGGAGATGCCTGTTGAAAAAGATAAGAAGTTTCACTCAGAAAAAGTGACCCTGAAGTAAGTCTTCTCACTCATTTCTATTTATTCACAGTTCCTACTTTACTAAGAAAGTTTTTAATTATTGGCCATTATCCATGACTGAAAATACATTAAGTAAAGTTGCAGGATGAGTTTTAACATTTATAGGTTAACTTCATCCACATCCGTAAATTTGACAAGTATTTTTGAAGACCCATCTTTGGGTTTTAATAAATAGAAATTTCTGAAAGTTGTATGCCCAAGGGTATTTTGTTTTTCTCATATGTTCAAATTTGGGAAGAATGAATTTTGCCTCCTATTCACTCGGTAGGTGATTTAGTGTCTCCTTCTGAATTAGCTCTTTCTGTTCCTGGAGGAAAGTATTTATGAAAAATCAGACTGCATTCTGGAAACTGAATGATTTTTGTATTTTGCTGCAGTTAGATGGAGTCCTATAAATGAGCCCAAAACATGCTGGCTAAATCTCTCATAAAAGGCAAATAACATACACAAGGAGGAACGGCCCAAGTCTTATTTTGGCCCCTGGCATGTGTTTGTCTAAAAAGACTTTTAGAAGTGTCACAAAACACTAAAGCACTGCCTAAATCATCCCTTCCTAACTTTTTGCTTATAGGAGTGCAAGGGAAGTTGCACATGGTGGGTGGGGGTGGTGAGAGAGAGAGAGAGAGAACACACAGGGCCAACCTCCACTTGGAGCTCCCTCTCGTTTCTCTCCATTTTGCTCTTCAGGATGTCCCCATCCCACTCTGCATTCTGACCACACCCACACATGAACCCAGCATCTGCCCAGGTGCCACGAATCATAGTACAACTTTGCTCCCTGGCAGAGAGTGGCCAGAGAGAAGTTTCTGGAGGTGAGGAAGTGAGCCTGCGCAACTGCTTCGGTGGCAGAAACCAGGGGCTTAACCAGTGACTCTGCGCTCGAGGCTTGTTTCTGAAATCCTTTAGCAACCCTTCAGAAGCCTCTCCTCTCTGACTTCTCAGAGTTGCTGACTTTTCTACTTTGGGAAGTTCCTTTGCTAGTAACACATTTGAGGTGAGTTAAATGTCTTCCTCCCTCAGTCTCAGCTTCCTGTGCCTAAGGGCGAGTTAAGCAATTAGTCCTAAATAGCCCCAGCTGTTAGGGTTTCCCAGCGGCTGCTCCTTGTGACTTTGATTGCTTCTAATGAGGCTGCTGGCTTTATCTGTAATAGACAATGTTAGATTACACATCTATGTCTTTACAGCACCTTTTACCCCCAGGGCTTTACGTTTTCTGAGATCACTCTTGAGAACCTTGGATCCAGTGGCATTTTTCTTCTTGGATCCAGTGGCGTTTTTCTTCTTGTGAATAAAAAAATACTATCTTTCCTGTTCTCCCCGTTAGATCAGCCTTGTTCTTGTTCTGCTCTGGGGTACTCTGCATTTAGGGAAATTATTCATGACTCTCAGGTTCTGAAAAGACACACACACACACACACACACACACACACACCATGCACAGGGGAATGGGAGAGCAAGAACGTGTGAGAGAGAGCCACTTGAAGAGAGACAGGGAGAAAGAGTAGGATAAAGCAATAAAGAAAGTGAGATCACAGGTCTGAGAATGAGACAGCAAGCCAGTGTTTTAGAGGTAGAGAAGGAGCCCAAGATGGATGGAGAAAGCTCATGCAGGAGCAAGAGCACACATGGGAGTGCCAGCAACCTTGAAAAAAAAGCATCAGTGACAGCAAAGGGAATCTGTGGGGCCAGGAGGCTGGGCAAGCAAAAGCAAGAGAGTGCAAGAGATCAAGAAAGGGGGAAAGGAGGTGGGAGAGGGAGAGTGAGCCTGCAGGGCAAAGGAGTCAACTAGAGAGATCAGCACATATTTGTGGGCAGATGAAGAGAAAGTCCAAATGAGGAACTGCTCTCCCCCAACTTGTTGAGTGGGTGGAAGAGGAAGAGAAGATGCACAGGGCACAGACTCCAGCTTTCAGGAATCCGAAATGGAACTTCTAGGACATACATGCTCAGGATCAATGCCGTCTTTAAAGACCCAGATTCCAATTGGAACCACAAATACACCTCCCTATCCTTCAGTATTATTTGAAATTTTAGAACAACTGCCATTATTCTACACAAAGTAAAGGAAGATCATTTTGGAGTATGTTTTAATCAAACCACCTCCCTATCCACAGACCTGTGTTAGACAGCTTACCTTAGTGGTTGCCAAACATCAGAAGTAGATCATTGCCATGAATTTGGAGGGCTGGGCTGAGGCCTGGAATTCTATGGCTTTAATACGTGGCTCCATTGGGAGATTCCATTGCCCAGCAAGACACTGGCTTAAGCTATACCCTTTTTCGGAAAGCAGTAACGAGTTCAGTTGGGCCACTGACCTGAAGCCAGATTGCCTTCCAACAAGGCCCAAACTAAAGGGGGTACCAAAAATATCAGTAATCAACATAAATAACATTTTAATGATATGATTTTTAAAAGAGAAGTTTCTACCTATGTTGCCCAGGCTGGAGTGCAGTGTCTATTCATAGGCGCAATCATGGCATACTAGAGACTGGAACTCTTGAGCTCAAGTGATCCTCCTGTCTTGGTTTCCTGAATAGCTGTAATGATATGTTTTAAAGACACAAAATTAATGTAGACAAATCCAAAATGAACAAATATCAAAATTTTAAATACAGTTTCCAACTCTGCCCTTGCACACCCCTGCCTCTCTTGACCCACCCTAACACCATCCTTTGTTCCAGTTAAACTTTATATACAAAATCAGGCAGCCATCCTGTGGGCCATATTTTCTTGACTTAAAAAAAAAAATTGTCTTAAATGTTATTTATTCAAGCAGAATCCAAATCTTGTTTTCTAATGCTGTTTTTCAATAAAAGCAACCAGGGCTCCTTGGAGAAATGGCCGATTCCAGGACCGAGGCAGAAAATACACAAGATAAGCCTGGAGCATCTTATATTGCCAGAAAGTAAGGAAGTGTTAACAAATACACAAACAAAAACAAAAAGCAAAACATCACAGGAGCCAACTAAAAGAGCTACCAGTGGCCAAAGGTATAAAAACTTGAGAAAATATACTAGTATTATTGGACTATAACCCAAAGTATAAAATAAACATCCAAGAGTCCATATTGATATAATTAAATGATTAAATAAATGGATAATAGACAAATCTTTTGTGCAGAATAATTCCAAATAATTTGTGTAGATACTCTGCCCTCAAGGAGGTGGAGTGTAACTGCGAATAGTGACTTCCGTGTAAAAGAGTGTAGTATGGGCCAGGCGTGGTGCCGCATGCCTGAAATCCCAGCACTTTGGGAGGTTGAGGCAGGAGAATTGCTTGAGACCAGGAGTTTGAGACCAGCCTGGGCAACATAGTGAGACTCCCTCTCTACAAAAAATTTAAAAATTAGCCAGGTGTGGCGGCATGTGCCTGTAGTCCCAGCTACTCTTGAGGCTGACATAGGAGGATCACTTGAGCCTGGGAGGTTGAGACTGCAGTGAATCATGATCATGCCACTGCACTCCAGCCTGGGCAGCAGAGCAAGATCCTATCAAAAAAAAAAAAAAAAGAGTGCAGGTTGGGCACAGTGGCTCACACCTGTGATCCCAGCACTTTGGGAGGCCCAGGTGGGCGGATCATGAAGTCAGGAGATTGAGACCATGCTGACTAACTCAGGGAAACCCTGTCTCTACCGGGCGTGGTGGTGGGTGCCTGTAGTCCCAGCTACTCAGGAGGCTGAGGCAGGAGAATGGCGTGAACCTGGGAGGCGGAGATTGCAGTGAGCCAAGATTGCGCCACTGCACTCCAGCCTGGGCGATAGAGCGGGACTCTGCCTCAAAAAAAAAAAAAAAAAAAGGTGCAGTATGGAAAGGGAAAGACAAGTTTCTTTACCATGGATTAACCTGACAAATACTGCCTCAGCCAGGTGATCAATGTGAATGTCCCCAATCATAAATCATGCTGATCGTATGTGTCTTTGGATATGATGGGATGCGAATGGCACTTTACCTCCGTGGTCTTCTTCCCTAAAATCTATAACCACAGCCTACTGATGAGAAAAACATCAGACAAATTCCAGTAGAGTAGTATTCTACAAAATAGCTGACCAGTACTCCTCAAAATTATCAAGTCATCAAAATCCAGAAAAGTCTGAGAAATTGTCACAGCCAAGAGGAGCTCAAGGATATGTGACAACTAAATGTAATATGAGATCAACAGAAAAAAGTAAAAACTAAGGAAATCTAAATAAAGCATAGACTTTCGTTAATAACAAATTGATATTAGCTCATTAATTGTGACAAAGGTACCTTACTAATCAAGAGATGTTAATGTGGGAAACTGGGTGTAGGGCTTATGGGAACTCATTGTACTATATCACAATTTTTCTGCAAATCCCAAACTGTTCTAAAATACAAAACATTATTTGAAAAAGTATCTTGATGACTGAATGTTTTGGTGCCCCCTTAAATTTTACACACAAGGTGAGCACCTTGCTTGCCTCACCTTCATGCTGGCCCTCCTGTCTGAATGCAAAATACATTTGTAGCACTGGATTTCCTAGGAGATACCTGTTGTATTAGTCTGTTCTCATGCTGCTAATAAAGACATACCCGAAACTGGGATTTATAAAGGAAAGTGGTATAATGGACTCACAGTTCCACATGGATAGGGAGGTCTCACAGTCGTGGCAGAAGGCAAAGGAGAAGCAAAGTCACACCTTACATGGTGGCAGACAAGAGAGCTTGTGCAAGGGAACTCCCATTTATGAAACCATCAGATGTCGTGAGACTTATTCACTACCATGAGAACAGTATGGGGGGAACCGCCCCCATGATTCAATTATCTCCACCTCCCCCCATCTTGACATGGAGGATTATTACAATTCAAGGTGAGATTTGGGTGGGGACACAGCCAAACCATATCATCTATACACACTGCATTCTCTTTATTTGTATATAAATAAACCCATAGTATTCTTTCCTCTACAACCTTCTCCTTCGCATAAGCTGAATTACATTCCTTGGCTTCTGACAAGGAATGACTTTAGATGAAGCTCAGTGTGCACTTCCCAAAGTTGCAGTTGTACAGCCCTGTGAAGAGAAGAGGCAGTGGTTGGAAGCCTAAGCCACAGAAACAGAGTACAGTCCAAGAAAAGTTACAGTGCTGTGCCCAGCAGCCAGAGCTTCTCCTGTAGCTGCTTTATTCCTGCCAAGCAAAGCCATCCTCGCAAAGAGCATTGGACCCTCTGCTGCCTGGGCCTGCCTCTCAGATAGAGCTCTGGAAGCCTGGACCTTTGTCCTAGAAAATGACAAGACTAAAGTGGGTTTCGTCTTTCCTGTTGCTCTCTTTCCTCCTTTCCCTCTTTTTACATCAATACCAATAAGAGAGGACAAGTGTTCAATTAAGACATAATGTCATAGGCATGGACTTCTCACTGTCTTCCTCAGGGTGAAGAAGCTGCCAGCCTGGAGCAGAAAGCTGGGTAGAGACACTGCTTTCACTTTATTCCCTCAGGGGAAACTGCAGCCATGAAAGTACAACATTGAGCTGACTTGACTTGGCAGAAAGATGTGTTTTGCGAGGAATTGGGATCTGGGAGAAGGTGATTCTGATACTAACTCACAGAGTGTACCATCCCATTTCTGATCAGTGTCTCCGTGAGAGGATCCTTCAAAGCTAGGCAGTTTGAGTCTCATTGGAAGAAGTGGCTAAATCTAAATCTGGTGTCAGTTCCATTTTATTTATTTATTTATTTATTTATTTATTTATTTATTTATTTATTTATTTTTTGGACGGAGTCTCACTCTGTCACCCAGGCTGGAGTGCAGTGGTGCAACCTTGGCTCACTGCAACCTCCACCTCCCAGATTCAAGAGATTCTCCTGCCTCAGCCACCCAAGTAGCTGGGACCACAGGTGTGCGCCACCACACCCAGCTAAATTTTGTGTTTTTAGTAGAGATGGGGATTCACCATGTTGGCCAGGCTGGTCTTGAACTCCTGACCTCAGGCGATCTGCCCGCCTCGGTTTCTCAAAGTGCTGGGATTACAGGCATTAGCCACCACGCCAGACCTGGTGTCAGTTCTTTAACAGTTCCGCCACGTGGGATTTAGCAGGGGAATTGCTGCAGAGTGAATGCCAGAGACTTTGTCCAGTTTCATGTATATGACCATTGGCTCTGGCTTCAGAGAGACTTGGGTTTGGGTCCCAGAATTTCCTAATTGTGTGACCTCGGCAAGTCGTGTAGCCCCCACAGAGCCGCAGTGTGTTTATCTATAAAATGAGGATGCTGATACGGTTGCTGTGAGATTAAAGGAGTTCATTCAAACACTCATCCCACTGCCTGGTGCAGGAAAGGTGCCTACTGGATGATAGCTTTCATCGTTGAAACTCTGCAGCTTGGGACTAGGGTAGGGGACACTTCCACTAGAGTATAGACCCAGGAATGACTCTGAAGACATGTTGCAGGAGGCCTGCCAGCTTTGTTGGAGTGTGTCCTTTGTGCTGGTTAATACATGGGAAATGGCTCAGGATCAATAGCTTGCTCTTGGGAGAATCCCAGAAGCGACAGTGTGAAAAATGATGGCTTTCCAAGGTGGTATCCCCTAGGACTGAGATTTCTTGTCCTTCCTTTTCCATGCCCACAGGAAGAAGGGGAAGTCTTTGGTCAAGAAAGGGTTTCCAGAAGAAAGTGGCTCAGAGTCTTACTCCTCCTTCCTCTCCTGTCCATAAATTCTTTGCATTTGGAATGTGTGATGACCCCTGTCTGGGCTTTGCATTCAGATCCCTGGGAGCTAGGAACAGCCCTGAGAATGGGCAGCATCTTGCATCTGCCTTCCCAGGTGCAGTCCTGAGAATGTGCTGATGGAGTTTAGTTTTAATGACAATCATAACTCCAGAGGCCTGCTCTTTACTGTTTTTGATTGTGCAGCTGAAGACTAGATGACCTCATTGAAAAGTGGGAGACAGAAGCAGCTGTTGCCACAGGAAATAAGCCCCCCTCCCCACCTCAGGAGACACACTGCTTCTAAGAGTTCTTTGGAGTGGGGGTGGATCCAGAATGGCAGCTGTCCTCTACCCAGATCTTTCTTTGTGTACGCAGAGGTTGGGCTGAGCTGTGGGTGACTAGACTGTGGATTAAGAAACCATGAAGAGTGTTTCCAAAACAAATTCTTGGCCTGTGAAATCTCCATTTAGCTTGCTCTACCAGGACCACATGTGTCTATGATTTGCCTCCTTTCTCTTTTTGGATTAGAGTCCGTGCCCTGCATCTCATCCTCTGGTCAAGCCACCATCCCTCCCACTGTCGGCTTGGAGCTGGTTTGACATGCTGTCAAAGATCTGAGTAGCAACAGATCATGCAGCCTGGTGTTTGTGGCTTATTACATACTCCCCACCTTCGCTGAATAAAATATCAAGAGAGATGTACTAAGCTTCCAAGCACAGGGGTGAATACTGAAGCCAAAGGCTTGGTGTACTAATAGTGTAATTTGAGGTCCCAGCTGCAAGTTAGAGGTGGTGGGGATTTAGAGACAGGGGAATTTCCTGGGCATTTGTTAAATCGCAGTATCCTGAGAGCTCCTTTATCTACTGTAGACAACATTGTGCCTGTTTGGGGAACTACACACATATATACCCACGTGATTCTACCCAGTTCCCTTACCCTTGGCCCATCACACCACAAAATAAAGTGCTGGAGCCAAAGAAACCCTAAACAGATGTCTGTAGATAAAAACAAAGCTAGCAGCACTACTGTACAGCCCACATATTGTTGTAGTTTTAAAAACAAATTGTTGTGGCTTTTGGTTTACTTGCTCACTCCTTACCCCATTTCCTGTTGGTGTGATACTGACCAGCAAAGTCACCTTTGCAACGTTTCCTTGGATTTGTTTTTTTCTTGATGGGCATCTTTCACTTCTAGGAAAACCAAACAAAAATTTCCTCCAGAAATTCAAGTCAGTCAACATTTATTGAGCACCTACCAGGTTCATGGTCTTGTACCAGGCACTGCAATTGGAGAAGAATGTTACAAGTACACATGCCCAAACTCGACCGTGTCCAGTCTGGAAAGAAAGCTAGATCTGGCCCCACAGATTGTGGTGGGAGACTGGCTGGGGATGAGGCTGTTGGCTCTTGGTGTTTCACAGGAAACTTCAAGAAGGAAGCTGGGGGATGTGGCCTCCCTAGGCCCCCCACCCTGGTTAATTTGCTTTGTTTCTGAAACACACTGACCAGTAGCTAAATGGGCCTAGCTCATGTTCAGGGCTGCGTGCTGAAACTTCATTAGCTCTTTTCAAAGCCCTTTCCTATTGGTATAGAGGTTCCTCTTAACACTGCCAGCTTCCTTGAAAGGTTTGTCAGCTGCTCCTGATAGAATCACTTCAAATTAAAATGCTTCATTCCAGGGGAGATTTTATTTACAGCCAAGCAACTGTAACTAGTAGCACTCCCCCAACCAGGCTGCAGTGACTATAGATCTTTGATACTGCTGAATGACTCTGCCAAGGGTTCCAATTTGCTTTTATACAAGTGCATCACCCAATTCAAAATAAATGCATCCAAAAGACTCCCTTGTCCTCTCCCAACCCCCACACACCATTCCATTCCCCATAAGCATGTGGCCTGCAGCTCAGGGGTGTCAGTCACTTAACCAGCTGTCTGTTGCCTGACACAGACACATCAAGTTGGTTCACCTTAACTAAGTGATTGAGCTTGATTGCCAACCATCTGGTGAGTTTACTTAAGGGAATGGTGATTTCTAGACCAGTCTAACACGGCCAAATATGTACCTCCCCAAGTCCCCAAAACAAGTGTGTCCGTGGGATCACATTTTATTTGTACAGTTACAGAACTTTATGGCTGGGGAGGACTGCTTTCCGACTTCATTGCTGAAGTCTGAATTTACCCCTTCAATTCAAGCTCTGAAAACTTTTATGGACTGAGCCCAAGGCTAATTGTTCCAATATTAGCTGAAGCCCCTGTCCTCAAGAAGCTCACAGTCACTCAGAGGTAAAAGGCAGTCACCACCTGGCTCTAATGTAATGTAATAAGTACCATGGTAGCGGCAAGAACAAAGTGTGCTGTGAGAATCCAAAGGAAGGATGGATTACTCTGCCTGCGAGGGGAGAGGGTCAGGAAAGGCTGCTCAGAGGAGGTGATATTTGAGCTGGGTCAGGTGGGAAAGCTATTCCAAGCGAGGAGAACTGTGAGAGCAAAGGCATGCATGCATTTGCCGTATTTGGGGAATCTCGGTTTAGAGATGAGAGGCCTCCCATGGGCACAGGTTTTCCAGAGAATAAATGAAATCAAGAGCATCTGAGGCTGGGAGCAGTGGCTCATGCCTATAACCCCAGCATTTTGGGAGGCTTGCCTGTGTTATATGCCTTTGGCAGGTGGATTGCTTGAGCCCAGGAGTTCAAGACCAGCCTGAGTAATGCTGCAAAACCCCATCTCTACAAATAATCGTAATAATAATAAATCATCTGGATGTGGTGGCACACACCTGTGGTCCTAGATTCTTGGGCAGCTGAGGTAGGAGGATTGTTTGAGCCCAGGAGATCAAGGCTGCAGTGAGCCATGACTGCACCACTGCACTCCAGGAGCCTGGGTGACAGAGTGAGACCCTGTCTCAAAAAAAAAAAAAAAAAAAAAAAAAATCACCTGGCTGTAGAAAGGTTTTTCCCAAGTATGATCTATGCGCTAGGACTCAGCTCCATCCTGGTCAGCATTTGTAGATGATCAAGTATGTGTCATTGGATGGCTCCTCCCTGGGCACCAAAGGTTGGTATGTAGCCACCTTCCTTTAAATTGTAGCAACAGTGGTGGCAGCCAAGGACAGCCACTTTGTGGGAGAGAGGAGTTAAATGTGAGAAGATTTATTTTGGTTCTATTACCAGTGGTCCTTTTCTGAGTGAGACTTAACAAGAGGCAAACACCTAACGAACTCCTGAGTATCACCAAAGTGTTCAGGGTAGACTTGAAAATCCAAAGAAGATGAAAAGAAAGAAAGAAATCAAAGGGTCCTTCAAAAGAAAAGAAGTAGATAGTAATGGCTATAGGATTTGGGATCACTTTTTCCCTGATTGGCAGTTTGGAATTGCAGCTTAGGTATGTTGAAGGGTAGTTCCCCTCTAATGCTATTATTGATAGTAGACTCTCTGTTCCCACAGAGAGAACTATGTTGGGGAAGAAGAAAAATATTTCATGTCTGATTCATGAACACGCTGACCGCCCCATGCATTGTGGCAGAGAAGCAACAGCTTTAATTTGAAAAATATCAACCTTTTAAAAAAAATCAAAGAAAATAACATAGGATTTTTGTCACTCATGGCATGCCTTCCACATGACTTTGTTTTCCAAACCTGGCCAGCCTGCAGTTTCCTTCCCATAGTGGGGAGGAGACTGAGCCTCCCACCTGGAGAGTGTGGAGCCCCAAGAAGCAGCATCCTCTGGTGGTCCCAACATCTGCAAATAGATGAGACAGCTGACTCCTCTCTGGCTGGAATTTTGTTTTTGCCCTATGCCTGTCTAACCTTGGGCAAGCAAAAGATCTGAGAGCATTAGGACTGCAGGGGGCCTTGGAGAACACTGAGTCCAACCTCCCTCCCCCTTGTACAAATGAGAAAACTGAGGCCCACAGAGAGGAAAGGACTTGCTCATGGTCACACAGCTATGGAGATAGAGCTAAGATTTGAACTCAGGATTCTTTCTTCTAGTCTTTGCAACTATGGACTGCAGTCTGTCTCAGTAGGCCCAAGCAGCAGATTAGTCTCCTAGAGAGGCAGGGGCATCCTTTAATTGCTGCCAATAGGGAAAGGTATAGAAAAGAGGGACAGGCCTACTTGCTGCTCTCCTCCCATGGGTAAACAGCCTTGTCTGTTTCTAGTCACATTTCCCTTCCAGCGAGCTTTCCTATGTCATATGCCTTGTAAGTAGAAAATCAATGAAGTTCCTCAGTTACAGAGGAGATTCAGGTGGACAAAGCCATGTTATAGACCTAAGTCCCCTTGTGGCACAGGTTTTGTCCTCAAACCATTATACTGAGGCACAGTTCATGCATCACCTCCTCTAGGGAACATTTCTTGATTTCCAAGACTGAGTTGCACAATCCCTCCTCACCGTAACCTTTATCAACTGTCTGTCATGGTTGACTCATCTGTCTCTTTCTCTGGGCTTTGAACTTCTTGAGGACAGGGATCATGTCTTCTCCACGTCCCGAGTGGATAACACGGGGTCTAGCCCAAAGTAGACAATCAGTGTTTTTTAAATGACCGAGGACTCAGATTCCCATGGTAACAAAAGTTTGACTCTTGTTTCCTCAGTGAATTGAAAAACCAACCACTGCAGGTAGGAAAATGGGAAATCCAAACAAGTTGTTTGTTATTCACTGGGCAGGATACTTCATGGGACTCTGCTAGCACAAGTCCTGAAGAGCCCTGCTCTGTGGTGGTATGTCTGCCATGGACCCACCTGTACAATCCCTGGTGGGTCCATGGGATTGTCTTGCTTAGATGTCTGTGACTGTAGACTTCAGGAACAGGATGCAGGTTGTTCAATAGATTTCAGTTAGACGGAAAGGCCATGGCTGAATTCTGTTGTCCTTCAGCTAAACATTATAGGAGGGAGGCACCTTCCTAGGCAGAGGGATTGAGGTGGGAATTGGCTGATTATGAGGAGGCCAGAGCCTCAGGTCAGAATGTTTTGTCTCATCTGACTGTATTAGGTTGGTGCAAAAGTAATTGCGGTTTTTGCCCTTACTTTTAATGGCAAAAACCGCATTAGCTTTTGCACCAACCTATAGCTTGGTTTTCGTTCTCTGGCCTTGGAGTAAGCCCTATGGGTTTACATTCAAAGGTATTCCCATTCCTAAAAGCCATGTACTGTAGGATCCTGGGTCATTCGAGGCAGTATCTTTTTTTTTTTTTAAACTTATAGGAATTTTTATTGAAATCTGATTACATCTATTAATATTCTTAAAAAAACAATATCTTCAAGACTGCAATTAGCCAAGATTACACCACTGCACTCCAGCTTGGGTGCCAGAGCTAGACCCAGTCTCAAAAACAGACACACACACACACACACACACACACACCAGAAAACTAACATCTTTAATAATGGTGAGTGTTTCTGGGTGTCTTTCCATTTGCTCATCTTATTTTGTATGAATTAGTGTTGTCCTAAAGTTTTTTCACAGCTGGGCATGGTGGCTCATGTCGAGGCAGTATCTTTTACTTAGACTCATTTGCTCCAGGAAAATGAGCAAAATTTTTTTTTTTTTTTTTTTTACTGTAGCCAAGGCTGTTGTAGGAAGGGTTGTCTGTCACACTCAATGCTGACCCTACATTCAGAGTTTTTTATGTAAAGTTGAAAATTCATGTAAGATTTTAAGTAAGAAAAAAACCCAGAAACTGATACCAGAGTTAATAAGAAAAACAATTGTTGCTCAGGCCCTACTCATACCAATTGCGTCAGAATCTCATGGGTTAGCCTTGGAAACACTCTCTAGATGTTTTTTAATGTGCAGCCAGAATTGAGAACCGCTGGTCTAAGTAGAAGGTGATAATGTGTTCTCTCCTTGTTTTCAGTTACTTTCTAAGGGATTCTAAAAACCAGTGACCCTTGAAACCAGAACTCTCAGGATTTCCCCCAACTCTGTGAAGGTTTGAGACACAACAGATTTTGAGAGAGATACTCATTCTGCTCTCACCTAGAGATTTGCTTCAGTCTAAGTTGTCTCTGGGTCCACATCAAGCACATGGGTAAGGGTACGAAGTATTTGGGGAAGGCAATTCTCTTCCAATCACGCTTTATAAGGCCCCAGACACTCATAATTTTGACTTTGATTTCATTGCTTGGGCAGAGCATCTAGTCCTTCCTCACAGATTACAGAATTTCAGGTCTTAAAAAAAAAACTATCAGGGCTGGGCGTGGTGGCTCACGCCTGTAATCCTAGCACTTTGGGAGGCTAACGCGGGCAGATCCCTTGAGGTCAGGAGTTGGAGACAGCCTGGCCAATATGGTGAAACCCCGTTTCCACCAAAAATACGAAAATCAGCTGGGCATGGTGATGTGCTCCTGTAGTCCCAGCTATTCAGGGGGCTGAGGCAGGAGGATTGCTTGAACCTGGGAGGCAGAGGTTACAGGGAGCCGAGATTGAGCCACTGCACTCCAGCCTGGGTGACAGAGCAAGACTCTGTCTCAAAATAATAATAATAATAAAACAAATATGTTGGATACTTTGCTCAGTACCTGGGTGATGGGATCATTCTTACCCCAAACCTCAGCAATTACACAATACACCCAGGTAACAAACCTTTACATGTAACGCCTGAATCTAAACTAAAAGTTAAAAAACAAAACAAAAACCAAAGCATAAAAAGTTACCTCCAAAGTACATTCATAATAGCACAGCCAGAGCAGTTTTAAGTAAATTTAAACTGTGAGTGAGAATGTTTAATGTCTGGCTTCCATTCATCCATTTTCTTTGATCTGAATGTGTAGTGGGCACATGGTGGAAACAGATCTTTGACTTTGGGGCTTTTGAGGTTTGAGGCTTACAGAGAGAGCCCTCAGTAGGAGGAGGAGTGTGTTTACATAACCCTGAGGCATCCTGTCAATGTATTCTGTGCAGCCAAACAGATCAATAGAGTGAAAAAAACAATTCAGCTGAGTGGACTGATAGGCTGATAGGTTATTTGATTGACTGGGCTGGTGGAGCCACTCAAGAAGAAACTACAGTGCTATAACTTGCGAGGCCAGATAAACAGCTGATGCCAAAAGCATCTGCTTAGCAATCACTGGAACCCAGTTGACACAAGCTATTGGAACCACATTTGAGTAACAAAGATATCAAGTGCACTGGGGTACCATGACAATAGGTGAATCTTCTTCCTCATCATACTGTAGTCCTTCAGATCTCAGGGGCCGTGTAGCTTATTACCTCCAAGTTTCTTCTTAAGGAAAGAGAGAAGAGAGCACAGCTCTGTAGTGACTCTAAAGCTTCTCAGCTGTGTGGACTTGAGCAAGTAACTTGACCTCTCTGAGCCTCAGTTGCTTCCTCCGGCCATAGGAGTAAATATATTAGGTACTTCATAGGGTTGTTGGGAGAGTTCAGTGAGGTTAGACACAGAAAATGCTTAGAAAAATGCTTGATGCATATACATAGGAAGCATCTAATAAATGGTAGCCTTGATGATTCTTATAAAATAGAATGCTGAGGCCAGGCATGGTGGCTCATGCCTGTAATCCAAGCACTTTGGAAGGCCAAGGCAGGAGATCGCTTGAGGCCAGGAGTTTGAGATCAACCTGGGCAACATGGCAAGACCCGTTTCGCCACACACACATACACAGACAAGAAAAAAGGACATGAACTCATCCTCATCCTTTTTTATGACTGCATAGTATTCCATGGTGTATGTGTGCCACATTTTCTTAATCCAGTCTGTCATTGATGGACATTTGGGTTGGTCCCAAGTCTTTGCTATTGTGAATAGTGCCGCAATAAACATACGACACACAGACAAAATTAGCCAAGCGTGGCAGCACATCTTTGCTCAGTGCCTGGGTGTCACAGCTACTCAGGAGGGTGAGGTGAGAGAATTCTTTAAGCCCAGGAGGTTGAGGCTGCAGTAAGCCATGTTCACACCATTGCATTCCAGCCTGGGCAACAGAGTGAGACCTTGTCTCAAAAAAACGAACAAACAAAAAACGCTGCAATGGGTGCAGTGGATAGGACACAGACTTTGGTGTCACATGATCTGGGTTAGAATTCTGGCTCTACCACTTCCTAGCTGGGTGCCTAGGGCAAGTCAGTTTAAAATCTCTTGGTAGGTCCCACTTCCCTCGCCCTCTCTCACAGCCGAAGGGTGAGGTGATGTAAGCCTTTAGCAATGGGCTTGGTATGTACATGGTCAATAAATGCTGGTTTTTATGATTGTCAATCGCCATCAACGTCATGATAGTTACTGGGAAATTGCCCTAGTTCTTCAGTCACTCATCAGTAGGAAGCATTTTCCTTACTGCTAGTCATTCCAGTCCCCTTTTTTTGGTTGTGTTTTGGTTTGCCATTTACTCCCACGTGAAGTGTGGGATACAAAATGAACCCTAGATCCATGCCCTGGGGCCTAGCCTTTTAGTAACCCTGCCCCAATCATTCCTGTTTGCTTATGCAGAGCTTCCCATCAATGAAAGCCCCAAGGTCCTATTGTAAGGCCTGTTGTGAAACCAGGTCTCCCCCAGCTTCTACCTAATTGATACTCTAAAACCTCCGACCGCAGCTTGACCTTTATCCTTGTCAAATATCTCTCGGGTTTTGGCCCATGATTCCAGCCAGTCATTGGCTCTTTGTATCCCACTTTCTTGATTATTTTGGTTGTGTTTTTAATTAGGCGTTGTGTGTTGCAGAGACACATGATGGTGCTTAATCATGCCACCATCTCCCCCATTGCTCTTTGTGGTTTTGTGAGTCTTGAATTGACATGTGTGCTCCTCATTTAGCCTTCCTGAAAACCCTACCTGCTGCACCTATACTTTCAAACATGCACTGCTGGTCATCTGGAGGCATTTACCTGAAATGTTACCATGGTGCCTAGACAGGACTCTATAAGGCTTACCTTGCACTCCTAAATCCCTTAAGTGTTGAGGAATGTGAGAAATGTGTATGATTTTAAGTATTTGTCTGAACTTCATAAATTAGGGAAATTACGTAGTGACATGGAAAGCCTGATGTACATGTGTGACTTGTGGATTGTCCACATAATTGTTTCCTTAAATCGATGCATACAAAAATAAGAGTCAGATTCTGAATGGACAGAAACACACAAAAAACCTGTATTGCACCTGTTGTTGGGAAGATTTGGCTGGTTACAATAAGGCTAGATGAGCTAGATGAGGATATACAACAATGGCTCACCCCAATTTGGGGAAATCCTTGTTTGACCTTTATGCAATGGGCTTTCTAAAGGACTAGCCATGTGGTAGCTTGTCTAGGGGTGGGGTACACAGTGGGAGAAGCACTTATTGATGGTCTTGGGGTCTGGAACCCATTTCCTGCTAGGCAACTGACTCATCCTGTGACTTAGGCAAGAAACCCATCTCTGGGTTTCAGTTTCCAGAGGGTGTTGGATTGGAAGGTTTCTTCCACATTTGACCTTTGACTATTTTAGTGACTTCAAGAGAAACAGCTGAATCCAAGTGCAAACGTCTGTCTTGCACCTTTGAAAAGAACCAAAACCACATCGTAGGCAAATGACCCCCAGTTCGAAATAGCAGCTTCCATCTTTGGATTGTGTCCTGCTGCCCATTCTTTCTCAGACCTGCCTGATTCCACACACTGGCTGACCATACAAGACCTTTTCATCTCAGCACTAGATGTGCATGTCTTTTTTCTTGACTGTGCTCTCAGAATATTGGGAGAGATTTTTTACAATACTGTTACTACTGCCATAAATAGCACCTACCAATGACTGTGTCTTGTGTGGCAGGCACTGTGCTGTATGCTTTGTGTATATTTATTCTTTTGATAGTTATAAAATTCTATGGAGTTGGCATTGTTATTAATCCCTTTTACAGAGAGAGAGGAGGGATGACTCATGGAAGTGACAGACAGCTAGTAACTTGCACGCTTAGTACTGCCAGATCCCAGGGTCTTAATGAGTATTATAAGTATTCTTTTTGCATCCCTGGGTGGAACTTGGATATATTAATAATAACAACAGTGGCAGTATCTCTTATATGCAGTGAGGTAGGTACTGTTATCCTCCATTTTACAGAGGAAGACACCAAGGCTCAGAGAGGTATAGTAACTTGCCCAACCCTGCATAACTACAAGAATCCACGCTGAAACGAATCTGAGGCTAACTGCCCTCAAACCCATGCTGTTGGCCAGGCATGGTGGCTCACGCCTATAATCCCAGCACTTTGGGAGACTGAGGTGGGTGGATCACTTGAGGTCAGGTGTTCGAGACCAGCCTGACCAACATGGTGAAATCCCATCTCTACTAAAAATACACAAGTTAGCCGGGCGAGGTGGCGTGCACCTGTAGTCCCAGCTACTCAGGATGTTGAGGCAGGAGAATTGCTTGAACCTGGGAGGCAGAGGCTTCAGTGAGCCAAGATCACACCACTGCACTCCAGCCTGGGCAACAGAGCAAGACTCTGTCTCAGAAAAACAAAAACAAAAAACAAAACCCGTGCTGTTTCTTCTATACCATGCTGATTTTAGGGCTAGAACAAGTCTTAAAGAGGCTTGTGGGTTTGCTTTCTATTCTCTGCTCCCAGGAATTTTGGCACTGCTTTTCTGAATGGCTTTGCCAGCACAGCTGGCCAGGCTTGGGCAATTCAGGGTTCCCATAGTACAAGAGCAGCATCCACCCCACTCCATCTCCCAGAAGCATGTACTACTTACTGACAATTGTATGCCCAAAGTAGGTAATTTTGCCCTTTCAAGCACAAAAAGGTAAATCAAATTATACCGAATATAGAGCAGAGGAAAAGAAGGAACAAATGAAGTAGGAAGAAATGCATTCCCTTCTGTGACTCTCCTTAGCCACTGTCCGTGTCATTGTCTGTAATATATACTCCTTGCTTTTCATTTCCTTGCACATCAGTGATCCATGTTCCCAGTGGTGTCTAAAGGCCACCTGTATTCAACTGTTAGCTGCCTTGCATGTGCCTACCTCTCAGTTTTAGTAGCTGCTTCCTCAGTTTCCCCAGCCTTGGCAGCCTTGGCAGGTAGGAGCTTTTTGCCTAACCAATAGAGGATTGCCATCCAGTGGTACATATTGGGAACTGCATGGCTGAAAAAAAAAAGTCTTGAATTTTTTTCCCCCCTTTCTAAAGGCAAACACCATCCATTCCTCAATCCTACTTAAGGGATTAACTATGCCCTTTCTTCTCTTTTTTCTTAGTCTTTTGTCAGCTTTGCTGCTCATTAGCTCTTATACAAGAAGCAGAGCAGGAGAAGTAAATGCAGGGAAATACAAATCACTGCCGGATTTCAGCACCCCCACACCCCTGCTATTGTGAATGGTTTGCTGGGATAGAAGCTCTAGGAGCTTCTGATGGGGTTCGGCTCATTCAGAAAATCCTGTTCTCCTTTGGTATTGATGGCTCAAAACTCTGATTACATCTGCAGAGCAGTGAATAGTAGGTTCTAAAAGGGGCTGATACAAAGGACAATTCACAACAGATTACGTACAAGTAGGTAATAAACAAAAGGCAAAAAATCAACTTCACTTGTAATCAATGAACTGTAAATTAAAACTAACAAGAGAAATTATTTTTGCATATAAAATTGGCTGAGAAATGTTAAAATCAAAATTCCCAGGGTTGACGAAGATTTCGTGAAGTAGTTGTTTTTCTACACTGCTGGTGGGAGTCATAAATTACTCAGCCTTTGTGGAGAACATGTTGACAGTGTAATCAAGAGAACTAAAAATGTTTATGTGCTTTGACCCCGTAGCTTTGTTACTAGATTTCACATAAAGAAATCATCAGACACTACTGTACATGTCTACAAATCTTAACTTTCCCTATTATAATAGAAAAAAACAAGACTCTGAATGTCTAAAAAGTGTTTCTTAAATTAAGGTATAATAATAGACTAGGATATCACATAGCAATTTATCCAAAATCATGTTCTTAGCAAATATTTAAGGATTTAAGGTTTTAGGAAAACGCTTATGGCATAATATTTTTTAAAAAATTCTCTCAGGGTACAAAAGTAATCGTATCTCTTCTTTGTACAATATACCTTTTTTTAAATTTTTCATAAGATGGAGTCTCGCTCTGTCACCCAGGCTGGAGTGCAGTGATGTGATCTCGGCTCACTGCAACCTCTGTCTCCTGGGTTCAAGCAATTATCGTGCCTCAGCCTCAGGAGTAGCTGGGATTACAGGCACCCAGCACCACACCCAGCTAGTTTTTGTATTTTTAGTAGAAACAGGGTTTAACCATGTTGGCCAGACTGGTCTTGATCTCCTGACCTCAAGTGATCCGTCTGCCTCGGCCTCCCAAAGTGCTGGGATTACCGGCATGAGCCACAATTTATAGAATAAAAAATAAGGCTAAGGGAATGATAGTCCAGCTTAAACACATGGTCATTACTAAGAAAATGACTAAAAGCCTGTACATTCTGGACTCACGGAGTTAGAGCTTAAAAGGACCTTAGAGTACATCTAGTGTCAGTCCCACAAATGCCACTGAAATCCCTTCGGTGACTACCTGACACACTGGTTCAGGCAGTCTCTCTTTAAATACTGTGGTTAAGGAACTTGCTCACTGCCTCTGGCGACTGCTTCTTCAAAGTATAATGATAGTGATAATCCCATCCCTGGTGCGCGCCTAGTGATTTACAGTCTGTGAAGCTTCTAAAGGCACCTTTTCCTCTCACGAACCCTGGGAGGCAGGGAGAACAAATACATTTATCTGCATCTTCCAGATGAGGATCCTGAGTTGAAGTGACTCCCAGTGGTAAAGTGACTTGTGTAGCTGGTGGATAAGATAGGACTGCAGTCCAGGTTTCCTGACTCCAAGTCTGAGGCGTGTTCCAGCCCTCCACAAAATCCAGAGTCTAGTTTCATTCAAGTATCTCCTTTGATTGAGTTTATGTTGGTCTTGCTATAGCTCTGACCCCTCCCATGATGCCTCATACATCATCTTTTGGGCCATGAAAGATGTGCGTGGATGTGGGGCCACATGCTAGCTAAGGTCCAGAGTAAGGTGAACATGGAAGGAGCTCAGGGGGAGAATGAAGAAATCAATGAGTCCACCTTGCTGCAAATTCTAGCAGTCTCCACTCAGGAATCTGCAACCATATTTATGAAACGTTGTTCTCATAAACTGCTGCTTGTTCAATAAGGCATAAAATAGCCAGTATAAGATGGTTATTTGCCCTACAAGATCGTTTTTGCAACACAGCTTCAATGTCATAGCAGTTACTGCATTTTGTTTAGTTTCCTAAGAGATGTGACACAGTAGATTAACCATTGATATCAAAATGCAGAGGTTCCCTTAGAGCTGTCAGCAGTCTTGCTCCATTCTTTTCCCACAACTCTGCATCCCGCCTTGGGAAAGCATTTGTACACTTCCACTGCAAGGTCTAGTCACAGACCCACTTGGATTTGTCAATGTCATGGGAAAGCAACAGGCAGGGAGACAACTTTCTTTGATCTTGGGATGCTGTCTGTGAGTTAGGCAAAGGAACCTGAGATTCAGTCCATTACTGCTTATCCCTGTATACGGATGGTCCCCGTCCCATCGCAGGGACTATGAAGAAGGGCAAGGAAGACACAGTAGAGTTTTCCTTCCCGCAGAAGTGGCAAGAGAAATACACAAGAAAGAAAGAACAAGCCAGAAAAGACAGGCTGACTCCTCCAAGTGCAGTGAGAGTTCTAAGGGAGGTGACTCACTGAGGGCTGCCGGTTCAGGTCAGGACTAGGTCAGAAACCTGCTCTGGCCTAGACCCAAGGGTTGGCAGAGAACAGAAACAGCTCAGTGGGTTTGAGAACAGGATGGGCACTGGCCACGGGAGCCAACACCATGAGGTCCTGATCAGACCCTGCTGGCGTCTTGTCTGGTGCAGAGGCGCCTACTTCCAGGAACTCAGTCTCAGAACTCAGCAGGAGGTCACACCAGCCCTCCCACGCCTAATCTGCCAGCTGCTGCAGTGGGCACTTGCCTGCCCTGGCTTTGGAGCCTTCATTCTTGCCCTAGTGGGGGCAGGGTATGTTCTAGCTAGAGAAATGCCAAACAGCTGTGCTCGCCCCTTCCGCTGCTTTGACTGTTTTCCCGGAATGGACCTGAGAAATTCAGTGAAATGATTCAAAGAAAAAATTATTTGATTCCATTAGAAAGTTAGTCAAACTGGTATTTAAGCTGAATTTATTCTGGCAGATGGGCTTGCAGGGGTAGACTCCTGCCATAGTTCCTGACCATCTCTCCCCACCGTGTTACTAAAGGTGGGAGGAACAAGAAGATAAAGGGAGGGCCCCAGTGGGAATGAATGGAGATACCAAAAGCTTTGTGCGTGTTTGCTTCCATCCAACTGCTAACTGTTGTCCCGCTCCATCAGCCCAACCCTGCCCAGTAAGATCTCATGACAGCAGTGCACATCCCTTCCCAAGAGCACCAGAAACTGTTGTCTAGCAGATGTTAAGATATGTAAGGGGCCAAGTGAGTTACCAGGAAGAGACTCTCAGGTTCATACATCAATATGAAGACTAGGTTTGGAGCCATTTTTCACTATGTTCTTCGGTTTGTCCAGGTTCCCAAAGCCCAGGTTATTCTCAGTCTAAGATTTTTTTGCTCGACTCCCCACAGGGTCGAGCTATGTGATCTATGTCAAGTGGTACCTCCCTTCTGAGCCTCAGGGTCTCCATGTGTAAAATGAGATAGTTAAGTCGGATGAGCTTGGTGGTACCTTACAGCTCAAGTATTCATTCTGTGAATTCAGGTTTGCCCTCTTTTTGTCCAAACTGAAACTGCCTTCATGGGATGCCCCAAGTGTCTTGTTCCTACCAATATTCTTATAAACTCAATTCTTTTCTATCTTTTTGACTCCCCACAAATGTGGACATATGGGTCCACTTTGTTCCTTTCACAAAGAAAATGGTCTGCATTAAGGTTTCTTTTCAAGAGGGGCAAGGAGGAATCTCGTATTTATATAAGATACTCAGGCCCATCACCTGATACCACCCTTCCGTCTTAGGTATGTTTGATGATCCATTCATGTATGTATGTGTTCATTCTCTCATTCAGCAATATCAACGGTGTGACTACCTCATGCATAGTATCATGATGGGCAATGCATATGCATAAGAACATACAGCATGATCACTTTTGTAAGATGGGCGGTGATTCACAATGAACCCTGC
The DNA here is from genome assembly GCF_000951045.1 of Mandrillus leucophaeus. NCBI lineage: Eukaryota > Metazoa > Chordata > Mammalia > Primates > Cercopithecidae > Mandrillus > Mandrillus leucophaeus. The sequence continues at coordinate 570,842 of NW_012103576.1, forward strand.
TGGTATCTTGAGCTGTCACCCTACTGGAGTCACTCTGCACTACTACATACCACCCCTGGCAAGGACCCTGCAACTTACACCGTGTCATTAGAAATACAAGCTATCTGTGTTTAAGAGTATTGCAAATGATCAATTCATAGGCTAAGCAATCTAGAATAGAGAGTACTTAAAAGACGTTAAACCTAAAAGAAAAGAGGAAAAAGTGTGCAAACTAACAGAAGCTATATGTGTGTGTTTTCATTCCTTTGATGGGACACTCAGGAGACTTTGAGTATCAGACCTAGTGTTAACAGGGCTATTCTTAAGACTTTTGATTAAATCAGTCAAACTTGGAGTCAGATGCTTTCAATGATACTCTTGTATAATTCTTACCCCTTTACCTGTTTTACAGAAAGGGAAACTGAGGCATGGGAGACCATGCCCTATGTGGCCTTCACTATAGTGTCTGGTTGCTTAGAACACAGTTGCAGTTGTACGGGCATGGTAGCTCACACCTGTAATCCCAGCACTTTGGGAGGCCAAGGCGGGTGGATCACTTGAGGTCAGGAGTTCGAGACCAGCCAGGCCAACGTGGTGAAACCCTGTCTGTACTAAAAATACAAAAATTAGCCGGGCATGATGGTGCACGCATGGCATGTAATCCCAGCTACTCATGAGGCCGAGGCAGGAGAATCACTTGAACCCAGGAGGTGGAGTTTGTAGTGAGCCGAGATTGCATTACTGCCCTCCACTCTGGGTGACAGAGTGAAACTGACTCAAAAGAAAAAAAAAAAAAGCACACAGTTGCAGTGCTGCAAAATTCCTCTTTTATTTTAGGGAGAAGATGAATAGCGCTCAATCCTGATATCAGGAAAAGTCACAAGGGCCTGGGTCTCCAGCTCCAACAGTTCTTTCTCTGTGGTGTCCTCGGGCCAAAGCCCAGCTATATCCCAGCTCCATGTGGATGTCCAGAGAAAGCAGAACTGCAGAAAGCCTTGAGACCAGCCTTGCTGTTTAAGCTGTAGTGACTGACGCCAGGAACTTTACTCACACACCTTTATTTCAGATTATTGTCCTACTCAGACTTTTGCAACCTTCCTGACCCCACAGGCATGATTAACTGCCTGAATATTCTGTCACAGACCAGTTTTCCCACCTGGTGTCTTGCATACTTTTTTCCTTGGAATTTCCTGGAATGTTTTTGACACCTGCTTTGACCTAGATCCTGGAACTTTTACCCAAAAGGCTTGAAACATGCATCTTGCCTGTGGAACCCGCATCCTAGCCTGCCTTACTTGGGCTGCCTTGATACCATCCCCCATCAGTGTGACAATGACGATTCTGGGCACGTACAATCCTCTTTCCCAGGAAGCTGGAGCACCAAATGACAGCTGTGTTTGAGGGATGGCTCCGTTGACAACTGATTCAGAATATTGACAAGACTTCATTATGGTTTTGCTCTTGTGTTTACATCTTTCAAGTATGTTTGAAAAATCAAGAAAACAATACAATTTGGTTTCCCAAATTGAAACGACAATGAAATTGCCTTTTTGTTTATTTAATTTTTGTTATTCTCATATTTCCCTAGGCCTCTTCTCACACATACCACCAGCCACCACCCCCAATCCCCATCTCCCCACCAACTTTCTTTCTGGAAAAGACACACCCCATTGTAGCTGTACTGATCTCTACTCACATACTGTATCTTTGCAGGTCTCTCTGTCATTATTGCTCTTTCTGTTCCCGTTCATAGATGACACAGCTAAAGACGGTATCCAGGCCTATGCAGGTTTGGTTGAAAGGGCCAACACGGCATTTTCTTTTCCTAAAGATGGTGCTTTGGTTTGTAGCTGTTTATTCCTGCCTCTCTGTTTTTTGGGAAGCCTGTTGGCTTGGCTTGTAAAGAGACAGCCTATGTCTCAGGCTATGGTGGTTGAAACCAGTCAGCCCAGTGCAATTCAATTCGGTGGAAGAACACTGAGTGCCTATTACAACTAGGAATCTAAAGAAAGGGGGAGATTCACCCTTACCTTGGGAGCCCATGTGGGGAAATACATATCTTCAGAGAGGGGAAAAGGCTGTGAGAGTTCACAAGTGGGAGTGACTTGGCTCTCTTGCCTAGTTTTCACCAACTCTGACCACTTTATTTCACCTCCCATTTTAAAATACTGTCTTCTCTTGGCTTGATTGATGTGTTATTTCTGTGATTTTTTTCCCTGCTTTTCTTTGTTGCTAGGTCTTCTTTCTCCCTCTCTCTAACTTGGATTTCTTAGACTTCTTAAAGACCTCATGGACATTCCTATAAGTATGTATTGCCAACTTTCTGGACCCACCAATCAGAAACCAAACTCATCATCATGCCTTCCTGTTTTGTTAATGAAGTGCCACTTTTTTTTCCAAGATGGAAACATCACTGTCATCTTGGGCTATTCCATCACCATCATTTCTCTGCCGTCTGCATATTAATTGGCAAGTTTTCTTGATTCTATTAAGAATCAAGAAATTTGAGAACTGCCGGTAACCTAAGAGGTGATCTAGTATGGAGTTTTCATTGTCTCAGGGAGTCAGAGGGTTAGTAGTTAAGCTGAGACTGGAACTCAAGTCTAAGATTCCTAGAATGTTGCTTTTTTTTACATCACACGACCCTAAAATATAGGTAAAGTTCATAGGCTTTAGACAGAAATGACTAAGTCAAGTCTCCACTCATCTCTACCATTTTCTAGCTTTGATCGTGGGTAAGTAGCTTAATCTCTCTGTGCTTCATCTGTAAAATGAAATGAAATTACTTTATTTAAAGGAATGTTTGTTAGAATCACATGAGAAAATAGCGTAAAAGACTTAGCATCACATGGACTCTACATGAGATTACCTCAGTTCCAGATCCACTGCTAACATTCTTCTAGACCTTTCCATACTTACTGTTAAATCTTATCTTTCTAATATGGAGCATTTAGACTCTGAAGTTTTTTGCTGTTCTGAATCCTATGGTCTTAACCATGTAAAGAATTCAAATTGAAGTAGAGTTTCAACATCTTTTGAAAAAGAGAGTTTCTGCAAATGTTAATACCTCAGATTAGCGCAAAGAAAGATAAAACAGAGAGCTCATTAGTAAGTACTTGTGAGGTGACTTCTAAAATTCTCCTTTGTTAACTTCGAGAGGCAAGCAAAAGAGACCCGGAGCTAGTCTAGACTTAAGCCATGTCCAGAAAGAGTGACTGATCGGTTTACTTGTGGGGTTTGGGCAGGGGGAATAGTATCATACTAGATATCGTGTTTAATAGCCTGTTGTTATTTTCACTTAATATATCTTGGTCATGTATTATCAATGAGCAAATAACTCCTTATAAGCCCTAGTGTACATGCAGATTTAGTAGGGGAACCCTAAGAGATTGGAAAATGCATGAGAGGAAGAGATTTCTGGAACTGCAGGGCTGTCTAAAGGAGTGGGAATATCCTTGGAGCCATTGAGAAAGGGACTGAGACAGCTGACATCTTTCTGAGAGTAGAGAGGACAAAGGGAGGAAAGGTAGAGGAATAAGGTTGCCTAAGAACTCATGACTCTAATGTCCTTGGTGATTCTTGGCCTAAAACACTTCAAGCCTTATAAACTGCTTTCTAAGACAAACCAGTGTCATTTTAAATCGCTGGTGGGGAGAGCCTTTCTATGTCTAGTTACCTTAGATTATCAGAGCTGAAAGAACCTCATAGATCTCTTTATATGTAATATGAGGAAACTGAGGCCCAGAGGCAGAGGAATAGTTCAAAGCCCTCCCAATGGTTTAATCCTTGGTAGCATAAGGAGCAGTGTATTAGCTCAATTTCATGCTGCTAATGAAGACATTCCTGAGACTGGATAATTTATAAAGGAAAAACATTTAATGGACTCACAGTTCCACATGGCTGGGGAGGCCTCATAATCATGGCAGAAGGTAAAGGAGAAGCAAAGTCACATCTTACATGGCAGCAGGCAAGAGAGCTTGTGCAGAGGAACTCTCATTTATAAAACCATCAGATTTGGTGAGACTCACCACCACAACAGTATGAGGGAAACCACCCCCATGATTCAATTATCTCCACCTGGCCTCGCCTTTGACACGTGGGGATTATTACAATTCAAGGTGAGATTTGGTTGGGGACACAGCCAAACCATATCAAGCAGTATTTAACTGGTTTTGTGTGTTTGGAGAGGGGACAGATGAATCATTTGTATTATTATTCCTATGCCTAACGAAACTAAGACAGAGAACCAAAACCTTGGTTTTTCTCTTGTAGAGGGTGGCTAAACTGGAGTTACAAGCCTACTTTGCCTGACCATTTTAGCTTTGATAAAGGCAACCTTGATTCATGATGCATGAGCCTGGGTCTTTGAAACCAATAAGAAATGGTTTGTTCATTGAACGTGCAAACAAATTACTTTCCAAAGGCTGAAATTTAAATTGACATTAAGCTCCAAGAACATCTATATTTAATTATACATAAAGGCCAGAAAACAATTTGTAACCTTAACAGAGTAAAATTAGAAGAGAAATTCCACCTATGCAAATAATTTATTGCAGTGCAACACTACCCTTTAGGGTTGCCATCGTTTGTCTGTATTAGCAGCGCTGGCTTTACCAATATTTCCAGGGCGGCCCTGAAATATGAGTTTAGATTGGAAAAAAAGCAGTCAGAGTAGCTCCCAGGGTAGGCTGATGCTATAGAACCAGGGAGTGTGCTGGCTTCTAACAAGATTTGCCTCTTGGTAGGAGGAATAATAATAAAAGACAGTCTATGATAATATATTTCTCTAGGGGTGTATCTTAGGGGTCAAAATGTAGTAGAAGGAACACAGGCAAGAAATCACAGAGATCTGGATCCTAAATCTGATCCAGAGCAATTCCCATCTCCACTCTGACCCTCAGGCTCTTCATCTATAAACTGTGAGGCTTGGACCCAGTCAGTGATCACACTGGAAGGAAAGGGAGAGAATTTGAAATGAAGAGGATGAATCAAATAAAAGTGGCTTCGTTATTTCTGAATGCTCCCTTACCTTCCTCCACTCCCCAACATACACACATGCATGCATACACTAGTTTTCCCCTCAGTTGAGCATGGGAGTCAGTTCCCCTCAGTTGAGCATGGGAGCATGAGAGTCAGGATATCTGGGTTCTCATCCCAGCTGTTTCTTGAACTCTCTGTGTATCCTAAAGTAAATCTCTTGCCCTCTATCTCTGTTCCCCATCTGTAGAATGAGGAGAGGGTGTTGAGTTTTCATTGGTACCCACCAGGAGTGTGTATATATGTACACACACTCACACGCACACACACTGAGTCCATCCCCAGCTAATTAAAGCAGGGCTTCCCCTGGGGCAGGGCGCTGCAGGTCTGTGTGTTTCAATGACTTCCCAGGTCACTCCGATGTGTACTTCTAGCTTAGTTCCCTGACTGGCCAGTCTCTGTGGGCCTTCCCAGCTCTGCCATTCTGGAAGATGAATGGGCATTTTTAGGGGCCTTTTCAGGAACTGTGTGTCCTGCTGCTGTATTCTGGTGGCACAGGGATTAGCTCAACCACATTTTCAGCTCACCCTTTCCGAGCAGAGTGATTTCACAGGATGGGAGCTGTGCAGAGGGCAGGAAGCACAAAGACACACTCTGTGGAGTCACAATGTGGCAAGCCGCCATGACGCTGCTCTTAACCTCCCAGTTGTTGCCCACATGGGCTTTTCTTGAACTTTGCAGGAACCTGATTAAATTAATTGATTCCTGGCTTTTCGAAAATCCCTCTCTGGTGGGTTGCATGCTGTTTATCAAGATGTTCTGGGGAAGCTGATGCCAAGTTAAATTCCTTGCACTGAGAAGGCCAGAGCCGGCTTGATTCAGACATGGATACGGTAGAGGAGGGAGGGCAGCCTATTGCCTGCTTTTCTCTCTTTGTCACTTTAGCAAACATGGAGCGTTACAGGCCAAATGTGCTTGCTGAGTGGAAACAAGGAGGCACTGAGGGGGATGGCTCAGTCTGGAATGTACAGGGCACAGTGCTTCTTAGCACAGCTTCTGAGCACAGAAGAGAGTGCAACAAATGATAGCTGCTGTGTTATTGTAGTGACAGCACAGTGTAAAGGAAGAGAAGCTCCCTGAAGAAGACCTGAATGTAACCCCAGCTCTTCTGCTCTTCTTGACTTGCAGATCCAGAACTCTCAGCTTCCTTAAGTTTCTTGGTCTCTAAAATGAGGAGGCTGGACATGATCAGTTATTTTCAAACTTGGACTCTCAGTGTTCTGAGGAGGCACCCTGAGGGCTGCCTCAGGGATATGGAAGGTGGAAGAGGAGGCTGAGCAGGCAGAACTCAGACCCTGTAACTGACCACCTAGAGCCCCAAGAACAAACTGCCATTCACATCATAGTCTATGTCACCAGTTCAAACTTTTCCATCTCAAGACTCCTTTATACTCTTAAAAATGACTGAGGACCTCAAAGAGCTTTGGTTCATGTGGGATTTATCTATTGATATTGACTGCATTAGAATTTAAAACTGAGAAATTTTCAAAAATATGTATTAATCCATTTAAATGAACAATAGTACCTATTGCATATTAACATATTTAAATAAAAAATAACCTATTTCCAAAGTAAAAAAATAACTGTGGCATTGTTTTATATTTTGCAAATGTCTTTGATATCTGGCTCCAATGATGATACATGGATTCTATCAGCTTCTACATTTGATCTGTTGTGGTATGTTGTTTTGGTTGAAGTATATGAAGAAAATCTAGCCTCACACAGACATATATTTGGAAAAGAGAGGACCTTACGGACTCCCTGAATGATCTTGGGGACTACCAGTGTCTTTATACCACACTTTGAGAACTGCTTCTCTACCTGAATGGCACTTCCTGGAGATGTACGTGCCCATCCTGCTGGGCAATGAATGGCAGCTCTTCTCTCACTCCCTCCCCCTTCACTGTATCCCCTCTTTATTTAAAGCAGCTCAGTTTTTCTATTTTATATAATGAAGTTACTGGAAGATTTTATTTGAAAAAAGGAGTCTGCCTCTAAAAGTGTTTGAAATTCACCCACCTTAATCTTAGGTTACTGAAGACCTAAGGATTTGGGAGCTGATTGAGATCCTATCACTGGGATTTTTCTCCCCTAAAAGCCCAAGAGTTTTTCTCCCCTCAAACTCTTGGGCTTTGAGGAGGGTCCTTTGGCATCGTGCCTTAGCCCTTCCTGGACAGTGACTGGCATGTCATCTTGACAGTGACAGTCTTAGCACATGAAAATGCCACTGAATGACTTGAAAGATTTAATGCCACTTCACAATGGGACCGACCTGCCCGGGGAGTGATATAGGCTGAAGGTGGAGGGGATTCAATATTTGTAGAGCTGTCTGATCACTGAAGCAGAGAGATGGGCCATAAGGGCAAGTTTCAGTGATATACTTATATGTCGTCATCTTTAGAGCTAGACATTCATCATTATTATTTATTTCCTAGATTTATGTCGAACCTTCATTCCAAGGGACAGGAGCCAGTGTCGAATACCATGGGATCTAAGTGCCTTCACAACCCATTGAAGCTTCCTCCAATTTCTTGTTTAATAAAGAAGGCCGTGCTGTTCTTTCCCTTATTGCCAGAGTCATTATTGATTTCATGTCATTCCTTTTATAAAATCACCTCCTGGGTTTTCCTAGGCTTGGCTCTTATAGCCGAGAATGTTCTCTCCTCAGCCCTCTGCTGAGCCTGATGCTGTGAATCCCATCTTTGTGGATCAGGGGACAATTCCACAGCCATCTTGCCAACGTGCCCGCTTTAGGCTGTGAGCATGCGCAGAAGTACTCTCAGAGCTGCGGAGGAGGGGAGGCTGCCACACCCGCTTCCTTGTCCTTGTTTGTTTTGTTTCTCCCACCAGCCTAGGCATTAATTAAGAGGCCCAGACTCAAATGCCCACCATTAGGGTCAATCATTTGGGCTAATTGAGTGTTTCCGATTTAGTGGAACTCTTCTCTGAAAGTAAGAAATAAAACTGGAATCCCTGGGAGAAACCGGAACCCTTGTCTATTGCTGGTGGGAATGTAAAATGTTGCAGCTGCTGTGGAAAACACTTTGGCAGTTTCTCAAAAAGTTAAACAGAGTATTATATGCTCCGGCAATTCTACTCTTAGGTATATACCTAAGAGAAATGAAAACATATGTCCACACAGAAACTTGTACATGAACATTCATAGCAGCATTAATCATGATAGCGAAAAAATGGAAACAACCCCGATGCCCATCAATGGATGAATGGATAAACAAAACGTGGTGTATGCATACAATGGAATATTGTTTAGCTGTAAAAAGGACTGACGTGCTGATTGATACATGCTACAACATGGATGAACCTTAGAAACTTGATGCCCCAAGTGAAAGAAGCCAGACAAAAAAGGCCACATACCGTATGATCCATTTATATGAATAATCCACAATAGACAAATCCATAGAGACAGAAAACAGATGATTGCCAGGAGCTGAGGGGAGGGTGGAAGGGGGAGTGACTGCTTTACTTAATGGGTACAAGGTTTTCTTCTAGGATGATGAAAATATTTTGGAACTAGATAGAGGTGACAGTTGCACAACATGTAATGTACTAAATTCCACTGAATTATACACTTTAAAATGGTTCATTTTGTGTTACATGAATTTCACCTCAATAAAAAATTCAAAACAAATGAACAACAAAACAAAACAACACAAAACACCTGAATCCGTGGCTGCTACCCTCTTTCGAGCTAGTTTCTCTTGTGAATGTTTGTGGAATAAGGAACCCAAGCCTGGGCCGTGAACTCCTCCAGAGTGGAAAATGGGCTTCCAATAATTCGTAGACACTCAATAGTTATATACTGTGGAGATATCATGTATGGTTTCCCATATTGCTCTCTTCACTGTGGGCTCATGGAAAGCAGGGACCATGTCTTGTTCACCCTTGAATTCCAAGTGCCTAAGCACCATTCCCAGCACATAGAAGACAATAGATGTTTGCTGAATGAATTAATATGTTTGTGACACCTCTTTATTCATCTCTATGCCTCCCCCTCCCCAATAATGCTAGTAATAGTTCTACCACAGCTGGTGCTCAGAACAGATCTATGGATTTGTCGAGTGAGTGGGGATGAGATTGTTTTATTTTTAGTTTTTTTTTTAAGGTTATTTATTTCAAATGAACCTTAAAGTAAACTTAAGTTCCATAAGGAGTATTATTGGGGTTTTGATTAGGGTTTCATTACTATTCACTAAAAACACTTTTTTAAAAAAAAAAGAGATATAAAAATTGGACAAGATGTAGAAAACTAGGAGATTTTGCCTATGGAGATTCAAAAAGAGTCAGGGAGAGTTCTCAGCTTTAATAAGAGGATGAGACTGTTTAGATGCATTTTACTTTAAAAAAATTGTGGATATCTATAAAACGGAACATTATCCAGGCCATGAAACGGAACGAAGTACTGATAAATGCTACAATATGAATGAACCTTGAAAACATTATGCAAGTGAAAAAAAAGCCAGACACAAAGGATCACTGTTACATGATTACATTTATTTGAAATGTCCAGAGTAGGAAAATCCACTGAGACAGAAAGTAGATGAATGGTAGTAGTGGCTGGAAGGAATAGCCAGATAGGACAGGGACAGCTAAAGGGTATAGGGTTTCTTTGGAGGTGACTGAAAATGTTCAGAAATGGACTGTGGTGATGGTTGCACATATCTGTGAATATACTAAAACCCGTTGTATACTTTAATTGGATGAATTGCATGGTATGTGAATTATACCTCCATAATGCTGTTAGAAATTTAGATACATCTCAGAAAAGTAAAGAATACACTTTGAATCAAAAACAAGTGTGACTGTGGTTTGGGAGAGATCTTCGTCTAAAATATAAAATAACTGCCCGGGTATATTCAAAGGGTTTCTCTAGGAAAAGATTCCTTTACTTTTTTTTTTTAATTTTTAATTTTAATTTTTTGTGGGTACATAGTAGGTGTATATATTTCCAGAGTACCTGAGATGTTTTGGTACAGGCATGCAATGCATAATAATCACATCATGGAAAATGGGGTATCCATCCCCTCAAGTATTTATCCTTTGTGTTACAAACAGTCCAATTATACTTACTTATTTTAAAGGGTACAATTAAATTATTATTGACTATAGTCACCATATTGAGATATCAAATACTAGGTCTTATTCATTCTTTCTATTTTTGTATTCATTAACCATCCCCACCTTCCCCCGACCCCCTCCCACTACCCTTCCCATCCTCTAGTAACTATCCTTCTACTTTCTATCTTCATGAGTTCAATTGCTTTGATTTTTAGATCCCATAAATAAGTGAGAACATGTTATGTTTGTTCTTCTATGCCTGGCTTATTTCCCTTAACATAATGACTTTCAGTTCCATCCATTTGTTGCAATGACAGGGTCTCATTCTTTTTTTATGACTGAATAGTACTTCATTGTATATAAGTACCACATTTTCTTTATCCATCCATCTGTTGATGGACACCTTAGGTTGCTTCCAAATTTTAGCTATTGTGAACAGTGCTGCAACAAACATGGGAGTGCAGATATCTCTTTCATATACTGATTTCCTTTCTCTTGTGTATATACTCAGCAGTGGGATTGCTGGATCATACAGTAACTCTATTTTTAGCTTTTGAGGAACCTCCAAACTGTTCTCCACGGCAGTCATACTAATTTACATTCCCACCTACAGTGTATGAGGGTCCCCTTTTCTCTACATTCTTGCCAGCATTTGTTATTGCCTGTCTTTTAGATATAAGCCATTTTAACTAGGGTGAGATGATACCTCATTGTAGTTTTTATTTCTCTGATGATCAGTGATGTTGAGCACCTTTTCATATGCCTGTTTGCCATTTGCACATCTTCTTTTGAGAAATGTCTGTTTAAATCTTTTGCCCATTGCTTAATCAGATTATTAGATTTTTCTGTAAACTTGTTTGAGCTCCTTACGTATTATGTTTTTTAATCCCTTGTAATGTCAGTAGTTTGAAAATGTTTTCTCCCATTCTGTGGGTTCTCTCTTCACTTTATTTATTATATTCTTTGCTCTGCAGAAGTGTTTTAAATTGATGTGAGCCTATTTGTCCATTTTGCTTTGGTTGCCTATGTGTGTAGGGTATTGCTCAAGAAATCTTTGCCCAAACAAATGTCCTAGAGACTTTCCCTAATGTTTTCTTGTAGTAGTTTTAGAGTTTGATGTCTTAGATTTAAGTCTTTAATCCATTTTGATTTGATTTTTATATGGCAAGAAATGGGGGTCTAGATTCATTCTTTTGCATATGGATATTCAGGTTTTCCAGCACCATTTATTGAAAGGACTGTCTTTTTCCCAGTGTATGTTCTTGGCAATTTTATCAAAAATCAGTTCACTGTCCATGTGTGGATTTGTGTTGGGGTTCTCTATTCTGTTCCATTGATCTGTTTTTATGCCAGTGCCATGCTGTTTTGGTTGCTATAGCTCTGTAGTATAACTTGAAATCAAGTAGTGTGATTCCTCCAGTTTTGTTATTCTTGCTTAGTATAGTTTTGGCTTATTCTGGGTCTTCTGTGGTTCCGTAGAAATTTTAGGATGATTTTTTTTTTGCTATTTCTGTGAAGGATATCACTGCTATTTTGATAGGTATTGCATCAAATCTGTAGATTGCTTCGGTAGTATGGACATTTTAACAATATTGATTCTTCCAATCCATGGACATGAAATATCTTTCCATTTTTTGGTGTCCTCTTCAATTTCCTTCATCAGTGTTTTATTATAGAGATCTTTTTCTTTGACTAAGTTGATTCCTAGGTATTTGATTATAATTGTGGCTATTGTAAATGGGATTACTTTTTAAATTTCTTTTTTTAGATTGTTCACTGTTGGCGTGTAGAAATGCTACTGATTTTTGTATGTTGATTTTGTAATTGCAATTTTACTGAATTTGTTTACCAGTTCTAATTGTTTTTTTGGTGGAGTCTTTAGGTTTTACCAATATAAGATCATATCATCTGCAAACAAGGCTAATTTGATTTCTTCTTTTTCAATTTGGATGCCTTTCTTTCTTTCTTTCTTTCTTTCTTTTCTTTCTTTCTTTCTTTTTCTTTTCTTTCTTTCTTTCTTTCTTTCTTTCTTTCTTTCTTTCTTTCTTTCTTTCTTTTTCTTTCTTTCTTTTTCTTTCTTTTTCTTTCTTTCTCTCTCTTTCTTTCTTTCGTCTCTCTCTCTCTCTTTCTTTCTTTCTTTCGTCTCTCTCTCTTTCTTTCTTTCTGTCTTTCTTTCTTTCGTCTTGCTGTGTTGTCAGGCTGGAGTGCAGTGGTGTGATCTCAGCCACGGCCATGCGTGATCCCAGGTTCACTCCATTCTCCTGCCTCAGCTTCCCAAATAGCTGGGACTACAGGCGCCCGCCACCACACCTGGCTAATGTTTTGTATTTTTAACAGAGACAGGGTTTCACCGTGTTAGCCAGGATGATCTCAATCTCCTGACCTTGTGATCCACCCGCCTCAGCCTCCCAAAGTGCTGGGATTATAGGCGTGAGCCACTGTGCCCTGCCAAAACTATAAGTTTCGTTTTCTTGTCTAATTACACTAGCTAGGACTTTCAGTCCTGTATTGGATAACAGTAGTGACAGTAGGCATCCTTGTCATGTTCCAGATCTTAGGGGAAAGACTGTCAATTTTTCCTCATTTAGTATGATACTAGCTGTGGCTCTGTAATACATAGTTTTTATTATGTTGAGCTGTGTTCCTTGTATACCCAGTTTTTTGAGGGTTTTTATCATGGAGAGATCGAATTTTATGAAATGTGTTTTCAGCATTAGTTGAAATGATCATATAGTTTTTGCCCTTCATTCTGCTGATATTTATTTGTGTATGTTGAACCATTCTAGCATCCACAGGGTATTTCCCACTTGGTCATGATGAATGATCTTTTTAATGTATTGTTGAATTCAGTTTGCTAGTGTTTTGTTAAGGATTTCTGCATCAATATTCATTAGCGATATTGGCCTGTAGTTTTCTTTTCTTTCTTTCTTTCTTTCTTTTTTTTTTTTTTTTTTTTTTTTTTTTTTTTTTTTTTTTTTTTTTTTTTTTTGATGTGTCTTTGTCTGATTTTGGTGTCAGGGTAATACTGGCCTGGTAGAATGAGTTTGGAAGTATCTTCCTCTTA